>NC_141904.1:89060331-89361581 GCF_057802395.1 Ceratotherium simum simum | reverse complement strand
AGACTCGCCCATGGACACGCTCCACCTATCCTACAGCCCTTCCCTCGCCACCTGCTCTAAAGGGATGGTCCTGAATAATAACTCAAAGCTACCTGCCACACCTTACTCTTTTTTCCTATCCCAAGGAGACCAAAACACACAGAAACCCAAAAGACTATTAAAAAAAAGAAAACTCTTCAGGCAGGGAGTTTCTGGTTCCCCTGTCACAACTACTCTAGCGGCACTGTGGTCATATAAAGACCGTTGCCTTACTTTTTCTCCATGGTGGGGCAGGAGGGAGGTAACGCCCAGAAATTATCCCAATTTTGCAGAAACAAAGAGCTATGTATCCTGACGCAAGGCAACCACAAGCAGGCCTACAGCAGCCCAGGGAGGCAGAGCGCCACAGCATCAGGGCCCAAGGGACTCCAATCACCCTGATTCAAGTTCGTGAAAACGCGGAGACAACAGCAGATAACACTTGCCCTGTGCTGCCCCGCCCAGGGCTCTAAGAGCTGTCCTGGAGATCGCGTGAACTCAAAACCACGCAAGAACGGAAAGGATTTCTGAACAGCACCGTTAAGTAAAGTTACTGAGCAAGAACAATGCTCTGTCCTGGCCACGGTCTCCTACTCTGCTAGGGAGGGCTGACACTCAGGTTAGAAACTCTGATTCATTAATCACAAATATTATTTATCAAACCATTGCCAGGACATCGTGGCAACGACATCCTGCTATTTCTATTCGGAGCCCCTGCCAAAGCTTGATCCTCTCCCCCACCTGCCGGCACCTGTGAAGTTTTCAGTTTCCATCAAACTCCAGCTGGGGGAGGGGACCCAGTGCTGGCCCTAGTTGAGTCAAGTTCCCCCACCGTGTCCACAAAGAGAGGGCAGGGAGGCGTGGCCAGGCCGGAAATTCTGACAAAAAGTTTTCGCCCTCTGGTCCTAGAAGCAACTACTTCCTGATCCCTCCTAGCCGCGGAGGGGTGTGGTTTTCTGGCTGGGTTCCCCACCTGAGGGCCGAGCCCGGGGCCTCGACTGCGGCGGGAGGGGTCAGGCCGGCCGGGCGCCCTTCTGTCCCCCGCACTCGGAGACGCCCTGCTGCCTTCCACTGGCGAAGTTATTCTGGAGCAAAGTCCCCCCGGGATGTGAGCTCGGGGGGTGGCAGGGCCTCCTCCTTCGCCCTCCCCTCAACATACACGCATACACGCACCCCAAGGGCGGCGATGGCGGACTCAACCCGGCCCAGACCCCGAGGCCCAGGCCTGCTCCGAAAGGACGAAGGGCAAGAGGCAGCAAAAGGTATTCGCCAGAAACTTCGGAACAATCCGGGGCGCTCGCTGCGCCCCCCTCCACCATCCCCCATCCCGTTGCGGGAAAGCCTTCCCGTCGGAGCCCGGGCGGCGCGGCAGCCGGAGAGGGCCAGGCCAGCCGGCGCGGCGACCCCAGGCCGGCCTCCCACCTTGACCCGCTTGCCCTGGATCTCCAGAGTCTTCATGGTGAAGTCGACGCCGATGGTGCTGCCCTGGCGCTCCGAGAAGGCGCCCGTCTTGAAGCGCTGCACCACGCACGTCTTGCCCACGCTCGCGTCGCCCACCAGCACCAGCTTGAACAGGAAGTCGTACTGCTCGTCCGGGTCGCCCGGGCCCGGCCCCGCCATGGCCGCGCGGGAGCCGAAGGGCCGGCGCTCCGAACGCTGGCGGCGGCCTGGCCTCACGGAAGCCGCGTGCCGCCTGGCGACGTGGAAGCGCCGCACCACCTGAGGGAGAGACGCCGCCGGCCGCCGGCCCCGCCTCGGCCGGTCCTCCGCCCCGCCCCCTGCCCACCGCCCCGCCGCCCCGCCGCCCCGCCCCCTGCCCGCCGCCCCGCCGCCCCGCCCCCTTCCCACCGCCCCTCCGCCCCGCCCCCTGCCCTCCGCCCCGCCCTCAGCCCCGCGCCAGGCCAGTCGGGCCCTCAGGCCCTCCCTCAGACCCGACCCTAATCAGACTCCGCCCTCAGGCCCGCCCACCGCCACGCCCCGGCGGGACTCGGCCCCTCAGCGCTGCTCTCGGCCGCGTCCCCAGCCAGGTCCGCCCCCAGACCTGCTCTCAGGCCCGCCCCCGCCAGACCCCGCCCCCAGGCCGGCTCTCAGCACCGCCCCCGGCCAAACTCGGCCCTCAGCACGGCCCTCGGCCCTACCCCCAGCCTGGCGGCGCCCTCAGTGGCGCCCTCGGCCCGTTAACGCTCGGCTCCTCAGCTCCGCCCCTGAGCCCGCCCACAACCCAACCCCGCGCGCAGCACCGCCCCCTCACTCGCCACGCCCCACCACCTACTTAGGCCGACCCGCGCCGCACGGCCTCCCAGGCCTGGCTGGTCAGCCCGGGCTCCCCCACCTGCTGGTGTTTCAGACGCACAGGCAGGAGCAGGCTGGAGGGAGTGGTGGGGTCTCTGGGCCTGCAGGCCTGGGAGCCTGTTAACCCAGCCCTTGGACCCAGAATGGCGTCCTCTAGAATGAATCACTGGGGAAGGTGCTCTCACTAAGAGGGTGGCAATGCAGAATCCCTGTAACAGAGGATGGGATAGATTGTAGCATTTTCCCATCCCGAAGAAGGAAAAGGCCTGGGGGCACACTACAAGGAAGGAAGAAGGCTTTGGTGAGGCCAGAAATTAAGCTGGCTACAAAACTGGGGAGGGGGCCCCCCAGGATTCTGGGGAGAGTGGAATTAGGGAGCCCCGTTTGGTGGGAGACTAGGCCAGAAGGAGGAGTTGGGAGATCCCAGCCCCAAAAGGCAGCCTAGCAGTGGTTGAAGTAGCTGCCCAAACGGCTCAGAATGGGCTGGCTCAGTTGGCATTATGGGTCCAGTTGGGGCCTAAGCAGAGGAACAAGGGAGCTTCATGGAGAGTTCTGTGGAAGGGCAGACCAGCTCCCGAGATGGTGCAGTGAACCACGGGTCCTCAGAGAAATGAGACCCAAACGTCTGTAAGAGACTTAAAATAGATGAAATAAGACCTGTCCTCCAAAGGGCTTCCCAACTACCAAGATGGGAGGGAATTAAGAACACTCATGCCCTCTTACAAGGGGGCTACAGCACTCCAATTCTATGTAATTAAAAAAATTCGAGGACTGGCCCAGTGGCCTAGTGGTTAAGTTCCCATGCTCTGCTTTGGTGGCCCAGGGTTCTCCCCATTCGGATCCTGGGTGTGGACCTACACACTGTTCATCAAGCCATGCTGAGGCAGCATCCCATATAGAAGAGCCACAACTCTATAGCTATGACACACAACTATGTACTGAGGCTTTGGGGAGGAAAAAAAAAAAGAGGAAGATTGGCAACAGATGTTAGCGCAGGGCCAATCTTCCTCAAAAAAAAAAAAAAGATTAATGCCTGTTATGGGTAAGGTACTGTTCTAGTGCCTTGGAATATATCAGTGAACAAAGCAGACAAAAATCCATACCCTCCCCAGTAGAAAAGGGAAAAGGGCCTTCCCCGTAGCTTAAGGAGACAGCAGAGAGCAAGTCCACCAGGACCAGTACCCCTGAAGACCCCTGACTGGCTTCACTGGCCAGGTGGGGGAGAGACGCTGAAGAGGCAAAGGCAGATGTATGGAGAAGGTGGAAGAGTTATGTGTTCTGGAACAGTTTGAACTCCACTCCCATGGGAAATACCCAAGAATACAAGGCAGGAACTCCCAAAGTGCCATGGAAAAGCAATTCTGGGAGCCCAGCTTTATTATATCAGACTGGAGCGGCAGGAAATAGCCTCCATTCCAGGGTAGAAGTAGACTGAAAGATGTGGGATGGAAGGCTTCCGCGTGCTGGGGTTGGCTTTGGGAAGGTGGGGCATGTCAAAGCCCAGAACTCCAGAAAACAAGGTCGGCCTCCAGCTCAGAGTGGCTACCCAGAGCACAAGGTGGAGAGGGGGAAGGGAAAGGTGAGTCCAGGAGCCAGGATGAGCCAAGGCTCTCACCCACTGGAGGCATGGGGAAAGGAAGGAACAACGTTGACAGTTTCCGGGCGAGGTGAGCAAGTGGCTGGATAGCTGAACTGGCCTTTCCATTAGCCTTGCCTGGAATTGGTTTGGGATGGGGTGGGAGCGTGTTAGTCTGGGTACGGATTTTGTCAGAAAGCCCAGCCACCACTTGCATTTGTGCAGTGATGGAAACGTTCTAAAACTGGACTGTCACGAGGGTAGCATTACTCAGGAAATTTATTAAAATCATTAAATTGTACTCTTACAATGGATGGTAAGTAAATTATACCTCAATAAAGCTGTTAAAAAATATCTGCATTTCCTCTCTTTTCGTGGTAAATTCCTGAATAGCACAGTGGCATTTTATCTGAAATTGAATTATGCTCATTTGAAATGGAGCAATGCAAAAATGTTTATGATGTCTCACCGCCCAAAATTTTAAATAACGCACATCCCCAATTTTTTTTAATGTATCAAGAATTTAACATTCTTAAAGCTAATGGTGGGTAGACGGAGTGAATTTTCTCTGTGTTTGGGTTATTGCCACACGGTGGCACCATCCTAGTTGATAACTGAAAGCATCTGCTGTCACCCCACTGTTCCGTGTATCAGAGCTCCTCCAAGTGGTTAGAGGAACAAGTGCCTTTCTCCTCCTTCCTTCCTTGGTTCCTTCCTCCCTTCCTCTTCCTTCCTTCCTCCCTTCCTCCCTCCCTTCCTTCCTTCCTTCCTTCCTTCCTTCCTTCCTTCCTTCCTTCCTTCCTTCCTTCCTTCCTTCCTTCCTTTTCTCATCTTTTTCTTTCCTTCTACAGTTACCATTATAAAATATATAGCCTCTAACAATATCATCCATGTTTTCTTTATTTGGTAGTGCCCAGACCAGTGCTGAAAATGTGCCCCAATCAGAAAGAAAGGTGAAAAAACTCCATGAAGAAGACCAGACACCAACCATGATACCTTGTACTCTTAGTGTAGAAGAGAGCTTGCTGCAAAATACTAGAAAACTAAAAGCAGTAAGAATGCAAAAATATGCGGCAGCAGTTGTACCCTTAGGTGCCCTGGGCTCGCGCTAGCTGAGGGCTGGGAAGTCTCCCTCCCGGGAGCAGCCCTCAGTTCCTCTGGTGGCCAAAGAAAAGCCATCCATCCCACTCTCTCTCTCCTCCCAGAACCCCAAACTATCATAAACATGGGCCAAGTGAACCCTGCTTCATTTGATGGTACCAGTTTCACACTTGAGGCTCTGACTGGAAGTACGGGATCACCTGGCTCTCAGCACCGCTACTCCAACCTCCACCACCTCCACAGCGCCCTCCCACCAACTCTGCTACCCCCAGACCAGGTGCCTGCCTTCCCTGGAGGACTGCCCTGGCTTTGTCCCTTCTCAGCTTCTACATGGCCCTGCAGCCCCTCACGCCGCCAAATGGACCTGAGGGGAGTGCTCTTACACGGCTGCCCCTGCTCAGACTCCTTGACAAGCCCCAGACCCTCAGGAACATCCCCGTGTTCAAGGCCCACCGCACCTCTTCAACATCATCGGCTCCCCTGCCCTGAGGCCCCTCCACTATTTCCCAGCCCCTCAAACATGCCAGTTTTCACAGACTCCCACATAGCCCAGCGAGAGGGACCTGGGAGCACATCTGCCCTCCCCACTTCTCATCTTACTGAGGCAGAAACCCAGGCTCAGTGCCTTGCAGAAAAATACTCTGTGACAGGAACTCTGTACTGGGTCAGCCCTACAGGAGACCTTCCCTCTACATTATTTTTTGGGGTGGGGGGGTGAAGCAAGAGGGGAGCAGATATGAAAACACCTGAAAGGGTGGGGTGCTGCTGCTAGTCTTCCAGTGGACCTGTCTGCTCGTTTTAGTCAAACGGTGCCTGCAGGAGTTGGGGAAGCCCTGATGGCCCCCAGCGGGATCCTGCTGCAGTTAGTGTGAGCAGGGGTGGGAACCCTCACCTGTCTCCTCCTGGGACTTTGGGAGGAAGTGGTGAGATACTGATGCCCTCTATCCAGTCCAAGTGGCAGAGGCTGGGGTAGGGCGTGGAGCCCTGTGAGGCATCAAAACCAGACCCTTTGCCTCCCCACTGCAGGCTTGTGAGGGCATCGGGTTGGCAGGAGGAGAAAGGTTTTAATTTCTTCTTGTTTATAAATTGCCCAAGAACAGGAGCACTTGGTGTTAGAGGGCAGAGTGCAGGAGCTGGGGGCCGCAGGAGGAGGACAGTCTGAGGCCTCGGTGGTGCTGATGTGACAAATCATAAAGCACGGCAGGAGGAAGATTGACGTTTTAGTCTCACAGGAGGACTGGTGTGGTGAGGGAAGGGAGGGAAGTCTATAGAAATGTGTGTATGGAAAGCTGCCGTTTAGGAAACTGCAGGCAGAGCCAAAGCTAATATAAACCATGATCAGATTTTGTCAACCAAAGTTTCCTGCGAGTGGTTCTGTCACCTGTGGGCTATGAGCTGGGCCAAGGTGACCACATCCCCACCAGTAGTCACACCCGCCAAGCCAATTCCCCTGCTGACCCAGGCCTGGAGTAGGAGCCCTATTGAGACCTTCTCTCTGGGGCCCCTGGCAGACAAGTAGCCAGGGCCCGCAGGGCAGGAAGAAGCCTGGGGTTGGGTCCCATCTCTGCTGGGGACACCTGTAGGATGTTGGCGGGTTGCTTCTCTACTCAGAGCCTCGGTTTCCTCAGGTGTGGGACATGGCTTCCTGTCCTGCCTGCATCCCGGGAAGCCACAATGAGATCCCTGGTGGGGAGGGGCTTTGCAAACTGAAGGGCTGGAGCAGGGCTCCCGTTCCTGTCTCTGTCCCTGGTGCCTAGACGCCTGCTGAATTCCATCGACTGCATGAGGAAGGCCTGGAGTCCTGGACATTCCAGATGGGCTGCACTCCAGGCACTTGCCAACCATCTTTTCCAGGGAGAAGAAACGCCTGTTGTTTGAATTTCCTGCTCTCATCGAAAGCAAGGTGGCCCCAAGCCCACCCGTGCCCCTTGGAAGGAAACCCGTAACCGGGCTCTTCTGAGCTGGGCCCCGCCACACCTCCCAGAGGCTCAGACAAGGGCCAGGCCATCCTGAGGGGCCTCCCTTGCCTCTGCCCACACCAGGACTGCCCAGACACTGGGGCAAACTCAGAGGGCACCAGGTCCAGTCCTGGACTTGAAAACAGGGAAACTGAGGCAGGGGCCCAAAGGGACTTACTCAAAGCCTCCACTAAGTTTGCTTCTGAGCCCCCAACTCAGGCTGGGCTGAGTGCTAGGTCCCAGAGCTGAGTCTGACCCAGTCCCTCCCCTGGGGGCTCCCAAAGCTCCAACCTCGACCCCTCCCTGCTCCCTGCACACATTCCCCCAGGGGCTCCGCTGAGGGAGGAGCCATCTGTGATGGTTTCCTCTGTATCTTCACACTGGCTTCAGTGAGAACGTATCTTTCCCAGAGATAGAGAAGAAAAAAGAGAAATGCTTTATGTAAACAAGACTCAGAATAACAATGTGTTCATAGGGACTATGTTTGGCTAAAGAACTTACAGAGATCTGCTATATTGCTTTTTAAAATGTTATTTTATTATCACTTTTTATTGTGGTAAATATAGCATAATATTTATTATTTTAGCCATTGGTAAGTGTACAGTTCAGCGGCGTTAAAGGTATTCATGTTGTTGTGCAAAGATAAGCATGATCTATAGCCAAAGCTTTTTCATCACCCCTAACAAAAACTCTGTGCCCACTAAACATGCCCCTCCTCTGCCCCTACCTGGCAATCCACTGTGTAATAGCTCCGTTGCTATGAATTTCACCATTCCAGGGACGCCATGCTCTATGAATTTTTTAAAAAGATTATTTTATTGAAGTCATATTGGCTTATAACATTGTGTAATTTCAGATGTACATTATCCATTAATTAATCCATTAATCCATTTTGAGTTAATTTTTGTGTAAGATAAAGGCCTACTTTCATTCTTTAGCACGTGGCTGTCCAGTTTTCCCAGCACCATTTATTGAAGAGACTTTCCTTTCTCCATTGTATGTTGTTGGCTCCTTTTTCAAAGATTAGCTTTCTATATTTCTGGGCTTTCAATTCTATTCCATCAATCTGTGTGTCTGTTTTTGTGCTAGTACCATGCTGTTTTGATTACTATAGCTTTGTAGTATATTTTGAAGTCAGGGATTCTGATGCCTCCAGCTTTGTTCCTTTTTGTCAGGATTGCTTTGGCTGTTCAGGGTCTTTAAATTTTAGGATTCTTTGTTCTGTTTCTATGAAGAGTGTCATTGGGATTGCACTGAATCTGTAGATTGCTGTAGATTTTAACTACGTTTATTCTTTCAATCTGTAAGCATGGAATATCTTCCCATTTCTTCATGTCTTCTTCAATTTCTTTCAATAACGTCTTACAGTTTTCAGTGTATAAGTCTTGCACCTCCTTGGTTAAATTTATTCCTAGATATTTTATTCTTTTTGTTGCGATTGTAAATGGGATTGTATTCTTGACTTCTCTTTCTGCTATACACTAATAGTGTGTAGAAATCAACTGATTTTTGTAAGTTGATTTTATACCCTGCAACTTTGCTGTAGTTGTTGATTATTTCTAATAGTTTTCTGGTAGATTCTTCAGGGTTTTTTATTTATAGAATCATGTCATCCACAAACAGTGAGAGTTTTACTTCTTCCTTTCCAATTTGGATACTTTTTATTTCTTTTTCTTGCCTAGTTGCTCTGGCCAAAACCTCCAGTACTAAGTTGAATAAGAGTGGTGAGAGTGGGCACCCTTGTCTTGTCCCTGTTCTCAGAGGGATGGCTTTCAGTTTTTCCCCATTGAGTATGATGTTGGCTGTGGGTTTGTCATATATGGCCTTTATTATGTTGAGATACTTTCCTTCTTTACCCATTTTATTGAGAGTTTTTGTCCTAAATGGATGTTGGATCTTGTCAAATGCTTTCTCTGCATCTACTGGGATGATCTTGTGATTTTTATTCCTCATTTTGTTAATGTGGTGAATCACAACGATTGATTTGCAGATGTTGACCCATCCCTGCATATACGAATTATTTAAAGCTCCTGCGACAGGCCTCCTTTCTAGGAGTGCTCATGAAATGATGTCATGGTTCAAGGCAGTTTGGGGAGGCCTAAAACAAGAAAATATGTCCTGCTTGAGAAGCTTGCTGCAGGGTTAAATAAACCCTGTGGGGATGACGACCCAGCACCAGCGCAGGGCCTCAGTGAAAGGAGGGGCTTTGCCTCCTGCGTAGGACAACAGGAGAGCTTAAAATAAATGCTATTTTTCTGTGATAGGACAGTGATGACTGCCCTTTCGTGTCGTTATCTGTGACAAATCAGCATGAGTTTACTATTTTGGGGTAGCATCTTATTTAAACCTCAAAACAACTGTGTTCATCTCAGAATTTAATGCATCCATTTCGTGCATCCCTCCCCGGATCGTTTTTCTGTGCCAGATAGACTTTTCGGGCCACTCAGCAATGTCTGAGCGCCTGTGAGCAGCCATGGGAGGGCTTCTGAGGCCGGCCTTGCAGGCCAGCCTGCCTGGCTTCAAATCCCAGCTCTGCTGCTTACCTCTCTGTGTCCTAGTTTCCCCATCTGTGAAATAGGGCAAAGGAAAGCGACAATGGTGCCCACCACCCACTGCTGTGCAGTTGTTCTGAGGATTACATATCTTCATAAGGGAGGCACTTGGAGCGGTGCCTGGCACCTGCGTGCTGGCTAAATGCAGCAGGACACAGAGCTGAGCCCTGCAGCTGAGTCCCGCCTGCTCAAACCCCCACCCCCTCTTCCACTCTCTCCTTACTCAGGGTTAGGACCATCGGTGGCTTATCCACACTTCTGGGCCTTCTCTCTCTCTCCACAGCTTGCTCCGTGAATGAATTCAGAATTCCCTGAAACTAGCTACACATGAAAACATTGAGCATTCATGACACGTACTAAAAACACAAGCATTCAAGCTTACGAGCAGTATAGACAAAATAGATAGAAGGGATAGAAGGGCAGTTCTTCTGAACAGAATTCACCTCCGGGAAGGCACAAATGATAGGACAAATCCCCCGGGGGAGTGTTTATCCTGTTAGCGGTCAGGGATATGCAAGTGATAAGACCTTGCAGTGGATACTATTTTTTAGTTACTAAAGTGAAAGAAAACTTGAAAAAACTGTTAGCTCCCAATGCTGGCAAAGCGGCCACGAGGCTGCTACAAGCTTTCAGGTGTGGTGACGCTCTGGGTGCATGAAAAGCCCTCTGGGGATTCATCTGAAGGGCAGGATTCGAGGAGGGGGTCAGCAGGCTGGCCCGGGCCGTCTGGGGAGGCCGGGAGGAAAGCGGGCCACCGCCCACGGAAAGAGGGCTGGTCTCCCGGCTGCTTACAGGGGAAGGAGGCAAAATGCAGAGACCTCAGCCTCCCCCGGAAGCCGGGAAATGCATCCTGAAATGTCCTGCCTATCGGAGTGGCGGAAAGGGCAAAGTTTTGGGGAGCGTCATGCGTCAGATCTTAGAAAGTCAAAGCCCCAATGCCCAGCAATTGACTTCTTGGTCTAGAGCAGCGATTCTCGAACTTTTCCTTCTCAAGACTCCTTGACGCTCTTAGAAATGTTTGAGGACCACAAAGAGCTTTTGCTTATGTGGGTTATGTCTGTCAATAGTTTACAGTATGTGAAAGTAAAGCTGAGAGAATTTAAAAATGTTTATGTGTTAATTCATTCAAAATGTGCTAAGTTTCAAGGATGTTTACCTAAATAAAATATTTTGATAAAAATAGGTATGTTCCAAAACAAAAAAAATTGTGAGAAGTGTGGCATTGTTTTATATTTTTGCAAAGCTCTTCAATGTCTGGCTTAATAAACTTGGCTGGAGCCTCATGTTTACTACTGCAGTCTGTCTATTGTGACATCATACATCATGTAGGCTCTGGAAAATTCCCTTTTATTTTAAGAGGGTTTTTAATTTGAGAGAATGAGAATGGAAAAGGCTAACAGTGTCTCGTTTTATGAAAATAGTTTTGAACTTGTGGACCCCCTGAAATAGTCTCAGGGACGCCAGGGGTCCCTGGAACCCCACTTTGAGGACTGGTGGTCTAGAGAAATAAGCAGACAGGTGCACAGATGGTTCCCTGCAGCGCTGATGGCAGAGGAGAACACTGGAGCAACGGCACCTCTATGAACAGAGGACAAATAAACCGTAGAACACTGACACTGTGAAATACCGTGCAACAATTTAAGAGGGAGGTGGGTGGAGTGGTGGCTAACATGGACAGATCTGTAAATTATGTGGCCATGAAAAAAAGCCAGTTTCAGAAGAATATATAAATATGATACCATTTACATAAAAACCTGCCATAAGACAATCACATTTTCGGTGGGCACATACACACATCTGTAAGTTCCTGGAAAAGGTCTGGAAGGATCCACATCAAACTGATAGCAGTGGCCACCAGAATTGGAGAAGGGTGTATCATTTTAATTCTTTTAATTAAGAAAGCAATATAGTTTAGCCTTCCTCTCTGAATTTAATCCACTTTATTAGAGATCTACCTAAAAACATAAAACTTTCCCAAGATTTTCAGACATTTCCCAAAGCCTGAAGTATAAGTCATCACTGCTTCTTATCCAGAGTGATTTAAAATGCAGATTCCAGCTGCAAAGCCATCTAGAAAGCCAACAGTCAGAGGCCGGGGTGTCTGTTGAATCAGACCCTGTGCTTAGAAGGTTCCCCAGGCCATGGACTCTCTGTTCCCCAACTCGGGCAGAGCTGAGTGAGGGCAGAGCCCTCCGCCCTCTGCTCTCTGCCGTCTCAGGCCCGCGCACAGGGGCTGGCTCAGGCCCTTTTCCAGAGAGGAAGCATCCTTTGCCCGACAAGGGAATTCGCTCTCAACTAGTTTGAGGCGTCATCCTCAGGGGCTGGAGATGGTGAGAGTCCTGGCTGGGCCCGGCAGGGAGTCCTGGGGAGACTGTGTGTGTGTGTGTGTGTGTGTGTGTGTGTGCGCGCGCGCGCACGCGTGCACGCATGCTCACAGGAGGTTGGGCGAGTGTATATGCAGAAAATATGAGATGGGCACTCTGTGTTGGGCTGGGGCTGGCTGTGGCTCAGGGCCAGGACTCAGCGTGTGCCCCTAAGAGTGCCCCCACTTCATAAGTGCCCCTTCTACAGAGTGGCCTTCTGATCAAGCATGCATTACCTTAGCACAGAGCGCACGGCCGACAATGCCAGATGCCCACCTTCTGCTTGCTGCGGGGTGCGCAGGAAGAGCAGGTGTCCAGGCCTCCCTTGCGGTTAGGGTGGGGCCACTGACTGGGTTCTAGAGAGCCACCGCTTGTGAAGGTCGCCTATACCGCTCCGGGCCTGGCCGCCAACATCCGTGCAGTCCTCTCCGCTCTCTCTGCTCACCCGCTGGCCAGAGGAATGCAGCAGACCAGCAGAGGGCTCTGAGCAGGTCCTAGAAGACGGGCTTAGCAGGAGCCAGGAAGCTTGAAGAAGGCCTCCTGGTGAACAACTGAGCACACCGAGGTGTGAGGGGCAACGCACCTTGACTGGGGTAAGCGGCGAGCCAGGTAGGGTGGCTGTCACAGCAGCTGGTAAGAATTACCCCGGCAAATTCTCCACGGGCAGCTGGGGATTTTGAAAATACTCGTTAAAGAGATGATTGTGAGGATAACGTCATGGTGACTGTTGGGATGGACTGACGGTGATGACAGAGTTGGTGTTTTGTTTATAATGGGGCTGATGTCCACGGTTGTTTGGAGCTGGTGGTGACAGAGGTGGTAGGGGGACAGCAGTGGGGGGGGCAGTGTTGACTCATGGGGCTGCTGTCTGCAGCTGTGCTGGAGAGAACGGAAGGGGTGGCAAGTATGAGGCTAGTGTGCAGGCTGTGGTGGGAGCCGGTGGTCGTGGAGGAGATGGGGTTGGTGGCCATGGGGAAGGGAGAATGTGTCGCTGGCCGTGGGGAGGTGACTGTGGCTGACTGTTGTCCTACAGGGGACAGTGGTGGCTTGTGTGGTACGGTTGGTTGTAGTGGTGGGAGGTATTGATGCTGGGGTTGGTGGCTGTGGAGCGGGTGGGACTGTGCAGACAGCTCTCTGGTGGTGGCCTTGCTGGCCTGGGATGGAGATGGCGGGGATGATGGAGATGGTGGGGATGACGGAGATGGTGAATAGAACTTCCCAGTGGACCTATTTTCCTGCGGCTCCCATGTGGATCCCTTATGCACCTCGGGAAATCCCCGCCTGGTCACTGAATGTCCCTCCACTCCTCCCCACCCTCAGGAAAGTCTGATTGGTGACGCCGGGCTGCCAGGCTCCTGACAGGTTCTCACTGGACCGAACCACTCAGCCAACAGGATCCAGGCCTGGCATGGTGACCACTGTAGCACCAGCCCTGTGGCCGCATGCACTGGCCTCAGGAAGGAGCAGGGGCAGAATTTAGGGGCACCCCATGTGGGGACTTGGGGGCTGCAGGGCCTTAGTTCTAGGGGGCCCCAGGGGCCAGGAAGCTTTCAAGGGAGCACTTTTCAGGTGTGAAAGGGGGCCTGTCTGGGACCATGCCTGTGAAGTGAACGTGGGGGGCCCTGGGCCTGCGTCCTCCTCCACACAGTGTGGGAGAACAGCCCCTTCCTCACACGGTTTGTACAGGATACAGAATGCCCAACGTGAGGTGCTTCCCGCAGGGCCTCATTCATACGAAGTGTCCCGTAAGTAGATGCTGCCTTGTACCATTGTTCTCATTAGGCGGCCATGTTACAGGTGATTCTTAACCCAGAAATCACAGACCCTCAGCCTATGGACTCCATCCCGTCAATTAATGTGTTTTATTTGTTCTGCTGATATATATTTAAAAAGTGTTTAATTTAGTTGCTAACACTTGAATAATTTAGAGATTTCACATAAAAATTTAGATTTCCAATATCTCTAGAAGAACAGAGGACTGGGCGCCTGGGTCCGCATCTCCACATGGCAGCATTCAGCTGGGCATCTTTGGATCGAACGGGCTCTCTGGTTTGCCACAGTCTCCACCATGCCCTACTGCCCCTCCCTCCCCCTGAGTTTGGGCTCCTGTTCCAGCCTCTCCTCTGTGGGTAGCTGCCCTCTAGTGGCTCTCTGCACCTGCTTGGCCTTCCTTGTGGCACCCTCTGACCCACAGGCCCGCCTCCAGTCGGCACTGTTCTTATGGGCGCACAGGTCTGCTGGCCCACAACATGGAGGTCCTTGAGCGGGGGACATTGGTGTAATTAGATTTGGGTGTGACTTGGCCAGTAACGGACCAGTAAATGCTGTCTCGTATGGTGGAGGAAAGTTTGTTATTTTAACTGCTGGCCCCAGAATTCCTCTGAGGAAGAGAAGTGTCTTGTGTGAAGAATTCGGTGACTGTTGCTTGGGGTAGAAGGGAGACCCCAGAGTTTGCAAGTTTCTGCTGTCAGCACTTGGAGGGGAGTTGTTTCCATGGGAGAGGGAGGAATTCGTTGTTTTGTTTCTGAAGAACAAGGATAGAGAGGGGGAAAAGGAGAGAGAAACTAGCGCAGGGGGAGGTGAGAAAGGATGGGGCCAGGGGAGCCCAGGTGGCCTCCTGGCCAGGAGAGTGGCCGACGGCCATTTTGGGGACAGTGAGGTGCCTTTTGAGGTATGTCTATTGCAGAGATGGAAACCCCTCCTCTCGCCCGCCCAGGGTCTTCAGTGCCTCCTGCTCTGCTCGCTGCTGTGTTGTGAGAACAAGCTTTTTGTGGAGTTTGGAGAAGGGCTGAGTATCGACGTGAGATTGGCCTGGGCTGTCCGGGGTGGCCCATGTGGGGCCAGGAGAACCCAGTCCTGGGACGGGGCAGAGCAGCTCCAGAGACCGTGGACTTGGGGGTGGCTGGTGTGGGGCAGCCCGTTTTACTAGGAACTTGGGGGATGGAGAAGCCCCACTTGATATCTGGTGATAACAAAGGGACGCAGGCTTCCAGAAAGAGCCAGACTCAGGTGCTGAGGAAATCTCCGAGCTTGGATAAAGTGGCTGAGCAGCCAGTCTATTTTGAGCTACTGGCGGCTCGGGCTGACCAGGGCTGGTGGGGTCTGAGCAGGGGCTCACGTCCTGGCCGCTGGTCTGGGGGGACCCTGGGGTCCTGGGCTCAGTCCAGGGGCTCTGTGACGGTGCACAGCAGGCCAGCCAGGAGAGCTAGGCCCAGCGTGGCCACGACAAGCAGCGCCACGTCCCCCCAGAACCCCGGGGCGGCCCAGGACGCCTGTAGCTGCCAGCCGCAGTCGCCCAGCTCGTAGCCCGTCAGCTGGCCCAGCGAGCGGTGGGTGGCGAGGGCGGGGCTGGCACAGCGAATGAGCGGCAGGGCCTCAGGCATGCGGTCCTCCAGCCAGAGGCGCAGGTAGGTGAGGCTGCAGTCACAGTGCCAGGGGTTCTGTGACACGCTGAGGGTCTGCAGCTGGGGCAGGTGGTCGAAGGCGCCGGGGGGTATGGAGCGCAGGCTGTTATTGACCAGCAGGAGGTGGCGGGTGTGGGCCGGGAGGGCGGGCAGGGCGGTGAGCCCCCGCCCCTCGCAGTCCACCCGCAGCCCCATGGTTTCCAGGGCCTGGCAGGTGCACTGTGTGGGGCAGTCCTTCGCGGCCTCCGCGGCCCAGAGCAGGAACAGGGCCCCCCAGACAGGCATTGGGCAGGCTGGCTGTGGGGAGAGTGACCATAGATGAGGGAGGGCCTGGCTCTCCCTCATCCTGGGGGAGAGGTCCCCCCTCATCCTGAGGGCCACTGGACACTGGGCACAGTGGGACCTGATCTGGGTCAAGGGACGACTCACCTCCCTTCTCAGGCCTCAGCTTTCTCCTCCGTGAAATGGGGTGAAGACTGACGGAGGTGAAGCGTAGCCAACCTGGGCCTGGCTGACCCTCGCTGGACACTCAGAAGGCGGGATGTGGAGGGTGGCTCTGAGGGGGAGGGGGGCGGGGTCAGTGTGTTCTTGGGAAGGGGAAGGGACCTCCTGGCCCCTATCAGAGACCCCAGCCCCTGCTCAGGGGTGGGGAGAGCAGAAGCCTGCTAAACGGCCCCCAGCCCTGGTCCCTGGCCCCCAGAGCCTGGGGAAAGGCCTTAGAGTGGGCCTCCCAGGCTGCTCTCAGCCTCCACGCCTGAGCCTGGGGTCAGGCTGCTGGTGTAGACTTTACAGACCACACCTCGCCCCACGGATTCCAAACAGCTTCGCCAAAGCTAAGTGAACTCTTCCGTGATGCCTGATGTAGAAAACAGCAGGGCGAGGGTGCTGAGGTAGGGACAGGGAAGTGAACCCAGGAGGGGCTCTGTCTGGAAAGGCGTTGATCTAGGCTGATGCTTGGACCTGGGGAAATCGAGCACCAGCGAGGGAGAGTGACTTGTGCAGGGTCACCCAGTGGTCCGTGTCAGGGACTAGACTCAAACTCAAGTTTCATGAGCCCCAGTCTTCTGTCTGGGTCACTGCCTTCCTCCAGGACTCAGTCGGGGGCTGTTCCCCCTTCCTGAGATGAGCTCTCCCTCCAGGGTCTGGCCCACGGCAGGCTTCCAACGAACATTTGTCGAATAAACCAATGAATCTTGACTCAGCCAAGGATTCAGTGTCTCAGAGCGAGCGCCCCCTCGCAACCTCGAATTCTAAAGGGGAACGCCGCCAAAGGAGGGACAGAGGCAGGACTTGACTGCCAGCCTCCCCTCTCCCTGTGGGCCTTGTCCCCCCGTCCCAGCTGGGAGGGGCCCATGGCGGGGAGGCTGTGCTGGATAGTGAGAGGGCCACTCACCTGTGAGGCCTGCGGTCGAGGGACCCCTTCTGCGGCCTGAACTGTCCTGTCGAGGCCGTGGTGGCAGCTCTACGTGAGGCAGCCGATGGTGGTCACTGCTTGAGTGAGAGGAAGGAAGTGATGAAAATAGCCTGGCTTATCCCCCAAGTGCAGCCCTGAAGCGCCTATCTGCAGAGGCAGGGGCCCTCGGGGTCCCGGGGCCTTGGCACAGAACCGCGGGTCAACCCCCGTTTACAGGAGGGAGGCCCACAGCATGTCCCACTGTGCAGCCAGTGCCTCGGGGAGCCTCAGCACAGGTGTGTGGGAGAGCCGAGGAGGCCCCACACCTGGTCCAGGAGGTGAGGAAGGCTCCGGGAGGAGGAGGCCCCCGAGATGAGTGCTCTGCTGGTTGTTCCTCCGAATCTGTGCTCCTCGTTCGTAAATGGGAGCAGTGCTCCCTGTCCTGCTTGCCTCACAGAGGTGTAGGTTGGGCAGCTCCCACGGGCTGAGAATCCTACGAGGGGAGAGCGACTTAATTTTTAATTCTCTTTGGTCCTTCTGAATAAGTAAGGAAAGTCTCCTTTTGGTGCCACTGCATCTTTAGCACCTTCTAGCACTTCCTGATCCTTCTTCTTAACGAGGAGCTGCAGGCCTGGGGCTCAGAACCTCCATCAGACATTAGTCTCCAGCTAGAATGTAAAACCATGGTTTCATTGGCATTATATTTGATTCTATGATACATTCTACTTGGTGGAGTGACATCAGCTTTCCATGTATGTTACTGTTATTTATGTTAAATGTTTCCCTTTAAAAGAGACATATTTGTAATTTAATTATATTTTTAATATTATAAAATATGAATCAAAATCAAGGCTAACAGTAAAATATTATAAACTGTATTATAAAATTAAAATATCAACATATGCATTTTATAGTAAGTTATAAAAATGCCACTATTATGAAATATTAACTAAGTCAAAGGGTTTGCAGAGATGGCAAAATTTGCGCCCGTGTGTGGGTAGGGGGAACTGAAGTGTGGGAAGGCCTGGGTAGAGCAATGCCTGGGAACATAAGGAAGGGGTGCCAGCAACCCGAGTAGACAGAGCCCTTGGCCAGAGGCACCCAGAAGGGTGCCCAGAATGGGGGTGCTGCTGAGGAGAGGAAGGGGGTCCCTGGGTCATTCCCGGGATCACAGCAGTGTCAGCCAAGGACTTCCAACCTGAGAAGAGGGTCCTGGGCCCCCAGTCTGGAGGGTTCTACACCCTTCTAAAACTCAGAGGGGTGTAGGGCTGGAGAGCGAAACGAGGGCCTGGTGCAGCTATGCTGCCGGCTGAGGCTACATTAGCAGGGCCAGCTGTCACCCTAGCCGGGATGGAGGGGACCTGGAGACTCTCCAGCTGAGTTCTGTTCTTTACAGCAGGGTGGAAACACCAGAAGTCACAGTGGCCAGGCAGGAAAAGTCACGGGCAGAGGGCCGAGGGTGCTTCGCACCCTCTGTCCACACAGACCCGCAGGACTATTCTGACGTTCACAACAGAGGGGTGTTCTGTTTTGTTTTGTTTTGGCATCCTGCAACTCCTAGCCTTCTTCAACGCACAGAGTGGATGTCATTCTCGTGTGTGCTTGTCGTCTGCTTCTCTCACCAGGATGTCAGCCCCCTGAGAGCCGGAGCCTTCTCCGCCCTCCTTGGGGGCAAGTCACAGTGCCTGGGTTGGTGCCTGCACGTCACGGCTCCTCAGTTAGTTTGTGCTGGGTGATTGCACGAGTGAACAAATGATTTCACCATAAAGGACTCCATCAGCAGGAGAGACCCTGGTCCTTTTCTAACCCGCCCCCTTACCGTACAGAGGGGAGAGCTGGCTAGCTGAGCCTCTCGGCACACCTGCCACAGCAGCTGCCATCAGCACCCTTCTGTTCCTAGGACCCCTGGGATTGTTTTGTGTTTTATTGTGAGGAAGATTGGCCCTGAGCTAACATCTGCCAATCCTCCTGTTTTTTGCTGAGGAAGACTGGCCGTGGGCTAACATCCATGCCCATCTTCCTCCACTTTATATGGGATGCCGCCGCAGCATGGCTTGCCAAGGGGTGCGTCGGTGCGCGCCTGGGATCTGAACCGGCGAACCCCCGGCCGCCGCAGCGGAGCGCGCACACTTAACTGCTTGCGCCACCGGGCCAGCCCCCCTGGGATTGTTTTCTTAATACGCAAAGATGTGTACTGCAGCATTGTTAATAGTAGCACAAAACTGGAAACAAAAGGAGTAAATACTGGCACATCCCACCACGGAGTGTTATAGACATTATGTAAAATTAAACAAAACTGTGAGAATGGTGCTGAAGGAATTTCCATTAAGTACTGTCGAGTGATAAGAGTGAAATGCACGTGAGTGTAAAATAATGCCCCATGTTGGTAAAACAACCTGTGATAAACTACCCTTGCCCTCGATTGTCAGGAGTGTGTGCGTTCTTTCTCGTCCCGTGCTCCTCTCGGACTGGCCTGGGTCCTCCCCGGGCGCGGGGCTGGGCCGGCCCTCCCTAGGGAGGCTCTCGGAGGGCCCCCGGTTTCCCCCGGCCCCCACTCGGCCCAGCTCTGCTCTCCGGGACGGAGCTGGGCGTGCGCCATCCTGTGAGGCCTGGGGGAGGCTTCCAGGCGGGCCGCCGTCCCCGACCTCCTGCTGCCCGGCCCACAGCAGGGTGGGGAAGGCGTCGTTCCGTGCCTGGAGTCACATCTGCTCTGGAGCCTGCTTGCTCCCGTGGGTCACCTGGCGGGAACGCTGTGAGGGTCCCCCAGGAGCCCGGACCCTGGGCAGGATCTCAGCCTCCTGGGGCCTTCTCTTCCCCCACTCCTGGACCCCAGTCTGGCCCCCCTCCACCTGCCGGCATGCCTCACAGCAGGTGGAAGGGCCCCAGGGAGAGGGGTCCCACAGCCGCCAGGCCAGGCTCCTGACCTGACCTAATTGGGCCCACGCTCTCAGTTCCTCTCGGGCCTCTGAGATTTCCTTCTTGTTTCTAGCATGTACAATTTAAAACAACAAAAACTACACAAATAAAATACCATTCTCATTGTGGGAAAATTAGAACATGCAGATGAGCGGGAAGGAGACAATAAAAATGTCCCTCAATCCCAATGTGAAGCAAGCAAGGCTGCCTTTCATTTTGTTCCTGTGTGTGTTGTTTTCTTACCCAAATAGGGTCACTCGGGGCCCACGCTCCTTTGAAGCTCCTTTTCCGCCTGTGACTGCACCGGCAAGTGTCACCAGCATTGAGGTGGCTCCATTGTGTGGATGCGGCATCTTTTATTTAAGGAATCTCTGGGCATAAAGGGCAGGCCTGCTCTCCTTATCTCAGTGGGACAGGCCTTCCTGGGGGCTGGGGGCGGGAGGGGGCAGCTGTCCGGGCTTCCTGAGGGAGGGAGGGACTCCTCCTCCAGGGCTGCCCAAGTTGGCTGACCTGGTTTACTATACCCATTTCCCTATGGGGAAACTGAGGCATTCCCTGCTCCTGCCCCTTCAGGCTCCAGGCTAGGTCACCCCCGCCTCTCTATATATGGAGGCCCGCTCTCTCTGGCCCCTTCCTCTCAGTCTGTAAGCATATTTATGACCTCCTCCGTCTGGAAAAATCTAGCGTGTGTGTGCGTGTGTGTTGTTTTGAACACCAAAGCACGCTCCGCACCCAATCCACTCTGCCCCTTTGCTTCACAGCCAAACCAGGTATAGTTGCTACTCCCCGCGGGCACCAGGTCCTTTCTCAGTCTTGTACGTTCTCTCTTGGCTTCAAGTCCAGCTGCACGCACTTGGCCCGCCCATCTCCAACGCCAGCCCAGACCTAGGCATCCAGAACACCCCCTCTGAGTGCCCTGCAGGGCCCTCACACTCACCATGGCCTAGACCGGACTCTGTCTCCTCCTGCCCCGTGAAAGTCATGCCCCTCACCCAAGCGCTCTCCACCTTAGAGATGGCTGGCACACTCCACCTGGTCACCCACCAGAAACCTGGGGCCCTCTCTCTCTCACTCCTGCATCCCACCAGCCGCCAGGTTGGCTGACTGCTTTCCGCACATCCCTGGACTTCGTACCCTCTTCTGTGGCCCCATTCTCTGCTCGCTCTCTGTCCCCCTCCGCTGACCCTCCTATGTCTCTCAAGCAACGCTCACCCCCACCTTCTCCTCTGACCTCCTCCTCCACTTCTAGAGTGGGAACCCAGCTGTCCCCCAGGACCCTGTCCTTTTTGCTGCTTCTGGGTGATTTCTCTTCCTCACTCCAAACCCCAACTCTTTTGACATGCATGTTGTCTGCCAGGCCACCTGTTCCTGCCTGCTGCTCCCCCTCCTGGTCACTCCCTCTCCTTCATGGGTGACCCCCACTTTGGACGCATGGCTTCCTGTCCAGCAGAGAACCGTCCTTCCTCTCTGTGACCCTTGGGCACCCTGGCCTCACAGTCCGTTGGCCTCTTTTCCCCTGTGCTCCTGCCCTCGGCTCCACCCCACTGCCCACCCCCACAGACTGGCCCTCACCGGCAACCGCTCCTCCTTGAAGCCTCCATTCAATAGCCCCAACCCCCTGACTACCATCTCCCCATTCCAGCTCACGTCTTTGAGCAGGCCTGCTCCAGCCCGGCTCTGACCTCATCAAATCTCCAGGCCAGTGGCCCTATCACTGTCCTTTTATATTGTTCAACGTCATGGCCTCACAAGCTGACTCGCGGATGACCACTGTCCCCCAGGGTCCACTCTCCTCTTCTTCCACACACATAGAATTTTAACTGGACACATGGCCTTCTAGCTAAAGACTACATTTCCCAGCCTGCTTTGCCTTTAGATGTAGTCATGTGACCAAGTGTACGCCAGTAGGAAAAGAGGAAGTGATGTGAGCAGCTTCCTGCTTCTGCTTCCTGCTGGCTGCAGGGAGCTGGGGAGGCCATCTCCATCCATGAGGAGTAGCCCTGAATTGAGGCTGGCAGGGCAAAAAGACAGAGGAGCCTGGGTCCTTGATGGTTCTGGGACTGCCATCCAGCTCTGGCATGCCTCGCTGGACGTTTCCCTGAATGAGAGAGAAAATTGTATCTTGTTTAAGTCTCTGTCTTTTCAGGTCTCTGTCACGGCAGCTGCTGTATCCCAACACCAAATCTGCCAACCTGCCCATATCTGTGCCCACATGTTCTGCCTTCCCACCTGCTACGGCACAAGAGGGTCCTGCTCTTATAAGGCTGGGTGGGCAGAATTCCTAGGAATGACTCCCAAGAGCCCACACTCTAATCTTCAGACCCCAGGAACTGATGAGACATCACTGCTGTGGCTGTGTTGTGTTTTAAGGCACAGCTGACCTAAAAAAGGGAGGGTTTCCAGGAGGGCCTGATCTAAACGTGTGAGCCCTTAAACGCAGAGAACTTTCTCCTGCTGGTGACAGGAAAGGAAGTGAGAGAGATGCAGCAGAAGGAGAAGTCGGAGATTCAGAGCACGAGAAGGACTTGCTGTGCCATTGCCAACTTGAAGAGAAAGCAGGAGCTGGGTGCTGCCAAGAGCTGGAATGAGCTGGCAAGCGGATTCTTCCCCGGAGCCACGGGGAAGGAGCACAGCCCTGCCCACACCTTGACTTCGGCCCTGTGAGACCTCAAGCAGAGAACACAGAGCCATGTTGTGCCGGCACTTCTGCCCCGAGCCAAGTGTGAGATAACGAGCGAGTGTTGCTGTAAGCCCCTAGATTTCCGGTAATTTCTTCTTTTTTGTGTGTGAGGAAGATCAGCCCTGAGCTGACATCTATTGCCAATCCTCCTCCTTTTTTTCCCCCTTTTTCTCCCCAAAGCCCCAGTAGATAGTTGTATGTTATAGTTGCACATCCTGCTAGTTGCTGTATGTGGGACGCGGCCTCAGCATGGCTGGACAAGTGGTGTGTCCGTGCTCACCCGGGATCCGAACCCCGGGCCGCCAGCAGCGGAGCGCGCGCACTTAACCGCTAAGCCTCGGGGCCACCCCTGGTAATTTCTTACAGCAGCAGGAGAAGACCAGCACGCAGGGCACACTCTACCCTGTGCTCTGAATCCTACCCCCTTTCTCCTGCTGGAGGACATCGCTCCTGCCCCTGTCTCTCCCACATCGTCAGTTTCTCCTTTACTGGATCATTCCCATCAGGTTACAGACGGCCTATGACATCGCCCTTTTGAAAAACCCTCGCCTAATTCCACATCGCCCTCCAATCACTGCCGCTTTCTCTGCGCCTCTCCACAAAACTCCTCCATGGATTTGTCTCTGCTTGCTGTCCGACTGGTCAGTAATCCCTGTGGTCTCAGCCCCAGAACACATTCAGGGCGGAACCACGTCTCCCTCTGCTGCCACCGCCCTGGTCTCCCGTCAGCCCCCTTGGCTTCCCACTGCAAACACAATAAACTCAGAGCCCCTTCTGTGGCCTATGAGGCCCTGTGCGGCTTGGCCCTGCCTGGTTCTCGACCTCGTCAGGCACTCTCCTCTTTGCTCACTGAGCTGCAGCCACACGGACCTTCTTTCTGTTCCTTAAACGGTCCTGCATCCTCCCACCTCAGGGCATTTGCACTTGCTGGTCCCTCTGCCTGGAGCACCGTTCCCCCAGACCCTTCCCTGGCTTCCTCCTGACCATCATTCATGTCTCAATTCAAATGACCCCTCCGCAAAGGCCCCCCTAACTAAGGCAGCCCTCCCATCATTCTGCACCATGGTCCTCCATTTAATTTCCCTCATAGCACTTATCAGGACCTGAATTATCTTATTTTTACATTTTGTGTGCATTTACGAAGTCTCTCCTCCTGCTGAACGTGAACTTCAGGAGGGCAGGGACTCTGTTCCATTGTAACTACACCTATACCTGGCACGGAGTAGGTGTGCAATACATACCTGTCTCCTTTGCTGACCATCTCTCTTCTAGTTCTGGCCAATCCCTATCTCTCCAGGATTGCTGTCTCCTGGATGCCAGTCTCTGCCTCTGGCTATGCAGGTTTGACCTCGCCACTGCCCAGGAGAGGCTCAACGTCCTTTCAGGGCTCCCCAGTGTCTTCGGGATAAAATCCAACTCCTCAGCAGGGTTCTCCTTGGCCATCCTCTCCAGCCTCCCCTGTCATCTCTTCATGACAGGAAGCTTCATGGCAGATCGTTCTTGTCCCCTGCTCCCCACCCACATGCTGATTCCTCTCTCTGTGCCTTTCTCTTTCTGGAGCCCTCCCCTAAATTGTGGCTGGTGCACTCGATCCTTTAAGATTCACCTAGGGCATGACCTCTTCCAGGAAGCCCTCCTTGACCCGCTTCCCCAGCTGAGGTAGTGGCACTGCTGTTGGCTTGTCTGTCTGCCCATGAGTCCAGCAGCTCCTCAGGGACTCCGGGCGCCCACAGGGGAGGTGTGCTGGGTGCTGTTCACAGAGAGATGGGTGCCTGAAAGTCGGTCAAGGATCTTAGGTGGCTTCTGGTGGCACCTGCCCATGATACAAATAACGAGACACACAAAAGACAGAGTCACCCCCTCCCACCCCTGACCTGAGGGAGAGAGCCTTCGTCTGGTAATTGTATTGTAAGGGGAGCTGCTTAGCAAAGCTTTATCTTGGGGCCCAGAATCCTTCACTACCCCCTGAAGCAATGTTTCCTTCTCACCGGAAGCAGAGGAGATTAAGAGGCGGTGACTATTATCTAGCACTCTTAGCCTGTGCGCAAGCAGGGGGAGATAGGTTACCCCTGCCCCAGAAGCCCCGCTTGCTGGTTCTTTGCAGACACACATCTCCATCAATAAAGCCGTCTGGGGGCTGTGGAGCAGCATGCCTGGCTTCCAAACCCAGTTTTGCTACGTATTAGCTCTGCGATCTTGGGCAATAGTCTCAGCCTCTCTCTGCCTTAGTTTCTTCATCTGTAAAATGGGGAGAATAAAATACCCTGCCCCCCCGGGGGACTTGAGGGCTGAGTGAGTCAGGCAGGTAAAGTGCAATGCTCGGAGCCTGGCACAGCTGGTGCCGGGTCAGCCAGCCAAGGGCGGGGGTCTGCCTGGGTGCTGTCAGGGCGTGAAAGGTGGGCCTGACCCGCTCTGATCTGATTCTGGTGTCTGAGTATTTTTGTCTCATGACTATAAGGACTCGACACAGCCTGGCTTGGCGCGGGTCCCCCTCCTCCCACTTGGCAGCCCTAAACACTGGACTTAGACCCTTGCTTGTTGCCTCAGGCTCAGCAAATGCACCTGGTCAGAAGTTAACACTGTTCTTGTATTTTCTGTGAACTTACTGCTATGTCACCTTCTAAATTAGAGCACATACACTTTCCTTCTTAAAATCATTTATGTAAACTTAAAAGTGAGCAGATTCTAAGAAAAATATTGAGTCAATAATAGCACAAGTGGTGGGACGATATGGTAAATGCCCAAGAAGGGGACATTGAAATCCATTAAACCGGGGCCTCCGGGACCTCTGCTTTGAGCTGATTTTGAACGGGTTCCCATTCATTCCTCTTTTCAATGAGTACGTTCGCCACCTAGTGGCAAAAGTGTGAAATTACAGGATAAATTTTGGTCGGAGTGGGGAGGGCTGGCAATTTGAGGGCAACAGAATGATTTCATTGCTAAAAAGTGAGAGAGGACATTAGTTAGAATTTCCCAGAAAACATTTTTAACGAATTGAAGACCATTTGACAAACCCCAAAGAAGCCTTTCTAGAAAAAAGGCAAAAGAAGAGTGGTAGATATGAAGACTGTTCACAAATATTCAATTCTCCTATTTTTTCTGAGAAGTGGTAGGATTAGTGCCCTCCCTCATGCCCCCTCCCCACCTTCTCCCCCACCCAGGGCCAGCTTCAGGGGCATGCACAGGTGTAATTGCACAGGGGTCCCCAATCAGAAGGGCCCCATGCGTGGGGTGTAATACTCTGTGGCTGCTATCTTGAAATTCACAGTCATCTTGTCTTTGCATTTGTTGTGTAAGTGAAGTCCAACAGGACAATGAAGCCTGCATCGGGACCTGGAGCCTCAGCTAACGCGGACTCCGCCTCCTGTCACCTCCCCAACTCTCTGTTGCCTGCTCCCCTGCCCCGACCCCCAGGCCGCCTGGCCTGCACTGGGCCAGGGTGTGTTGTGTCAGTCTGCTGGCTGGAGGGGGACCGCGGCAGCTATCAGGCCTGAGCAGGTATGTGCATGCCCACCCCCTTTGCCCCCCAGAACCTCAGTGCCCTGGGGTGCTCCTTCAGCCTTCGGCTGGCTCCCTGCCTGGGGTCTCTTGTCATCTTTCCAACCTGCTAATGATTCTTGTCAGGCCTCCGACGGTTACTAACAGACCTCAACACCCACCATGAACACACCCAAAGTACTCTATGTTCTGATGAAGCATGACTTTTATTAGGAAATGTATTGGTTGTCTATTGCTGCATAACAAACCATCCCCCAAACTAAAGCAGCTTTAAACAGTAACGTGTTCGTTTACTAGCTCACATGGTTTCTGGGTGAGGACTTGGGAGGGGCTTAGCTGGGCAGTTCTGGTTCTGGGTACTGCAGTCAAGATCTCAGCCAGGGCTGCCATCATCAGAAGACTTGACCAGGGCCGGAGGACATGCTTCCAGATGTGAGCTGTGGCTGTTGGCTGGAGGCCTCAGCTCCTTGCTCGCGGTTGACAGAAGACTTTGATTTGTCGTGTGGCCTTTTCCACAGGGCTGCTTGGGTGTCCTCACAACCTAGAGAGTGAGGGAGCCACAGGCCTTTCATGACCTAGTATCAGAAGTCATACCATCAATTCCGCCACATTCTCTTTGTTAGATGGGAGTCGCTAAGTCTAGCTCAGGGAATTCGGTTTTACATCTTTTTTCTTTTTCTTTTTTTATTTATTTATTTTTTGGTGAGGAAGATCAGCCCTGAGCTAACATCCATGCCAATCCTCCTCTTTTTTTTTTTGCTGATGAAGACTGGCCCTGGGCTAACATCTGTGCCTATCTTCTTACACTTTATATGGGACACTGTCACAGCATGGCCTGACAAGCGGTGCATCAGTGCGTGCCCAGGATCTGAACCCGGGCCGCCAGCAGCGGAGTGCACACTTAACTGCTACACCACGGGGCCGGCCCCCGTTTTACATCTTGAAGGAAGAATATCAAAGACTTTGTAGACATTTTAACAGGAAGTTTTCAAATTCAAATAGTTGCAAGGCCTCTATCAAGAAAATTCTAAAATTGTACTGAGAGGCATCTACCAAGGGATTAATTGGTTAATGGTAGCTCCCAGGAGCCTCAACTAACAGGAAACTTCTGGATTGGGGTCGTTACTGATACTTGGGTTGGTCCAAATATCAGGGGAGGCTCTGTTTTTGGTGAAGTTTTCAGGAATTGTGCATTTATTCCATTTCTGACTGGAAGAAACCCCAAGTTTCCCATGACGGCAGTTCCCTGGGCTCCACCATTTCTCTCCCTGGAGACATGACCCCAGACTTCAGCTCAGCAAAGATGCACCCCATCTTTCTGTGAAATCATGCCTTCTGACCTCCTTTCCTCTCAGTGATCTCAGGCCTTGGTGCTCAGTAAAGGCCCTGCCTGCTTATCACAGCGACAGGCTGGTCAAGTGGTTATGAGTATGGGCTTGGGTTGGACAGGCTGGGCCTGAATCCTGGGTCTGCTATTGAGCTGTGTGGCCAAGGGCAGGGCCCTTGTCACTGTCCTCATCACTCGAAGGTGGAGGTGGTTTCTGTTGGTCACAGATGTTGATGCTGCCTTTGCTCCCTGACTCCGGCCTTTCTCCAGGAAGTCCATGGTCCTCTCAGGGCGTCTCACACTGAGGTGGTGTGGGGCCGCAGGCTCCCAGTGGAAGCTCGGGCCAGGCTCCACCAGGCAGGGAGCAGCAGGGCAACCTTGGGCCAGGGCAGAACATCAGGCAGATGCTTAGGTCACACCCAAGTTCCAGGTCTTGAAGTTGAGGAAGTCCCAGCCTCTCCCCCTTGGGTACAAGGGGAGGCCATCTAGGCCACAATTCAGCGAGGCTGAGGGTCCAGGAAGTGCCTGACACCAAGGCTGACTGAGCAAAGACAGAGAGACCTCCCGTATCTATTCTCTCCATCTTCTTTTTTAAATAGACTTTAATTTTTAGAGCAGTTTTAGGTTCAAAGCAAAATCGAGTGGCAAGTACAGAGTTCGCCTATACTCCCTGTCCCTCCCCCAGCCTCCCCCACTATGAACATCCCCCACCAGCGAGGTGCATTTGTTACAACTGATGAAGCTACGCTGACACCTCGTCATCACGCAGAGTCTGCAGTTTACACGAGGTTTCACTCTAGGGGTTGTACATTCTATGGGTTTGGACAAATTTATAGTGACATATATCTGGCATTCTAGATCATACAGAATAGTCTCACTGCCCTAAATTCCTCTGTGCTCTGCCTATTCATCCCACCTCCCCTCTAACCCCTGGCAACTACAGAACTTTTCACTGTCTCCGGTTTTGCCTTTTCCAGAATGTCATATAGTTGGAACCATACAGTTTGTAGCCTTTTCAGATTGACTTCTTTCACTTAGTGACATGCATTTAAGGTTCCTCCATGTTTTTTCGTGGCTGGACAGCTCATTTCTTTTCAGTGCTGAATAATATTCTACTGTCTGGATGGACCACAGTTTGTTTCTCCATTTACCTACTGAAGGACGTCTTGGTTGCTTCCAAGTTTTGGCAATTGTGAATAAAGCTGCTGTAAACATCCATGTGCAAGTTTTTGTGTGGACATAAGTTTTCAACTCATTTGGGCGAATACCAAGGAGTGTGCTTGCTGGATTGTATGATGAGAATACGTTTATTTTTAAAAAACCGCCCCACTGTCTTCCCAAGTGGCTGCACCCCTCGTGGCACTCCCACCGGCGGTGAGTGAGAGCGCCTCTTGCTCCACATCCTCCCCGGCATTTGGTGTTCCTGCTTTTGGCCATTCTACCAGGTGTGTAGTGGTATCTCACTGTTGCTTTAATTTGCAGCTCCCAAACAACGTCTGATGTTGAGCATCTTTTCCTGTGCATATTGGCCATCTCTTATCTTCTTTGGTGAGGTATCTGCTTAGGGCCTTTGCCCACTTAAAAAAAATTAGATTGTTAGTTTTCTTATTATTGGCTTTAAGAGTTCTTTGTTTATTTTGGATAATAATCCTTGGTGCCGGCCCGTTGGCACAAGTGGTTAAGTGCACGCGCTCCGCTGCGGCAGCCCAGGGTTCGCAGGTTCGGATCCTGGGCACGCACTGACACACCACTTATTAGGCCATGCTGTGGCAGCGTCCCATATAAAGTAGAGGAAGATGGGCACAGATGTTAGCCCAGGGCCAGTCTTCCTCAAGAAAAAGGGGGAGGATTGGCATCAGATGTTAGCTCAGGGCTAGTCCTCCTCACACACACACACAAAATAATAATAATCCTTTATCAGATATGTCTTTTGCAAATATTTTCTCCCAGTCTGTGGCTTGTCTTCTCAGTCTCTTGGCAGTGTCCTTCTCAGAGCAGGGATTTTTAACTTTAATGAAGTCCAGCTTATCAATCATTTATTTGATGGATCATGCCTTTTGTGGTGTATCTAAAAAAGAGTCATAGCTATACTCAGGGTCATCTAGATTTTCTCCTGTGTATATTCTAGGAGTTTTATAGTTTTGCATTTTACATTTAGGTCTATGATCCACTTTGAGTTAATTTTTGTGAGGGGTGTAAGGTCTGTGTCTAGAGTCACTTTTTCTTTTTTTTTGCATGTGGATGTCCAGTTGTTCTAGCACCATGTATTGAAAAGACTCTCTTTGTGTTGTGTTGCCTTTGCTCCTTTGTCAGAGATCAGTTGACTATAGTTATGTGGATCTATTTCTGGACTTTCTGTTCTGTTCCATTGATCTGTTTGTCTATTTTTTTGCCAATACCATGCTGTCTTGGTTACTGTAGTTTTACAGTAATTCTTGAAGTCAGACTGTCAGTCCTTCAACTTCGTTCTTCTCTTTCAATATTGTGTTGGCTATTCTAGGTCTTTTGCCTCTCCAGAGAAACTTTAGAATCAGTTTGTCAATATCCACAAAGTAACTTGCTGTGATTTTGATTGAGATTGCGTTGAACACAGAGATCAAGTTGGGAAAAACTGACATCTTGATAATATTGAGTCTTCCTCTCCATGAACATGGAATATGCCTCCATTTATTTAGTTCTTTGATTTCTTTGATCAGAGTTTTTTTTTTTATCAGAATTTTCCTCATATAGATCCTGTACATATTTTGTTAGATTTATATCTAAGTATTTCATTGGGGGGATACTAATGTAAATGGTATTTTTTTTTTTTTTTGAGGAAGATTGGCTCTGTGCTAACATCTGTTGCCAATCTTCCTCTTTGTCTTTTTTCTCCCCAAAGCCCCGGGGACATAGTTGTGTATCATAGTTGTAGAGTTGTAGCTCTTCTATGTGGGACACCACCACAGCATGGCTTGATGAGCAGCAAGTAGGTCCGTGCCCAGGATCCGAACCAGCTAACCCTGGGCCACCAATGCGGAGTGCGTGAACTTAACCACTATGCTACTGGGCCGGCCCCTGGTAATGTGTTTTTGATTTCAATTTCCACTTGTTCATTGCTGGTATATAGGAAAGTGATTGGCTTTTGTATGTTAACCTTGTATCCTGGAATCTTACTACAATTGTTTATTAGTTCCAGTTTTTTTGTTGATTCTTTTGGATGTCTACATAGATGATCATGTCATCTGCAAACAAAGACAGTTTTATTTCTTCCTTCCCAATCTGTGTACCTTTTGTCTTAGTCAGTTTGGGCTGCTGTAACAAGGTACCACAGACTGGGTGACTTAAACGACAAACATTTATTTCTCACAGTTCTGGAGGCTGGAAGTCCAAGATCAGGGTGCCAGCGTGGTTGGGTTCTTGGTGAGGGCCCTCTTCCTGGTTACAGATGGCCACTTTCTTATATTCTTACAAGGCGGAGACAGAGAGAGAGGAAGCAAGCTCTCTCATGTCTCTTCTCATAAGGGCACTCTCATGACCTAATTACCTCCCAAAGGCCTCATCTACAAACACCATCACGTTGGGGATTAGGGATTCGACATGAACTTTCGGGGGGATACAAATATTCAGTCCATAGCACCTTTTATTTCCTTCTTTTGTCTTTTGTATTAGCTAGGAATTCTGGTAAGATGTTGAAAAGGAGCAGTGAGAGGGGACATCCTTGTCTTGTTCCTGATCTTAGTGGGAAAGCTTCTACTTTCTTACCATTGAGTTTGATGTTCGCAGTAGGTTTTCTGTGGATGTTCTTTATCAAGTTGGAGAAGTTCCCCTCTAGTCCTAGTTTGCTGACAGTTTTTTTTAAATCATAAACAGGTGTTGGATTTTGTCAGATGCTTTTTCTGCATCTATTGATATGATCATGTGATTTTTCTTCTTTAGCCTGTTGGTGTGATGGATTACACTGGGTGATTTTTTTGAATGTTGAACCAGCTTTGCATACCGGGAATAAATCCTACTTGGTCGTGGTGTGTAATTCTTTTTGTACATTGTTGGATTCGATTTGCTAATATTAAGTTGAGGATTTTTGTATCTGTTTTCATGACAAATGTTGCTCTGTAGTTTTCTTTTCTTGTGATATCTTTATATGGTTTTGGTATTAGGGTAATGCTGGCCTCACAGAATGAGTTAGGAAGTATTCTCTCTGCTTCTATCTTCTGGAGGAGATTGTAGAGAATTGGAATAATTTCTTCCTTAAATGTTTGGTAGAATTTACCAGTGAACCCTTCTGGGCCTGGTGATTTCTGTTTTGTAAGGTTATTAATGATTAATTAAATTTCTTTAATAGATATAAGCATATTCAGATTCCTTCTTGTGTGAGTTTTGGCAGATTGCATCTCAAGGAATTGGTCCATTTCATCTAGGTTATCAAATCTGTGGGCTTAGAGTTGTTCATAGTATTCCTTTATTATCCTTTTAATGTGCATGGGATCTATAGTGATCTCCTCTTTCATTTCTGATATTAGTAATTTGTGTCTTCTCTCTCTTTTTCTTAATTGGCCTGGCTGGAGGCTTATTGATTTTATTGATCTTTTCAAAGAACCAGAGTTCAGTTTCATTGATTTTCTCTATTGTTTTCCTTCTTTCAATTTTATTGATTTTTGCTCTAATTTCTGTTATTTCTTTTCTTCTACTTACTTTGAAATTAATTTGCTCTTCTTTTTCTAGTTTCCTAAGGTTAAAGCTTAGATTATTGATTTTAGATCTTTCTTCTTTTGTGATATGTATGTTCAATGCTATAAACTTCCCTCTAACCACTGCATCCCACAAGTTTTGATAGATTGTATTTTCATTTTCATTTAGTTGAAAGTATTTTTAAGTTTCTCTTGAGATTTCGTCTTTGACCCATGTGTCGTTTAGAAGTGTGTTGTTTAATCTCCACATATTTTGGAATTTTCTAGCTGTATGTCTGTTATTGATTTCTATTTTAATTCCATTGTGGTCTGAGAGCGTACATTGTGTGATTTCTATTCTTTGAAATTTGTTAAGGTGTATTATGACACAGAATGTGGTCTATCTTGGTGACTGTTCCATGTGAGCTTGAGAAAATGTGTATTCTGCTGTTGCTGGATGAAGTCGTCCATAGATGTCAATTCGATCCAGTTGATTGATGGTGCTGTTGAGTTCAACTGTGTCCTCACGGATTTTCTGCCTGCTGGACCTGTCCATTTCTCTTGGAGGGGTGTTGAAGTCTCCAAATATAATAGTGGGTTCATCTACTTCTCCTTGCAGTTCTATTGGTTTTTGCCTCATATATTTTGATGCTCTGCTGTTAGGCACATCCTCATTAAGGATTGTTATGTCTTCTTGGAGAATTGGCTAGTTTATCACTATGTTGTGCCCCTCTTTATCTCTGACAGTTTTCCTTGCTCTGGAGTCTGCTTTCTCTTAAGGGCAGGCCTTGTTAAGAAGAACAGAATGCTCTGGCATACTTCATAATGGTTACTTCCCCTCCCCCCAGCAGAAGCATAAGGGGATTTTTCTCTGATATTCACTGTGGGGACCTGGTAGAGCTTCGGAGAACTGTCAAAGAAAACTCACACAGGTGTGGGGCCCCCTGTGACTGAGCCCCCTAGAGTTTGTAACTGGCACACTTGTCCACAGTGAGCCTCCAGCAGTTTGTTAATTACAGTGCAGAGTTTCCTATTGTAGGACTGGTTCCTGCAGAGGTAGGTTTCTGCTTGGATAAACTGTGATTCTCTGTATTTTTTTTTGAAGGTTCTTTTCTTTTTTTTTGACATATAATTGACATATAACATTATATTAGCTTCAGGTGTATGACATAATAATTCGATATTTGTATATATTGTGAAATGATCACCATAATAAATCTAGTTAAGGGGCTGGCCCTGTGGCTAAGCAGTTAAGTGTGTGCACTCCGCTGCCGGCGGCCCCAGTTCAGATCCCCGGCGTGCACCGATGCACCGCTTCTCCGGCCATGCTGAGGTGGCGTCCCACATACAGCAACTAGAAGGATGTGCAGCTATGACATACAACTATCTATTGGGGCTTCAGGGGAAGGAAGAAAAAAAAAGGAGGAGGATTGGCAACAGATGTTAGCTCAGAGCCAGTCTTCCTCAGCAAAAAAAGAGGAGGATTGGCATGGATGTTAGCTCAGGGTTGATCTTCCTCACAAAAAAAAAAAAAATCTTGTTAACATCTGTCACCACACATAGTTACAGAATTTTTTTCCTGTGATGAGAACTTTTAAGATTTACTTTCTTAACAACTTTCTTTTTCTTTTTTTTTTTTTGTGAGGAAGATCAGCCCTGAGCTAACATCCGTGCTAATCCTCCTCTTTTTGCTGAGGAAGACCAGCTCTGAGCTAACATCTATTGCCAATCCTCCTCCTTTTCTTTCCCCAAAGCCCCAGTAGATAATTGTATGTCATAGTTGCACATCCTTCTAGTTGCTGTATGCGGGACACCGCCTCAGCATGCCCGGAGAAGCAGTGCGTCAGTGCGCGACCGGGATCCGAACCTGGGCCGCCAGTAGTGGAGCGCACGCACTTAACCACTAAGCCACGGGGCCGGCCCACAACTTTCAAATATACAATACAATGTTATTAACTATAGTCACTATGCTGTACCTTACATCCCCATGACTTATTTATTTTATCACTGAAAATTTGTACCTTTTGACCCCTTTACCCATCCCCCCCACCCCGTGTTCTTTGTATCTGTGGGCTTGGCTGTTTTTTTTTTAGATTCCACATATAAGTGAGATCATATGGTGTTTATCTTTCTCTTCCTGACTTATTTGCCTTAGCATAATGCCCTCAAGGTCCATCCTTGTCACAAATGGCAGGATTTCCTTCTTTTTCATGGCTGAATAATATTCTTTTGTGTGTGTGTGTATGTGTGTGTGTATATATATATATACACCCAATATATATTTATATATATAAATATATATACCACATCTTCTTTATCCATTCATCCACCGATGGACACTTAGCTTGTATTCCTGTCTTGCCTATTGTGAATAATGCTGCAGTGAACATGGAAGTGCATATATCTTTTCTGATTCTCTGTATTCACCTGTCTGTCTCTCCAATTTTGAGGGCAACTGTTTGCCCTGTGACCTCACTTCTCTGATGGATCTAAGAACTGTTGATTTTTCAGTTCAGCTTTCTACTTGCTGTTAGGACAAAGTGATGACTTCCGAGCTCCTTACATGCTGGACTGGAAACTGGAAGCCTTTTCTCTTTTAATCATATTAGCATTAGCTGGACACACGGTTGCCCAGCTATAGACTACATTTCCCAGCCTCCCTTGCAGCTAGGTATGGCCAATGGGATGAGAGTAGGAGAGATGTGAGCAGAGTGTCTGACCCTTCCCTTCCTCTCTCCTCCTTCCTGTGAGCTGGAAGGCAGATGCAATGCTGGTGGATTGGCTTCCACCATGCAAAGGAGGACATCCCTCTAGGGAATGGCAGAGCAACAAAGTGGAAGGAACCTGCGTCTCTGGGTGACCACATGGAGCGGAGCTGCTCTGCCAACCAGGGCCACTCACCTCTGGACTGTTACAGGAGAGAAATAAAGTTCTATTCTGTTTGACTCAGTATTTTGGGACCCTTTTATCAAGGCAGTTTGGCCTGTACCATAACTAATCCAGACCCCAAGCCCTTATCAAGCCTGGAGTTTCCTAGCCAGAGACAGCTGGCAGTGGTAGAAAGAACATGAGACGTGGGCTCAGAAAACAGGCCTCACTCCAGGTTTGGATGCTAATTTGCTGTGTGTTGCTGGGTAGCTCACCTGGCCTCTCTGGGCACCTCTACATCCTAGTCCACCTCATAAACTTGCCTTCAATGGAATGAGGGGCATACAAGTGCGATGATGAATTTGGGATTATCGGCCAGTGGTAAGAGAAGCTTTTTATTAAGATACTTCTGAGGATGAGGCTTAGTGTAGTTGTAATCTACAAGAACCCCCTCTGCCTGCTGTCTGCAGATTCCAGGTAGCCAGAGCTGAGGGTATTTCAGGAATGTCTCTTCTGGCCCCTTTTATTTTTTATTAACATACAGTAAAGCTGACTTTTTTGAGAGTAGCTTCCAGTTCTATGATTTTAACACATGCTTAGACTCCTGGGACCACCACCATGGTCAGCATACAGAACAGCCAGCTCCTCCTACTGGGCAGGGAGCACACGAGGGGCTCACCTGGGTCATGCAGTCATCAGTAGCAGAGTGAGTAGGACCCAGTAGGCTCAGGCTGGGCTGAGACGAGCAAGCTAGGGGAGCCCCCTCTGCTCAGACCAGCCTCCTCAATGCCCAGCCTGACTCACTGGCCCCTGAGGGGTCCTAGGGACCTTCTCAAACAGACCTGGCCCATCTGACAGGACCAGGGATGGGGTGGTCCCTCCACACTGGCCTTGGTCCCTTTGATTCCATTTCCAGAGGAACCATCTGGAAACTGGGCATTGGGCCTGCATTGCCTGCTTAGGAGCCTGCAGTGGCTCCCTAATGCCTCTGGCACCCATCCAGGCTGCTGAGCGTCTGAAGCCAGACATGAGGTCAGGCATTGTCCCTGAGCCCTCCCTGTTGCCCCTGCCCTGGAGTGCCTGCTGCTCCAGGGCTCCCTCTGGGCACCCTTGATCCTCCCTCCCCCATGGTCCCCCTTCTGTGTTCCCATGGCTCTGGCTCCAGTCCCCTAGTGACCCTTTGCTCCTACAGCCCTGCAGCTGCCTCTTTTCCACTCCCTTCCAGCCCACTCTCCGTGAGGCAGCTCAGAATCCTCCCACGGCTCCCCATTGCCCGTGAGACCAAGTCCCAGATCCTCATCTGCCGTTGAGGCCCCCCATGACCTGCCCTTGCCCCCTCCAGGCCCTGTCCCCCGACCCCCCACCGTTCCCCTCTCTAGTGCATCCATCCTCCTCAGCACAGACAGATCCCTCTTGGGATCAGAACACTCTATTTTACCTCGATTTAGCACTGATTTCACCCATAATGCACTATTTGACAAAGTATCTTTTTCTCCATGAGACTTTAAGGTAGGTGAGACCAGGCAGCTTGCCTTGCTCCTTCCTGTGACTCCATGAGGCCCAGTAGCTACTACGTGCTTGAGAAGAGGGGCTCTGGGTACCATATTAATGGGGTTCTTCCTGGCACCACACTTTTGTGCTTGCTGTTACCTCATGTTCAATGCCCTTCTTTCCTCTCTCTGCCCGTCTACATCCTACCTCTCTTCTAGAACTGGTTCAAGGCCAGCCTCCACCAGGAAGCCTGCTGTGATCACTCACCCCTTACACTTCCCTCAGTCCTGCCTGGTCTTCAACATTTCTGGACACATGGGTAGTTTCCCCATGGAACAGTGTGGCCTGAAGGTTGCACAGAGTCTCTGCAGCAGGCACACTAGTGGGAGGAAGGGGACAGTGCTGGGAAGAGAAGAGATCCCGGGAGCCTAGGGAAGGGATTCTGGGCTGGGCGGAAAAGTGGGCACCTCTGCTCCAAGGGCAGGGGAGGCAACAGCAGGTGCAGGCTGATCCAGCAACCATAGGGCTTGAATGTGGTCTCTGGCAGCAGGAATGCAGGGGCTGCAAGGGAATCTGGGAGAAGCCCAAGGACGAGATGGCTGCCAGGCTCTGCCGTGTGAGGGCTCAAAAGGCCTCAAAAGGAGCCAGGGCCTCCAGGGTTCCAAGGATGTGATGGTGGTCAGGCTGATCCTGGAGGCTGGTCTGACAGTGGCCAGGCTGACGAGGCTGCCCCCAGGCTGGGCCAGTGACCTCAGCAGGAGATGAGGAGGGAGCTGGTGAGCACGGGAGCTGCAGAGGCTGGTGCCGAGGGCTCTCTACGCAAGAGCTCACAGCCAGCCAAAGCTTGGTGCAGGGCATCCAGGATGGCCGAGGGGCCAGATATCCCCTCTGGAAGGAAAGAGTGGGCAGGGAGGTCGGGTCAGTTTGGTCACTCTGGCCCACAGAGCCACTCACCCTCCTCCCTGGGGCCTTCCCCAGCCCTGTCCAGCTATCTGCCCCTCTTGTCCCTCTCCCACTGAGTACCCTGGAGAAGGGGCCTTCTAGCGCATAATTTCTCCTTGATGCCAGGGGCCATTCTGGGCAGTGGACGTACCTGAGCCCTGCCCAGCGATGCCTGGTGAGGCCAGCGAGCAAAAATTTATCACCAGTCAGTCGCCCCATCAGCCTGTGAGGCCTTTTCAGGCAGGCACTCGGCCTGGCTCGTCTTGATTTAACTGGGCATAAACTGGCATTGATGAAATTCTGCTGCTCTGAACTGTCTAAACCAAGGAGACCACGTAGCTTAGTGCTTAAGGGAGAGATCCAAGGCCTCAGGTGTGGCCGGCACTTGACTCCTCCGTGTCTCAGTCTCTCCATCTGTGGAGCGGGTATAATAACAGCACTTCCTCGTTGGGCTGTTGTAAGGACTTAGGGGGTTAAAAACTCTTGAGGCATCTCCCCGCTGCCTGGCCCATGGTAAACCCAGTGACTGTGGGCAAGTCTGAATTGCCGGCAGCTCCCTCGGGGGTTTGACCACACTGGCTCTGTTTGGTGCTTCTCCCTGGGGTGTCTGCTCCCCTGCTGTTGTCAAAGAGAACTTTTAACTTTCCGAAGCCTGTTCCTGACTAGACCCTTTGCAAATGGTCAGGGCAGGAACGATGGTGGCATTTTGCAGACAAGACACTTAGGACAGAAGGTGCTGGATCAGGATTCCCTCCAGCCACTGTCCAGGCCCCGAAAGATAGGGAAGCTCTCTTACCATGTGCGAGGTCCCTGCAAGCATCCAGTGTGCCCAGCAAAATCTTCCCCAGGGCTCTTTTCGATATGTTCTTAAAAAGAAATGGAGACAGGGCTGGACCGGACGGTGTCCTCATTCAGCAGGTGGGACTTGGTGGCCCCTACGGGCTTCTGTGTGGCTCTCTGGGGGCAGACAGGCACCCCCCCAATCATCCCTTCCCCTGCACCTAGGCTGGCCGCACTGCTCAATGGGCTTCTCAGACTCTTGGTGGGTGGATGGAGCAGTGTGCAGGATCCATCCTATCAAAGACCCCGTATTTACGGATTACCGTCCATGTGCCCAAGGAGGCACTCGGGAGAAAGTGAGAGCATTTTTATGCATTATTAGCTCATTTAATCCTTGCGACAACCTATTTTATTTCGCTCATTCTAACCTACGAGAAAAGCAAAGCTGAGAAAGAAGGAGAAATTTGCCCAAAGCAATCCAGCTGGCAGGTAGAAAAAGCAGCATTTGCACCCAGGCTGCATGGCTCCGAGCTGTGCTGGGAACCACTGCCTTCACTGTCTGCCAGTGCTGGGCTGCCACTGGGTCACTCCCTCAGGCTGTGTCACATTGGTCTGGGACTCAGCAGCTATGTGACCTAGGCAGCCTGATGTGCAGGCAAGAGCCCACTTCAAACCCTGAAGACCTGGGTTCAAATCCTACTTCCACCTCACAGTGGCTGTGCAATCCCAGCCAAGTTAACCATCTCTTAGAAAAAAAAATTTTTAATGGTTTGTTGATGCTATTTAGGAACACATTTGATTTCTGTGTTCTAATATTTTATCAGCAGCCTTGCCAAGGAATTACAATAATTTGCCTCTGGATTCCCTTGGGTATTCTGTGTACACAAATATGATATATAATTACTGATAGCTTCGTTTCTTCCTTTCTAACCCTTACACCCTTTCTTTCTTTTTCTTGTCTTACTGCATTGGCTAAAGCCTCTAGTTGGCATACAAGCAGTGATGACAGGATGCCTGTCTTGATTCTGATTTTAGAAGGATTCCTTCTAACATTTCACAATAACTGAGGTTTGTGAGAGGCAGTCGGCTGAGGCTCCTTGTCTGGGAAAGGAAGGTCCTTACTGTTCTTAATTTGCTGAGGGGTTTTATAATAAAAGGAGACTGTTATTGACTTTTCTACATCTATTGAGATGAATATATGGTTTTCTCCTTTAATCTGCAATGTGTTGTATTATGTTAATAGATTTTTTGATGTTGAATCATCTTTGAATTCCTGGGATAAATCCAACTTGGTCATGTTGTGTTTCTTTAAACACTGCTGGATTTTGTTTGCTAATATCTTATTTAATAATTTTGCACTCATGTTTAAATGTGACGTTAGCTTACACATTTATCCTCCTCTGGTTTTGAGATCAAAGTTATATTAGCTTCATAAAATGAGTCAGACAGCCTTCCCCTCCTTTGGATGAGCTTCCCTGAGCCTCCATTTGTGCATCTGGAAAGTGGAGATGACACCTGCTCACTGTAAGGATAGCTCACAGCTGGTGCCTGACACAGGCCAGGGGCTCCCTCCTAAGAGGTCCCTCCCCTGCCCCAGGTGTGCCAGCTCCCGTGAGCATACCAGGTCTCGGAGCCTCTGCAGAAGCTGCAGCACGTCCACCAGCTTCTCCTCCAGCAAGGAGAGCCGTACCCGCTCCGTCTCCAGCATCTGCAGCTCCAGCCTCAAGTGCTCATTCTCATCCACCTTCCGCTGCAGCTCTGCCTGCAGGGACCAACAGGGGCTCAGCGCCCGCCCTGCTGCCCTCTGCCCCGTACTCTTGGCACCATCCCTAGGTAGAGCCCGTGAGCTGCCTTGACCCTTTCACGGAGGTCATCTCATCTGGCCCCTTCAGCCTGCCAGGTGACTGGGCAGGTACAGCCACCCTGTCTCCCCAGTGATTCTACCAAGGCCTAGAGAGGCTGAACACCCGGCCTAAGGCCACACAGAAAGTCGGGCTGATATAAGAACATGCATGTTTTATTTTCTAGTCAAGGGACTCCTTTCTCCCTTCTCTATCCATCTGCTTTCTTTTCTTTTTAATAATTTTTTTTGGTTCCAAGCAATAGAAACTGATCTGGCTAGGTTAAACAGAAAAGGAATTTACTGGCAGGCTAGTGGGTCGATCCCAGAAAGGACTGGCAGCTGGTGAACCTCAGAAATGGGGCAGCACCAGGGGTTGAGACAGCAGAAATGTCTCGAGCCTCTTGTCCAGGGGCCACAGCTGAGAAAATACTCTCCAGCCACCCCCACCTCCCCCAAGATGGAGAGTGCAGGAGAGGGGCCCAACTGGCCCAGCCTGAGTCACTGCCCACACCTGGCCACGGGGCATCAAGATTGTCGATCCTGCCACAATACCAGGGGGTAGATGCCAGGCAGCCACCAAATGTACATGGCCACCTGCCTTCTAAAGCATGGATGCAAGGAGTGAAGCAGCCCCCACTCTTGGCACCCATGGAGGGAAGGAGAAGCAGCTGAAGGCATGGTGCCCTGGGGCACTCAGGGTCCACTCTGGGCTTCGGGCAGGAGAGAGAAGGCGCAGTGCCCACGCCCACTGCAGGTGGGCCTGGAAGGGGGCTTGGGAACACAGCCTGCAAGTCTCAGGAACCAAACTCCCTTGCCTCCTATTTCCACGAAATTACTTGGGAAAGGGGTGGTGCCTACGCCCTTTGGAGCTGCACCAGACCCCAGATGTGTAAAAACAAGTATGCGCTTAGTATTTCAGGTATATAAATATAAAGCTATCTTATATCAAAGCCAGTTTGCAAAAGTGCAGTAGGCTGGGGCTTAGTGAAATGATAACTCCCAGTAGCATTCCGCCTTTGATTACTGTGCAGTAGAGTGGAGGAGAGAGATGAGCACAAAATGCTAAGTGGTCTTACTGAAATGGAGACACCTTGCTGTTCGTGTTGCCTGCCAGGCGCCCCCACCCCGGCCTTTCCTCGGGGGAAGTGTCCTTTCTCCACTTCATCTGACTTTGATGGAGCTGCCAATCACTGACCCCTGCCTGCCTACCTGGGACGCCCAGGGACAGGCCCAAGACTGAGCCTGGGCCAACTGGAGTTCTTCCCTGAGATTTAATGTACTGGGAGTGAGGCTTTTGTTGTCCCCCTGGGGTTTCTTAATGGGCTGATGGGAACCTAGAGCTGTCTGTGATCCTGCCTGCCCTTCCCCTACCACATGAGCTAAGTCCCGCTGAGGTAGCGGAAAGTGAGGCCATCACCCAGAGACACACAGGGCAGACAGGTGGAGACAATCTAGTCCAAGTCCCTGGATCCAGCTGTGCCTGAAGCTCATCTCCTCAGCTGTTCTTCTGAAGCTGTTCTTCCTAGCTCCACGTTCTAATAAATTCCTGTTTTGCACTCAAGCTAGTTTGAGATGCATCCTTTAACTTGCAACCAAAATACTCTCCATTAAATCTAAATCAAAGGAAATCACATCTCCTCTCTGAGGCTTGGTTTACTCCTCTGTGAATGGGGCACAGGACTTGGCTAAGATCCCTCAGGGTCCTTCCAGCTGTCAGAGACTCTAGAATTGGTCCGGCCCTTTGACCTCTGGGGCTCAGCTGACCTCCTCCCCAGGTGACCCCAGGGTCTTCCCGCTGCAGCCCTGGGTCCCCAGCTGCTCCACCAGCATGGCGATGTGGGCCTCCAGCTCCCCCAGGGTGTGGGCATGGTTGGCAGAGCCAAAGTGGCTGAAGTAAGTCTTGAGTTTCTTGGCCATCTGGTCATCACACCTGCAGCAAAGGAGAGTGCCAGCACTGTGAGAGCTGCTTTCCAGATTCTGCTCCAGCCTCAGAGAGTAGGTGTTGTCACTGAGTCTGTCTCTTCCTGAAAGCTAAGCCATGCCACCGGGCCCCTAGGCTCAGCACCCGCCCATGGCTCCCTATCTCACTCAGAGGAAAAGCCAGAGGTCTCACCTGATCTGCCCTGTGACCTCTTCAACCTCCCTCCCCCCAACCTCTACTCACTCTGTTCCACCCAGAGTGCCCTCCTTGCTGCCCCTCCAGCGTGCCTCAGGGCCTTTGCACTTGCTATTCCCTCTTCCTGGATTGCTCTTCCTCCAACACCTGCATTGCTTATTCCCTCATTTCCTTCAGGTCTCTGCTCAAACAGCACCTTCTCAGAGAGGCCTTCCTAGCACTTCCCTCTGCCCGTCCCTCTGCTTCATCTCTTTTCCTCACATTTATCGCTAGAATAGAGGCTCCAGGAGAGGAGGGCCACTGTCTTGTCTATTGCTGTTTTCCCAGTGCCCCTAAGTTTGCCTGGCAGATACTAGGTGCTTAATAAATGCTCGTTGTTGACTTTAAGGATTGGTGATAACATAACCCTGGAAACTCTACAGCCCTTACAACATAATACTAAAGGTCGGTGCCCCCCACAGTAGGTCACAGCGGGGTACCTGCTGTGATCAGACACCGTCAGGCATTTTAGATTCTTGATTGCAAATCCTCACAAACGTGCTGGGAGCACGTCTTGGGACAGCGGCCGAGGGAGTGAGAGAAAACCGATGGGAACTCAGGCCCCAGGAAGCGTGCCTTCACTGACACGCTTGTTCCATCCTCACACGCTGGGGCCGTCCTGGCGCCTCCCTCCAAGGGATGAGGGACAGAGCCTCGGAGGGCTGGGAGGTGACTGAGCCTGGACTTGAATCAGGCCGGTCAGCCTTCCAAGTTCAAGCTCTGTCCCTGTATGAAGGGGCCCTCCTGCGCTCCGGGCTCCCAGCACGACGTGTGAGAGCCCGCAGCCCCCGGCGGGCAAGTCTCGGACACCGCCCCCCGGCACACGTACCCACTCCCGCAGCTGGAGAGGTGAGCCAGCAGTGTCTCCACCTCGGCTGGCGGCCTCTGCTCCTCCCGCCACTTCTCCTCATCCTCCTCCTCCTCGTCAGAGGCGGCCTGGCCCTCCACCGAGCGGAACAGCTGCTCATCCACAGCTGGAGAAGCACAGGATGTGGGGACATGGGACAAAGGGAGGAGAAGCAGGCAGCCCTCCCCAGGCGCAAGTGTGGGCAGGGCGGGCAGGGGGAGAGGCCCTGGCACCATCACCTCCTCCTCCAGACAGCTGTCCCCCGTCCATCTCCCCCTCCTCCAGACGGCTCTCCCCCCATCCATCTCCCCCTCCTCCAGACAGCTGTCCCCCCATCCATCTCCCCTTCCTCCAGACAGCTGTCCCCCGTGCATCTCCCCCTCCTCCAGACGGCTGTCCCCCGTCCATCTCCCCCTCCTCCAGACAGCTGTCCCCTGTGCATCTCCCTCTCCTCCAGACGGCTGATCCCCCATCCATCTCCCCCTCCTCCAGACAGCTGTCCCCCCATCCTCTGTGAGGTGAGGCCACCAAGGCCTGTGCAGGCCCTTCCCACGTGCCTGGCCCAGGAGCGGAGCTGGCCAATCAGAACCCCTCCCTGGCATTTCACATGGGGACACTGGGAGAGAGAAGCCCTTTCTCTTCTCTGCTTCTAAGATGACACAACAAGCCAGGGCCTGTGTGTGCCCTCAGAGGTGTGTCTTATTTCCATTTTAGGACATGGCAATGCCAGCCAGGGAGGCCAAGGCTCTCCGTCAGGGGCTGGGCTCTGCAGGGCATGGGCACCAAGCTGAACGGATTTTCAACTCTCAGGGAACTGCGTGTCCAGCACCTGGGGTGTGAAGCAAGGAGTGTCACACGTGTGACCACCTGTGACCCCAGCATGGCTGTGTCCTGTCGGTGCACTCCACCCCGACTGAGTGTCAGACACCCGGGGCCGTCACAGCTGCCAGCGTCAGGCCCCGACCCCAGGAGGCGGCCCGGCTCTCCTGGAGGAGCCCTCCCATCTCCACTTCACTCCACACTGGCTTGGGGGCCACGAGTCCCGCCTGGCCCGTCAGAGCGCGCTGGCTGGCACGTGACTGGTCAGGCAGGGCTGGGGACCCAGCGTGGGCCAAGGAGAGTCGGGCGATGTCTGACTCAGGCTTCCCGCGAAGAGAAAGGCCTCCAGTCGTCCAGCTGGGAGTTGAGGGGGTGCGTCCGGAGCTACTGGGGGCCGTCTTGTCAGATGAGGGGAGCGCCTTCTGCAAAATGAGTCCACGCAGAGGAAGAAGGCCAGGCAGCGAGAGGTGGGGTTCCGCCGACATCTCAGCGGGCCTGAAGCCTATGTGGACTTTTTAATTAATTAAGTGAACCAATAACTCCCTTTAACTTGGGCCAGTTCCGGCTGAATGGCCTGCCACTCTCAGGCAGACCACGTCCTGACTGACACAGCAGTGTACCCCCCCACCCTGGAGGGTCACACAGATCTGGGGTAGGCCTGGGCATCTGTATTTTAAAAGGCTCCTGGGCGATCACGGCCTCCTGGCTGATTTGGGAACACCAACTGAAGTGTGCTGATTTTGGACACCCATCTCTCTAGCCTGACCATTCCCAGCCGGGTGGGCTCAGGGCGCTTCTGTTTTGTCTCAATAGAAAGTGCCCCAGACCCAAAATAACCAGGGTCCGGGTAACTGTTCCAGGACTTTTGATTGTGTTTCCAATATTGACAATTTGTTTTTCGTTCTGGGAATTTCCTGATGCTGTACCTGTGTGTGCATGCATGTGTGCACGTGTATATGCATAAGTAAATGTATATGTGCGTGCATGTATATGTGCGTGTGTACATGTATATGTGTGTGCATATGTGTATACATGTATGTGTGTGTGTGTATGTGTGCATGCGTGTGTGGTGTCATTACTGTCATAGTCATTAACATCATCCTGGTGCCCGAGGCAGGGGCAGGCGAGGGGCTCTGACGCTGGGTGAGAGTGATGGCTCCCAGCAGCCCCTCGGCCCCAGCCCACCAGCTGGGAGAGCCCTGGGGCACCGGCCCAGCCAGCTCTTCTCTCCTCTGCTGGTGACTCCACCAGCACCAGGCTAAGGAGTTTAAGGTGATGGGCCTCTGTGTGGTTCTCTTGCGGGGTGACCACCCAGCCCCTGCTCACACCCTCTGATGACAGGGAGCTTATTCCACTCCAGCTCGCTGGACGCCCACTCGTCTTTGCATGGAGCTGATGGGAGACATGTTTTCCCCGCGCTGAGTGGGACGCTGCCTCCCTGGAACCCCCTCCCCCGCTAGGTCTTTGTGCTCTCTGGCCTGGGGAAAAGGGCCCCTGTGGGCTCAGGAAGCCCAGCCTCCATAGGTAGGGGGAGTGGAGTTCTGTTTGGAGACTGGACGGTAGCATCAGTGCAGATAGGACCCTGGGAGCAGGGCTGGGGCTCAGCCGGATGGACTGTGAGCCTGGCAGCAAGCCTGAGTGTGCAGGGACCAACCTTCATCCAGGGCTCTGCTCCCGGAGCCTCTATCTGACTGCCAGGCTCCGTGTAGAGGGGGGTCTGGGCCTCCGGTCCCACAATCCTCAGGTTCACCACTCTTGGCTTCTGGCTCTGGGCTGGCTCGTGGGGAGGTTGGGAGCTGGGTGCCCTCTGACCTGTGGGCAGGTGGAAGACACATATGTTAGAGGGGGAGAGGGCTTGGCCAACTTCCTGCAGCAGAGTGTGGGATGTGGGCCCAGCCTCTTCCATCCTTACTCTGCACTGGTAAGCTGTCTCTGATGTGCCTGAAGGAGACCCTGGATTATCTCTGTGGCTGATCCTACTGGCTCCCTACCCAAGGGCCAGCATGGCAGAGTCAGCCTTCCACCATCCAGGGGAAGTGCTGGATACTCATGCTCCCAGCCTCCCTTGAAGCTAAGGCACCGACATGTAACCCAATTTTAGCCAGTGGGACCAAAGGCAAAATCTGAGGAGCCTCTGAAACAGATTTTTATCCCTTATGAAAAAAGAGAGTCAGAAAAGGAAATGCCCTTACTTCCTGCCCTTGGACATTGTCATGTGAAGATATGATGTTTGGAGTTGCTGCAGTCATCTTGTGACCATGAGGAAATGGCTGAGAGAATTACAGAGTAGTTGAACAAGAGCCCTGACATCTTTCAGTGGCTGAGTTAACCAGTCCTGGAGCCACCTGCCTCTGGACTTCTTATTATAGGTGAGATTAAAAAAAAGTCTTCATTGTTTCAGTTACTTTTAATTGCATATTCTGTTGCTTGTCCGTGAAAGCCTTTAAATGAATCATCTCTCCTCTTTGGGCTTTGGAGAAACTACTTCATCCTTATCAATCAGTTTCCTCACTTTTTGAGTATTCATTTTCCATGTCCCTGCAGTTACAAGGTCAAGGGATAAAAGAAAAAATATCTATCATAACACGAAAATATTTACTAATGAACTGGCCACTTATTAAACTAGTCCTCAGTGCCCCTCCTGCCATTGTACACCAACACCTGTCCCTCCGTCATCTCTTCAGCATCTGCTGTTACTCCATCTCTCCCTGATTGTCAGACACAACCTAACACAAACAGACTGCAAGGTGAACCTGCACATCTTGAAAAAGGGGAGGTTATGTGATGTCAGTGAAGGGGATGCCGGAGAACTGCGCGAATCACAGGCAAAACCACAGACGCTGGCGACGTGGCAGAGCCGGGCCAGTTTACAAGTGAAGGAGAGAAGATCAACAGGATTAGGAAGGGCCGGAGCACCAGAGAGACTCGCAGGACTGGGCAAAGCCCTTAGAAAAACTAATTAAGATCTCAAATACTTTTGCAAAAGAGACCCTCTTCATGATTAAGCTACAAAAATGAAAAAGCATAAAGTTAAGGATGCACCATTGTGTTCTCACCCAGTTTTGTTGGAAAAATTATTCCAAAAGGAATAATCAACCCTGAATCATCCTCGGTATAAGAATTAGTGCATTACACTTCAGCCATGAAGATTACTTTTTAAGATGAATGAAAAACTAAACATAGAATTACCGTGTGATCCAGCAACCCCACTTCTGGGCATACACCAAAAAGAATTCAAAGCAGGGACTCAAGCAGATACGTGCACATCCATGTTCAGGGCAGCATTATTCACAGTAGCCAAAAGGTAGAAACAACCCAAGTGTCCATCGACAAACGAATGGATAAACAAAATGTGGTCTATACAGCCAGTGGAATAGGATTCAGCCCTAAAAGGGAAGGAAATTCTGACACCTGCTACAACATGGACGAACCTTGATGACATTACGCTAAATGAAATAAGCCAGTCACAAAAGGACAAATACTGTATGATTCCACTTACGCGAGGTCCCTAGTAGTCAAATTCACAGAGACAGAAAGTGGAATGGTGGTTGCCGGGGGCTGGGAGAGGGGAATGGGAAGTTAGTGTTTCATGGGGACCAAGTTTCAGTTTGGGAAGATGAAAAAGTTCTGGAGATGGATGGTGGTGAGGGCTGCACAACAGTGTGGGTGTACTTAATGCCGTTGAACTGTACACTTAAAAATGGTTAAAATGGTAAATTTTACGCCATGTATAAATTTTACCATAATTTTGAAAAAAGAATGAATAGCTGAAAATGTCACCTGGTTTTATTAAATAAATAGTACGGTAAACTCACTTTAATACATTTTGGTTTTATTTTTCAAGTTAAAAGTCTCAGTCCAACCTTGCACGTGCACGTACGCGCGCACACGCCCCTCTCTCTGGTCCCATTTTGTGTGGATCCACTTAAGTGGATTTCTCAGCACCGAACATTACTGGAAAACAAGGACCCTGGTACTCAGTTCCCGGACCGCACAGGCCCACTGTGAGGGCAGAAGCCACACGGCAGCCAGGAAGTTCACTAGGCAGGGTGAACCTAGTGCTGCCAGCGAGGAACCGGCAGGGGGCCCCGGGCCGCATCTTGAGACGGGCCACGGCTTGGGTTCTCGCGCAGGCTGTGAGGGCAGCAGAGGAGCCAGGACGCGTCAGCTGAGCCAGGAGCTCGGCTGGCCGCGTGCACGACAGCGAGACCACGGCAGCGGTGCCGCAGTGACTGGCACGGAGGCGGAGGCGCCCGGCGAGGCCAAGCAGGCGCGGGCGCCCAGGGTTTGTCGGGCGAACTCAGCACCCCGAGGACGGGCTCCGGAGCCAAACAGGAGGGGGCTGCGGGGCCGCACGGAGGCGGGCCGGGGCATGCGCCTTCCCTGGCCTCCCCATTCGTGACAGCTCCCCGATTGCCGTCCGGGTATCTGACCCGCTCACCTTCTCCTCGCAGGCAGCTCCCCCGCTCAGAGGAGGGCGGGCACGTGGCTCGTCCCCACGCAGACCGGCACAATCCCACCCCTGGCCCCCCGGGATGGCTCCAGGGCTGCACAGGCAGCCAGTAAGACGCAAGGGGCTGTCTGCTGGGGGTGCCGCGAAACTGAAGCTGCTTCTCCTGCCGCCGACCGCTTGCTCCATGCCTGGTGAGGTGTGAGGATGAAGTGGGGAGCTGTGATAGCCATTTGTGACTCTCAGGGGACAGACTGAAGATGCTGAGGGCTACGGGTAGAGCCGAAAGATGACGGCAGTAGAAACTGGCTCCTCGTTAACATTATTTGAATTGCTGGATCAGGCTCTGCCTGAAGCCAGGACTAACCTTAAACTTCTGCGTTTTATGAGCCAATAACTCTGATAAAGTCTGGCATTCAAGCTCCCCCAAGGCGAGCCGAAAATGAGGATGTGGCTTGGCAGCAGTCAGTGTGAAAACCCCCTGGGTGGGGATTCTTGTTTCAATGTGAAACTGTGTGACTGGAGCTTAGGTCATATTAGCTGAGGTCCAACTGGGGAGGTGACTGTCCCTCTCTACTCCAGAGGCTCAGCTCACAGCCTGAAGAAGAGAAAGCACAGGGGTATAAGGTCACTGTCTCCAAGACTCAAGGGTGGAGGCGAGTAGCCTGTTTTATGGCCCCCAGAGGGGAATGCTTGACCAGGATGGGGGAGGGGGGACAAAGATGAGAGTTGGAGAGTCAAAAGGAGGCAGTTTTATCTCACTTTGAGGAAAAACTTTCTCACAACGATTCCTGACCAAGAATGGAATGGGCTGCCTTGTAACGTAGTGAGCTTCCTGGCAGGGCAGGTATGTAAGCAGGTAAGGGACTTTAATGGGTGGAATTTTGAATAGAGTTGACCTAGACAATATCCAAGTCTTCCCAATATGAAAAGTTTCTTCTTTTCTTTCCTAAATTATTTAAGGGCTTCAACAGGCAAAGTGAGATGAAGGAACAGCCTTCATTTAAAAGTTTCCTAGCATAGGCTGGCTTGGGTAGACTGGACCCTACCCTCCCTGCTCCCCACAGCCACTCGAGTCTTAGAAGCCCTGCTGCAAGAGCAACTTCTGCATTAACAACAACAACAACAACTGTATTTTTCAGAGCACTTACCAGGTGCCAGGCCCTGCTCTCAGCGCTTTCAACATTTTCCTCACAGCAGCCCTATGCGGAAGCACAGAGAGCGAGAGGAACCTGCTCAAGCCACACAACTTGGAAATGGAGGAGCTGGGATTTCGACTCAGGCCCGGGGCTTGAGGCCCGCACCTCAGTGGCGCTGCCAGGCGGCAGGGAAGCTGGGAAGGCAGGCTCTGGAACGCCCCAGCCCAGCTGCTGTCCTCATTAGGTGACTCCAGATCACATGCAAGGGAGCTGGGGAGAGGGGCCACGGAGAGCAGAGTCTGGAGAGCGGGACAGATGAGGACACACTCTGGAATTTCCTGAGAAATAGCACGTGGCTGCAGACAGCGCGTCTCCCCGGGGAGGTCTGGGGCGTGCTGCTCCTGCCTAGGAGCTGGGGGTGAACGGCTTCTGTCGCTGCCCCCTCTGCTGGGCGGTCTGCAGGAGCACTCGCACAGTCACACGACGTGCTGCAGTACCTCCACCTGCAACACACACGCAACAATCCTCCCCACCTGCGGCCGCCCCAGCTTCACGGCAGAACTTTTTAAAAAAAATTTTTTGTTTATTGCGGTAACATTGGTTTAGAACACTGTATAAATTTCAGGTGTACATCATTATACTTCTATTTCTGCATGGATTACATCACGTTCTCATGTTCACCACCCCAGAACTTCTTGGAAGAATTGCCTCTACCACGCAGCCGCTCCAGTCCCCTCGTGTCACCCACCACTGCTGTGCCGCTGGATGGTCCCCAGGCATCTCAGATGTCTCCCGTCATCCTTGTCTTCTTCCCTCTGCTCCTCCTGCTTCCCCCTAGTGAAAAGCACCATATCCCACTTGGCCAGAGAGTGGCCATTGGCTGTGGCCACCTGGAAGTCATACGCGAGGGCTCAGATCTGACCCATCGCTCAGTTCCCAGCCCAGCGCCCAGACCAGGGGTGCCGCAGCGAGAATGCTTGGCAAAGAGCCATTGTATACATGCTATTTTGTGGCACCTATGATGTGGGCAGGGAGAGGAGGGAGGGGGGAGGAGGAGAGAAGGAGCACAGCCCCTGCCCTCAGTAGACCTTTGGGTGGGGTTGCAGAGGGAGCCGTTGCTCTTTAGGGTCATGCCCACTGGACTCAGGGCCAGACCCCCCACAGACAAGGAGGGCGCTGGGTCTGCAGAGCAGGGAAGGCGTCCTGGAGGAGGCAGGACTTGGGGCAGAGCAGAATGAAAGAGGCTTGGGTGGAGGAAGACACAGCGGGTATGTTTGGGGACAGACGGGGGCAGCAAGGCCAGAGCGGAGAACTCACAGAGCAGACGGGAATGGGCTGAAGAGGGTGGGAGAAAGGGCTGAGCAGGCCCTGACTGGCACCCCAACTCTGGGCTGGCCCTTATATGTGCTCAGAATGGGTACCCAGAATGGGTAACGCGCATCCCCGGAACTTATGGGGCTGATCTCTCTCAGGGGAAGGAAAGGTTAAGTCACAGAGGCGGTTGGGGCAGAGCAGGGATCTGGACCTGGGTCCCCGCCCTCCAAAGGCTGACCCTGTCCTACTGTCCCACTCTGTGTTACACCAGGCCTTGGCAAGTCTCACCCTTATTTATTTCATAGATGGTGGAAGCCAGTGGAGGTTTGCGTGTATTAGGTTGAACCATATGGAATTACTGATTTTTACTGCTTTTTAATTTAAAATAGTTCAATCTACTAGAACATGTTCATATAATGTTTCTTGATTGGCTACAAATCTGTCACTGCAGTGATGGGTATTCCGGTTTGTGAAAGGGTTTGTAAGAGTTTTCTGGGCCTAGAAGTCTGACAGCCATTGGGCCTGGGACTGGACCACATGGCCCAGTGGTTTCACTAGGGTTTCCCATAAGAATGGGTTCCCTGGGCTTGGCTCTGGGGAGGAGACGGAACTGCCTGGGGACAGGGCAGAGGGTCACTGGCAGCCTCACTGGGTGGACTGAGTGCTATGGCCTGTCGTGACTTGCGGGCCAGCTTCCTGGAAACTCCAGCCCCAAGGTCACAGAGCTGAACCTGTAACATGTTATATCTCCACCCTCTCCTCCTCCTCCAGGCCATCAGCACTTGCTATCATGGCCATTTTCTGGAAGACAGCTCTGACCCTGCTCAAAGCCTTCTGTGGCTTCCCATGGCCAACCAGAAAAGTCCAGATTCCCTGACATTTTAGCCCCTCCACAAGGGAGTTTCTGAAGTTACAAAGCCAAGATCCTGAGGAGGAAAGAACACACGTTGTTCAGGAGGGCCCCGTGGGTGGGGAGAAGCCCCCTGACCCCTTCCCGCCTCTACTTCTGCTCCTCCAGCCCCACTTGACTTTGGCTGCTGCAGGGAGCAGAGGCTCAGCGCTGACCCCGTCTCTCTTCCCTTCAAAATGCTTCAGTGGCTCCCTACGGCCAACAGAATGAACTCCAATGTCCTAATACACCACTGAGGGTCCGCCAGGATCTGACCCGGCCCAGCGCTCCAGCCTCATTGCTGGTGAAGACCCCTGGGCACGGCACAGCCAGACCCACTGAACTCCAGGGCGGCGCCCTCAGGGCCTTTGCATGTGATAACTACAGCCAACACCTATAGGCCTTCCTGTGTGCCAGACACTGCTCTGAGTGCTTTTATGCAAACAGACTCATCCACTCCTCCCAGCAACTCTAAGGAGGACTAATTCTCATTACCTCCATTTCACAGATGAGGACACTGAGGTGCAGAGAGCTAGAGTAACTTGCCCAAGACCACAAAGATTCCTCCACCTGCAATGTGCACCCCTACCCCAGCCAGTTCTGCCTGGACAATCCTACTGGTCCTCCCCCAGGAAAATGTCACTTCCCCTCAGAATTCAACCTCTCCCTCACCTGGACTCCCAGAGCTCATACTGTCTCATGTGGCCCGTTATGCTGTGTCGCCCTCATCAGACTGGGATTTCCTTGAGGGCATTCAGCACAGGGACAGAGTGGCCCAGTAAAGGTTTGTTGAATGAATGAATGAATGAGGGAAGGAATGAATGATGCAATTGACAGTAGTTCAGGTGAGAAAGAGGAAGGGTAGGTCAGGCTGGGGCAAGCCTAGAGCCCAGGCGGGTATCCCAGGTTCCTTCCATCACTTTCTGCTCTTGGATTTTTCTAGAAAGGACAGAGAGGAGAGCACTAGCTTTGGAGCCACCCGACCTGGGCCGAGTCCCAGCTCCATCACTTCCCAGTTCCAGTCGGCTTTTTCCTGCGGAATGGGGCTAACTGCCTGCCACCTCACAGAGGGCGGGCCTCCCCAACTGTAGTCCTTGCTGATCACAGGCCTCCTGTTGACAACACAGATTTCCTTTAGTAGGAAACATTATCACCCCCAGTGAAAAGCCAGTATCTCTTGCCTTAGATAGAAAGTAACCAGAAAAATAGATAAAAAACAGCATAACAAAAGTTAGTCACTCTACCTAAGTCTTGTTTTCTGTATGCTGCTCTTGCTCTGTTAAAAAGGGAGGGTGGCACTGTTAGGCGGTGTTAAAGATTCACCCCTTCCAAACCATGACTTGAGAGAACAGGACTGAAGATGCTCCGCGAAGGGCCCCCCGTTCATTCCCTGCTGGGGAGGGACCACGGTGGGGGGCTTCTGTGACCTCAGAGATGCCTGTCACCCAACAGGCATTGGTGAGGCACTTCCGTCCCAGCTCCAGGCGGTTCTGGGGCAAGGTGGGTCCTGGGGGCTGCCCACTGTCCCCTCCCACCCTCACTTCCGGACAGGCCCGAGTCCTCGTGGGCGGTTGGGTGTTCCCTCCAGCTGGCCACATCTGCACACCGCCTGGAGCCCCTGGTGAGCCTCTGATGTCTTCCTGCTGCTGGAGCCCAGTGGCCACATCTGGCCACCAGCCCAGCGGCTTACTCATTCTGACGAGGCCAGATGTTGCTCTCCCTCCCTTCCTCTGGTCCTCCCAGCTCCTGGCTCCTGGCTCCAGGTCTTCAATGGACAGACCCCTCCCTCATTCTGTGAGGCAAAGAGAGGGTCCCGGGAGCTGCCAAATCTGGGCTCTACCCCACAGGACCGTGGCCTTGTGGCGTGACCCTCCACAACTTCCTCTGCCTCTCTGAGCCTCCATTTCGGTCCCCCACTCATTCATCAGTAAACACTGACAGGCCCTGGGTCCTGTGAAGATGAAATGAAACGACACAGCGCTTCCAAACGCACGGAGCTCCTGCCTCCCCTAGTGTTCGAGGCAATTTTAGGTGGCGCTCAGATGAACAGGTGTGTGTGTGTTTTAGACAGCTAAGCAGTTATTCTGATGTGTCCTAAAAACAATGAGCACAACAAACAATCTTAGTTTTACCTTTATGACTGTGATATAACTTCCATTTAATAAATTTATTTAAGTAAAAAGAGCGAGATGACTTAAGGAAAAATATTAAATAATAATAATACAGGTGCTATGCAGATATGGAGAAAATGACACGGATCCTAGGAGAATGTCTGAAGTTTGGCAAACGCTTAGACCCCCACACAGTAAGCTCTGGGCACCGTTAGAGCCAAGCTCTTCTCCTGTCCCTCTGCCACTCATTTCCGCTCTACAGGAGAGGACCCCAACTCTAACATACTGACATGATATTTTAGAATGTTCCTGTGCTATCTCCAAATGAGCTGGATAAATAATATATCCTATCTTTACATATACTTTGAAAAAATTAATGTAATGCCCTAACAGTTATTTAAAGGAGAGAGAAAAGTTTGATAATATAATATATATTTCAATATGTAAATACTCAGACATAATGAAATTTTCATATGCTTAAAGCTACTTGTAATGGGTAAGTTTGAATTTAAGGGAGGTAAGGTAATATTCAATTGAATGTTGTTGACACTCTTTCCCTTTATTTGAAATTTTGAAATAAGAGCTAAGAAAATATATTCAGATAGAGAGATAGATGGATAGAGGAATGGACAGTTGGATGGGTGGATGGATGGACAGATGGATGGATGGATGGATGAATAGACAGACAGACATGCAGACTCGATGGGACACAGCATAATGAATACCAGGTGACACAGGCAGTCCTTACCAGCTGGTGAAACACCACAAGTGCTGTCACTATCTGTGGTGTGGTTCTGCAATGATGAGCACCTCTTGGAAAATTCCAAACAAAACATAATATAACCTTTCCTCAACTCACACAGCATTACATTCATGGAAAATTCTTTGTACATTAAAACTGTCCAAAAAAGTGTGTTTATATGTAAATAAAGCAGAGTTAGATTCTAGTCTCAGTTAATTACAGTGGAAGCAAGTTTTTCAGAGTGAACACCCCGCAGGACATTTGGAAGTCATGTGGGGTACAGGGCAATCCTGGGTGCAGGGACCTGCCTGGAGGACTGTATCCCTCACAGGCCCCCCAAGTGTCAGGAACCCTGTCCCCTTTAGTCATTAAGACAAACACTCACACCTCCCAAATTTCCAGAACGTCTCTGAGGGAAATACTCCTCCCATGGAGACGCCCTGTTCTAGACCCTGTCCCCTGGTCTCTGGCCTCGTGTCCCACTGGCCAGGGGAGCCTTAGCCCGGGCCGGCCTGCAGGCTGCCTAATGGTGGGACTATGAGGTGCCCAAGCCATGGATCTGGACTCGGAGACTGCCAGGTCAGCCAACTGGCCCCCGCCATGGCCCCAGGGAAGGGTGGTGTCCAGGGTCACCATTTGCCAGTGCCTGGCTGGCCTGCAACCATCCTGCCCCCTCTCCACGTGGCCTCTGGGCTCGCATAGCCGTGCAGGATGGGGGATCTGGCTTACTCCTGGGCTAGCCTCTCAACAGAGGCTGCCCTCATCAAGTCCCTTCACCTCACTGAGACTCAGCTTCTCCATCTTTTAAATGTGAGTAAGTCTCCTCAGCTCCTGGGATGAGGGAGGGGGTTAAACGAGGGACGTATGTGCCTGGCACTGGCACTCAACAAGCGTTAGTTCCCATCCTCTGTTCACAGCTTCCTTCTTGTCGATCTTTCCTTCTCTAGTCTCTTTTTTTTCTTCCAAAAAAGTTAAATAAATGCTTGAATTTCAGTAGTGGCAGAAAAACAGTCTTTTAATCTGACCTGCGCTGTCTAATATGGCAGCCACTAGTCACATATGGCTACTTACATTTAAATTAATTAAAATTAAATAAAACTGAAAATTCAGTTCCTCAGCCATACTAGCCACCTTCCAAGTGCTCAGCAGCTGCATGTGGCTTGTGGCTACCATACTGGACAGTGCGGACACAGACCATTTCCAGCATCACAGAAAGTTCTATTGGACGGCACTGGTCCAAGGTTATGTTAAAAGTTAAATTAATAGTTGACAGTCATTTTGCTTGGAACTATAATTCTCCCTTGAAAGCCACCAGTTCAATTCATTATTACATTCATGCAGTGAAAAGCTTGCTTATCCTGTGATCATCTGAACCTAGAACTTGACTCTTGTTTGTATAAACACGAAATATATCATGAGTAAGGTTCCTGCTAGTCCTAAGTCCCCACAGGAGTCATTTGACTGGTACTCAAACCACTACAATGAACACTGATAAGGGTCTGATTGGGCTCCTAAATCCCACAGGAATGAAGATAGCTGCCCTTCATTACAGGGAGAAAACTCAGGTGGGTTCCCATCTCCCCACCTGAACTCTGGGTGGATTCAAGACCTAAATGTGAGGGGTAGAACTAAAATAGAAGAACATACAATGGAATAGCTTTGTGACCTAGTGGTGGGCAGCAACTCAAATAAAAACTCAAAAGCACAAATCATAAGACTAAAAACATTTGGTGAGTTTGGTTACTTCAAACAACATACTGGAGCCGGTTGGTGTCCCTTGGCCAAATTATGTATAAGTCTTCTGCGACCTGGCAATTCTCACATCAGTCTGCAGGGTAGCATGGAGGAAGATGCTCACCAGGGTCCTCTGGGGAGGTGAGGGGCAGCTTGGGGTCCGACTCTGGGGGTGGGTGGGGGACGTGCCAGGAGGGGAAGCAACGGGCAGATGTGCACACAGCAAATGCACCTGAAACACAGCAAGCTGAGCCAAAACTGCCAGAAGCATAGTGAGACACAGAACACAGTGCCATCCATGTAAACAGAAAGGAGACACAGAGACACACATTGTGCAAGAACACACACCAACAAGGAGATATGCAGGAATCACAGGAGAATGGTTGCCTACAGGGCGGGGAGGGGAATGGGGAAAAAATGTGAGAAAAGCCATTCCTGCCCCTGCCCTAACCCTAGTCTCCTACTCAGAATACACCAGGTATCTGAATGTCAGAATAAACAGCCATTGATGACCAGCAGAGTAGTTGTAGGACATTACCATTTAACTCAGGGGTGGGCACACTCTTTCTGTAGAGGGCCAGGTAGTAGATATTTCAGGCTTTGCAGCCCACATGGTCACGACCACAACTAGCCTACTCTCCTGTGAGGGAGGGAAAGCAGCCACGGGTAACACATAAACAAATGAACACGGCTGTGCTCCAACAAAACTTTATCTATGGACACCAAAGTTTGAATTTCATGAAATTTTTGTGTCAGAAAATATTCTCTTTTGAGTTTTTCCAACTATTTAAAAACATAAAAATCATAGCTTGCATACTGTACAAAAATAGGCACGGGGCTAGATTTGGCGCACAGGCTGTAGTTTGCTAAACCCCTATTTAACTGATGGCTTCTGCCCCTGGTGGATCAAGTTTAGTTCAGGGGGAGAATCTGTTCTCCCAGGGAAAACTAATCAGCCTGCTGAACTAAGGTCCCACTTTTACGCCCAAGGCCAGCCAGCACCTTCTGGATTTGCTAAGAGCACTGAAGGAGGTTATAGAACAAAGCAACCATCTGGCTGGAGGTGGAAAGGCCCCCCCTGAGGGGTTGGCGACCCTCCTGAGTGGCAGGACAGTGTATCCACCTGGGTAAGCAGGAGGGAGGGCTGTTTGTTGCTGATGTGCTAACGGGGGTAGGCAGTTGACAGTCTGCAGGACACACGTTCACACACAGGTGCAGGCTCATGCCAGCGCATACGTGGGGTCTCATGGCATGGGGCATGAGACAGCAGCAGCAGAGTTGGGGGTGGTGTGAGGGCACCCAGCAGACTGCTCCTCTACCCCGGAGGTCTGCCCTCCCTTGCTTTCTGCCTGAGTCTGGCCCTCCAAACTGCCCATGGATTCCAGATGTGCTGCCAACCAATCCCTTTCCTGCCTCAATGAGCCAGTGTCGGTTTCTGTTGTTTTAACCACGAACCCTTGGCTGGTGCAGCCTTGAGCAATTCACTTCACCTCTCTGAACTTCACCGTTCTTTCCAGTGCAATGTCTGTCTCACTGTGGAAGCCACCATGGTTACTGTGGGGGTGGGCAGAGTTTCTAGGAATGACCCTCAAGGTTCCACCCCTAATTCCTGCAACCTTCCAGTGTGGTATCATGCCCATGACGGTATCATGTCACACAGTACCGTGACCCTATGCTGGGATGTTATCTACATCTAGTCACACACGTCCCTTTAAAAGCAGAGAACTTTCTTGGCTGGTACAGAAGAGGCAGTCAGGGAGATCCGAGGTGTGAGAAGAACGCCAGTCCTTGCTGGCTGGAAGATGAATGGGACCACGGGAATGGAATGCAGAGGCTGACAGCCATCAGGGAAACAGGGTCTCAGTCCCACAACCACAAGGAACTGAATTCTGCCAACACCTGGATAAGCCTGGAAACAGATTCTCCCCCTGAGCCTCCAGACCCAGCCAATGACACCTTGGTTTCAGCCTGTGAGAGAGAGCCTGAGCAGAGAACCCAGCCAAACCTGCCTGGACTTCTGGCCTACAGAACGTGAGATCATAAATGAGTGTTGTTTTGAGCCACTAAGTTTGTGGTAATCTGTTATGGTTGCATAGAAACCAAATACAACCACCCAAACAGTCACATCCTGTCTGTCTTATTGGCACAACCTCACTTATTCCTCAGGCACTGAGTGGCCATGTGCTTCCAGAGAGGAAATCTGATTGGTCTAAGTTGATCATGGTGATTCCTTTCTTTTACCAAAGACTGGTTTAGGAACAGGCATGTGATGTGATTCTGGCCAATAAGAGGTGAGGAGAAGTCTGCCAGGAGGATCTCTGGGAAGAGGGAAGTCCAAGGAGGAAGTTATTTTCTGTCTCTGGATATGGCAGTGATGACTGAGGCCATGGCAGCTATCTTGTGACCATGAGGGGCCTTTGCTGACAGGCCAAGATGACAAGCTGAGGAAGACGGAGTGGAAAGATGGAGAATTGGATCCTTGCAAACATCACTGAGCTGTGAAGAAACTGCTCTCCCTTGGATTTTTTTATGTGGAATCATCAATGTCCTTGTGGTTTAAGCCATTCTGAGCTGGGTTTTCTGTTACTTGCAGCCTACAGCATTATCATTGATAAACCACACACAGCACTGCTTGTTGTGTTCATGAAGTCCTTAGGACAGTGCCTGATGCCCAGCAGGCACTCAGAAGTGTTGGCCTCTGTTATTCGGTGCTGCTCCCCTCCTGCCTCAGCCCCTGGGGGAGCCAGGGTTCAAGCAGAGAAGCAGGCCCAGGAGGGCATATCCATCTATGTCTGCCAATAGCTACAGCACTATCTCAACAGCTTCAACACAAGGAAGTGGCTTCTGTGACAGAGGCTGGCTCAGAGAGTCTGAGATCCCCAGGAGGGGAGATCACAAGCAGGCTGGAGCCCACAGCCACCGGCGGAGCCTCTTCTCTTTTTCAGGGAAGCCTCAGCCTTGCTTTAAGGGCTTTCAAGTGATTAAGTCAGGCCCACCCAGATTATCCAGGATAAACTCCTTTCCTTAAAGTCAACCAATCACGGACTTTAATTACTTCTGCAAAATGGCTTCACAGCAACTGTAGTGTTTGAACAACTTGGGGCCGTAACCAAGTGACACATCAAGGTGACACATCAGAAGACCATCACACCCCCTGGGCTCAGCTTTTTCTGGAATGGATGGAAAATGCCACTCGCATTTGCTTCTTTCTCTGCTTTCAACCTTCCGAGCCACCCAACGACTCCGAGAGCTTGGAGAAGCTGCAGGGTAGACAGGACACCTAGAGCCCGGCTGGGCCACCGAGGGGTGGGGGCTGTCAGGCATGGAGCCACCCTGGGCCTGGAGGCTCAGACACTGCACTTCCTCTGCTGTGGGGCGTTTCCTGAGCGGAGCCTCGCTGGCAGGAAACAGAGCCCAGTGTGTGAAAACACGAGAACAACAGTAGGAAGAAGAGCTGGAGAGGGGGCCGCGGAGGACGAGCTGGAAATAAATCGTGGAGAAGGGAGCGTGCGGACATCCCTCGGGGTGCTCTGGACCGGGGAAGGCTTCATTACGGTTCCTCATCTCTGGTCCCCACTTGCACACGGGCCTGACCACATCTACTGGGGGGCAGGTGCAAGGCGAGTGTCGGCGCAGACCTGCACACCTGTCCCTCAGGGTCCCATGCAGGCCCCCCGCCACACCTGAGTGATCTCTAAGGCCCCTGGCAGCCGGAGCTGCCGATTGTGCTCTGTGATTCATCCGACAGATGAGTTATGGCGCCAGCCACCGTGCTGTGTGCTGGAGATACTGTACTCCGCAACAGAACGGCCCGCCCTCACGGAACTTACCTTCCCCCTCGGAAGGCGAACCTTCACGAAGCTGTCACAAAAGTCAATAAAGGACGGAAAAGGCCAGGGGCTGTGACAGACAACAGGGGAGCAGACTGGATGGGGCCAGGGGCCACTCTGCAGACGTGAGATGTAGCAGCATGGATGTGGAGCAGTCAGGGGCAGGCTGGGGCGGGTGGGGAACCTACGCCCAAAGTGCCTGTGGGGGTGGGAGGTGGGATTTGGCAGGTTGGAGGAGGAACAGAAGGGTCAGCGTGGCTGCAGCAGCATGCACAGTGGGCAGAGGGGAGGAAGCTGGGGCTGGAGCAGGGGTGCGGGGGCCAGATCACTCAGGGCCATGACAGTCACGGCAAGGAGGCCGGGGTTCATTCTTAGAGTGATGGGAAGATACCAGGGTGGATGTGGTGTTGAGAAGACCCCCTGGCCACTGCGTGGTCGGTGGCCTAGAGAGGAGCAAGGGACACCAGTCATGTCCAGGTGTGGTGCTGGGGCTGGGCTGGGGGTGGGTGCAGCTGGAGGGGAGCAGGCCACTCAGCAGGACTCAGGGTGGCTGGAGGGGAGGGGGCGTCCTGGGCTCTTTTCCTGCCCCTCGGTTGGCCATCCTCATCAGGTCAGTTTCCAACCTGCTCATCCTCTCCAGGTAAACGCGGACAAGCCAACTTCATTCCCGTCTCTGTTCTAGCGGCTGGCTTCACCCTGACCCCACAGCTCACAGTCACTGCTTCCATCTCATCACTCAGGTCTCAATTCTGATGGCACTTCCTCTGAGAAGCTTCCTGTCACGGGTGGCATTGTGTCCCCCAGGTTTACATGTTGGAGTCCTAATCCCCGGACCCTCAGGATGTGGCCTTATTTGGAGATGGGTCTTTACAGAGGTGATCAAGTTAACTTGGTCACTAGGGTGGCCCTAATCCAATCTGACAGGTGTCCCTATAAGAAGAGGAGATGAGGACACAGACACACACAGAGGGAGGACCCTGTGAGGACACAGGGAGAAGGCGGCCACCTGTGAGCCAAGGAGAGAGGCCTCAGAAGGGTCCAACCCTGCCCACACCTTGGTCTTGGACTTCCGGCCTCCAGGACTGTGAGACAATACACGTCTGTGGGTTAAGCCGCCTAGCTGGTAGTATTTGTCACGCAGCCTGAGCTGACTCACACACTGCCCTGAGTGTACATCAGCAGCCTCCTCCCCCCCATTCATCGCATTCACTGCCATCTGTTGGTCGACTGTCTCTCTGTCAGGACATCAGCCCCACCAGGGCAGGGACTTTGTCCTGTTCGTGGCCGTCTCCCTCAGACCCAAGGCAGCAGAGGCACTCTCTGGGCACTTGACAAAGTTTGGTTGAATAAAGAAAAGGCAGTGGCTATTTCTGACAGAAAATCATGAAGAGACAAAGTGAAGAATCTCTGTCCCCCCTCACTGGGTCTGACTTCTGGTGGCTCCAAGCTTCTCCAAGCCAACTCAGTCCTCTCAGGAAGATTCAGAGCAGGCGAAGGGAAGCCTCAGACGATTTCGACAGTCCATGCACCTTCCAGTCAGGAAGAAAACACCCACCTTTCTTGGCTCAGGCCCTCTGCCAGGCTCGGTGGCAACAGGGACAGAAAAGAGGGGCACTGGGCGCCATCGCTGCCCTGCCCCCAAGTAGCTCCCAGTCCAGGGGGCCTGTTGTTCATTGGAGAATCCACCTTCTCTTAGTCCATGTGACCCAGGTCTGGTCAATCACAGTGGCAGTGATTGGTCCAGAGTAGTCACATGACCCCACCTGGTCAATCAGCATATTCTGTATCCCTGGTACCAGTGACTGGTTCAAGGATGGGGGTGACTCATGTCAGGATAATCAGAGTTAGCCTAAGCACTTTGTTGAACTACTGGGAGAGAAAAGCTCTTTCTTGAGGTTGAGGGTGATTGGGAGGATAGGTGCTAATCCTAGTGATGTTGGTAGCTACCTTGCCACAGATATAGGAAGAACATCTGAAAGCAGAGCCAACCAGAGGAAAGTAGAGATAAGAAAGAGAAAGAGAAAGATTTCAGGTGTCATTACTTGAGCTCCTGGATCCAGCCATGCCTGAAGCCACATACTCTTTGAGATTTTTTTACTTGATAAATAAATACCACACTTTTTTTTCTGGCTTAAAGCAGTTTGAGTTTGGTTTCAGTGATTAGTAACTAAAATATGCAGTATAATATGAACTTCCTTCATCCAAAGAAAGCATATATTTATTTCTCAGCATTTCCCCTACAAGGACCACTCTGATTGTCTATGCTATGGTGCTCACTCCCTTGCATCCTCCAGAGTTTCCCTGGCTCGGGTCTGCAGAAGCCATCTATACCACCCAGAACCCGAGGCCAGGCCATGTTAGGATCCTGGTTCTAGCACCTCCAGAGCTACAAGACATGCCAGGCCTCCACCCAGGGACTGATGTCTTCTTCCAGCGTCTCCTTGTGGGTAAGCAGCACATTCTTATGTGGATGGGACCACCCTAGACAAGGGAAACCATCAACATGAGCCAGGCCCTCTTTCCGGAAAACCACTACACTGCATGAAAAACTTCCAGCATCTAGCTCAGAGGCCCAAACATCCGCTTTTTCATCTCCCCTTTGCTTGGTGCCCTGCTATTGCCTTTACACAGCTTGGACCTTCACTTCCAGGGGAGGTTCCCAGGGCGGACATTTGCTGTTTCTGCCTGACCTGCGTCCTCCTGCTCTTTCCTAGTAACAGCACCCCCCTTGCTTTGAGGAACCGTCCCGCCCCCAGACTACAGGGTTGAGCGTGTGCCCTAGTCCTAGCCAGTGGAGTATCCCAGCACCTGCCCGCAGTAATGGCCGTAGATGGGCCTGTCACCCAGGCCGGGCCAGGCGGTGGTCTTCCCTGGGACCCGGTCTACTGGTGCTGGAAAGCAGTATGTTGGGTCACTGAATTTGAAAAGATGTAACTCTGGGGTCACTGCCACGTTCCCTGCTGTGTGGAGCACGAGTGCAACCAAGCAGGGATAAGCAGAGATGCAGGATGGAGGGGGGGTGCTGGTGGCACGGGGATTTCAAGTCTGCTCTGGAGCGTGAAGCCAACCGATGACAGTGACATTTACTGAGCGCTTAGTATGTGCCAGGAACAATTCAAAGTGCTTTTTATATGTCATCTCATTTAATTCTTACCCTATGACATAGGCACTAAAACTGACCCCGTTTTCCAGATGAGGAAACCGAGGCACAAGCAGATTAAGTCAGAGCTTCCCAAGAAGTGTCAAGGCACCAAAGAAAATGGACAGCATATGGAACTAAGTGGACAAGGCGGGTCACAGCCAAAGGCCAACAGTCTGGCACCCCAGGTCCTTTGTGGCTGCCCCTGACCCAGGGAATGGATACTGTGGTTCACTTATAACCCATCTGCATGCCTAAGGCCACCCACCTGGCTTGGAAATGGAAAAGCCAGGAACCTGACAGCAGGGGATCTCAGAGCCATTCCTAACTCAATCACGAAGGAAGTGAGTCGAAACTGGACTTACTGGGTGGCCTTGGGCAGATGGCCTTCTCTCTCTGGGCTCCAGCCTCCTCTCTGAAGGACACATTTCCTGAACATATTAGCTTGTCCAGTCAAGATCCCTCTCCCTGATAGGGACACAAAGCCCCAGATCGTGGGCTATCAGCCAGAACTGTGGCTCAGGCTCCGTCCTCAGAGAAACCCGGCCAGGGGCACACATCTGGATGAGGGGAGATTTCTCCAGGTGACACATGATCCAGGGCTCCTCCTCCCTCGCTGCCTCCACTCTCGGGGCTGAAAAGGCCTCACTCATTTTCTGGGCCCCTCTGCCCCTCTGTGACCCTGCTCTGGCCATTGTGCTCACATGGACATCCACTAGTGGTTTCTGGGCAGGAATTTCCTTTTCTGGATAGGAAAGAACAGATGTCCCCCTTCACTCTGCCTCTATTAGAGTTGTGGAAGCCACACGTCTGAAGGAATTTTGGAGAGACTCACTGCAGAGCCCACGCCCAGACTTCTGTTAGGAGCAGACATGAACTCCAATGTTCAAACCACTGTGAGGGGGTTCTCTGGGACTTGCAGCTGATCAATCCACCACGAGAGGCGTCATCCCAGCTGCCCACAGGATGCCCTCCTGACGCAGGTGTGGTGTGACCACCCACGTGTGCTACCTGGCCATACTGTGTGAACTGTGGACAGTGTAGCAAGAGGCGTCAGGGGTGCAGTGAGAAACTATACCTGGATCCAGGTGGCAGGGCTTGCTAAAAACAGCTTTGCAAACTCTGGCTGCAGGTTCAGGGTGATGTAGCTGGGGGATAAAAGGTTTGGTAAGCCCCCACTCAGGGCTCCTTGTGCCCTGACAGGACCCTGAGGAGTCAGGACCCCACATTCACCCAGCACCTCACGTGCTCCCCAGCCTGTGCCCAGTGGGCTCATTTGCCTCTGTCGCTGTAAAGATTCATGAGTCAGGGTGCTCATTACCACTGACCTCTGAGGTCCCAGCTCACCCTCTGTCCACGTCTCTCTAGCATGTCACAATTGTATCAGAGTGCTGTCTGTGTTAACGCCAGGGTGACATCCAGATGTCTTTGCTGTACCCAGCTCCCGGAGCCACCGTGAGGGGAGAATACCAAGACTTGTCCTGGGTGACCCCTCGCTGGCTCCTCCGCCCGGAGGAAAGTCCTCATTGTCCACTCAGCTGCTGCATCCAGCTTGAGAGTCTGTTTCAGCCGGCAAATCCTAAGACTCTATCCTCGAGGAACAGAGAACGGCAGGGCTGAGGCTGCCCCCAGCCCCAGGCAAGGTCTCCAGTAGTGGGGCTGATGGTCCACCCTTTCTCAGGCACGGAGGTCAGGCCTCGTCCTCTCTCTCTGGACCCAGAATCAGCCTCCTCACCAGCCTCCTTGCCTCCGGCCTCACCTTCTGCCCCATCTGTCCTCCACACGCAGCCTGAGCGGTCTCCATGAAGCTCAAACTGATCACTGCACTGCCTACATCAGCCCTCTTCCCTCTCCCTTTCCCTCTGGGGTGAGGGCCTTGTGCCTCAGCTTGTGCCCACGGCCCTCTACCCTCCCCTGCCTGCCCTTCCAGCTTCCTCCCCTGCCACTTTCCGCTTCAAACACCCCAGGCACAACCAGTTTCCCCGTGCCCGAGAGGCCCGAAGGCCTTGCACACTTCTAGGCCTTTGTACTCACTGCAACTCAAACCTGCAATGCCTGAGAAAACTCCCACTCATCCTTCAACAACCAGCTCAGACAACAGCATTCCCTCAAGAGATGCCCTGACCCCTAGCCAGCATCACTCATGCCCCCTCTGTGCCTACCCACACTCTGCAACTCTCTGTTAGGGCCCTGCCCACACTCAGTTGACACTGCCCATTGCTTGCTGGCAGTCTCCACAGACAGAGGGCTCTCTGGGCGCCAGACTGTTAATATTAACACCACCAACCGCCACCACCATTACTATTTATGGCCGGTACTGTGATAAGGAACAAATAATAATACTAGTTTCCAATATTTATTAAGGATTTTCTCAATGCTAAGCACCATTCTAGGAACTTGATACATATTAGCATTTTGAATCCTCAAATACCCTATGAAGTGGGTATTATTATTATTATTATTCCCATCATTCCCCTTTTACAGATGAGGAAACTGAGGCCCACGGAAGTGAGAATGACTTGTCACAGGTCACAGTCCCAGAGCTGTACTCTCAGCCGCCCCACCACACTGCCTCCTCCATCTCACTGAATACTCACTAAGACCCGGAGGAACAGAACCTCATCCCCACTTAACAGATGAGGAAACTGAGGCTCACAGAGGAAAGGGAACAGCTCAAGGTCCCACTGTAAATATGTGGAAAAGCTGGGATTCAAATTCAGATCAAGCTGGACCTCCTGAGCCTGGCCCCACCCCTGAGCCTGGTCTGCGTCTCAAGGGCCCCAGGCGGGGCACATGGCAGGTGCTCTAGAGGGACTGGCCCTCTGTGAGCCCCGGGCATTGTCCCTGGGAGAAAGGCCTTGGTTCCCACCACTGGCGACCCACACACCGGCCTCCAAGGACGATGGAATCCACGACCAGATGCCTCCCAATTCCAGCTGGCACCCCCATTCCCCACTGCCCTGCCCCTGTCCATCTGCTTCCCTCCCTCCCCTGACCCACTGACTGTGGCCCCCAGGTCAGGCTGGGCTGCTGCAATGAGCAGAAGAAAGGAGGTGGCCCTTTGATGGCCTCATCTTTGTGTCCCCTCCGTGGTGGCCGGCCAAATGAGCTGCCCTCCCGCCTCCCTCTCTCCATCCCGGCCCTTTCATCCGTCCCCACAACAAAGCCACAGAGGCCAGGCCAGTGTCCCTCCTCCCCACTCCAGCTGAGCTGGGTTTCTGCCTTCTTCTCTGAGCGTTTGAGCCCAGCCCAGTGATGCCGGCCCTAGGCTGCCCGCGCAGGTGTCCTGAAGGCCCAGCGGCTCCTCTGCGCAGAGCAGGGGGTGGCAGGGCACGCAAATGGCTGAGACACAGGCGCTTCAAGAGAAGGTGGAGACACTACAAATCCACAGCCAGCCGAGTCAAGGGTGGCTCCTTCAGGAGCACCGCTCCCCTCGGAGCAGCATCAGGCCACCGGACCACTCAGGGCTTGCCTTGTGCTGGAGTCACCAAGACGTTTCTGAGGTCAGCACCCACACACATGCTCCTTGGTCCACTCATCTGTTCACTCACCGCCTGCTGCGAGCCCATTGCTGGGCTGGGCGCTGGGCCAGAGAAACTCCCAGACGTCGTGCTTCCTCCAGGAGGGTTCCCGGCTGGGGGAGACCGGCAATAATGATTCTTTTTGCCTGTCCTCCCAGCTGAAGCCTCTGAACAGGCACAAGTTGGCGAGGGTGCAAGTGCCCCCAACCACCTACTACCATTCAGTAGCTTGGAAAAGCTGACTCTGAAATAAGCCTGCCCCGCGTCCACCCAGGCTTCCTCCACAGGCCTCCGCTATCAGGGATCCGCCGGTTGCCGCAGGGGGGCTGTCCCGGGACAAGGAGGGGGATTTGGGCTGCAGTTCCAGAGAGGGGCAAAGGCAGGGTGTGTGTGTGGTTTAACATGCCTGGGACACAAGCCCCCTTCATTCTCCTGGGAGGATCTCAGTCCCAGAGTTTAACGGGGATGGCTCTGGCTCTGGCTCCAGCAGTGTGTATGTGACTAAGGTTTAGCCAATCAGAGCCTCAACTCATCCTGGCCCCCCTGAGGGGTTCAGGGATGAACATGTTTCCAAGTTGGTCCAGTGAGGCTTAGTTCCAGGACTTAAGTGGGATGGCTCAGACGAGAGACGATCTTCCTCCTGGACTCCTGGAGCTTTGGAGCTGTAAATGCCCCAGGGGCTACCAGAGAAGAGAACTTGCCTGAGAGTGAAGCAGAGCTTCCATATCCTGGTGACATTGTTTGAGTTCCTGGATCCAGCCATGCCTGCTGGACATGCCTAGACTTTTCTAAGAGCCAACTTCTTTTTCACCCAAGTCATTTTGAGTCAGACTTTCCGCCTCAAACATCTAAGAAAGCTGGTTAATAGAAAGAAAGAGAAAACAGGAGAGAAAGGTGGAGTGTGGCTGAAGTATAGGTTGGGAGGAGTGACAATGAAATACCCTGGTTGCATGGGAGGTTAAATGACATTTTATGAATGGTCATGTCAAATATTCCATATGAAACTATTTGCATCATTCTAACATATCCCACATCCTCTCCCCACAAATCACAAGTAAGGTCTACTATGCTCAAAAATATGTTGTGGGGAGGGAATATTTTGTGGTATTTGAAGAAGGAACTGAGTCTCTCATCTGAGATGAGGTGGTAAGAGACCGAGACCAGCTGTGTGTGGGGAAGCAGCGGCCCAGGCTGAGGTGGCCGTGATGGCCAGGCAATCCTCAAGGGCAGGCTGAGGCTGGGCCCAGTGAGCCCGTGGGTCCCAGGAGGCCTGCAGACCCGTTTGACTCATGGAATGTATCTGTTTGATCTGGGACTCCCACAGCTCTGACAGCAGCAGCCGCTCCCTCAGGGCCCCTCTGCACAAAGCACATTTGTGTCCTGACATGCGTGTTCACGACCTGCTCACCTCGGGCCCAGGAGACCCTCTGAGGGCAGTGGACACGTCTGTGCCATTTCTGTGTACCCAAGGTATCCATGCAGCACTTGGTGCATGGAAGGTGCTTAGGAAATGTTCTAAAACCAGTAAATGAGTGTCTCCAATTGCTTAAATATTTCCTGTCTATTCTCTTAGGTTCCTGGTGCGGATGGTGGATTCAGGCGCTACGGGAAGCTCCCTTTCCATCTACAAATACATGGAAGTGCTGGGTAAAGTATAACCACTTAAACGAATACAGAGTCAAGGTCAAAAACAAGAAGAAGAAACCCCCAGCTTGCACGGGGAGCAGAAGATGGAGCTGAAATGCCCACAGAGGGGTCAGCACTGGGGTTTTGATGCCCAAGTGGGTTCAGGTACAGAAGGCCTTGCATGGTGAGTTAACGGAAGGAGGCTCCCTAGTAAAGCCGGGGCCATCCAGGGGCTGTCTCATCCATGAACAGAAGCGAGAAAACTCTGCTTACCCGCTTGGGATGCTGCCCCCAGCTATGCAGCGCCACTTCTCACTATCTGTGTAATTAGGAAACTTCACACTAAAAACAAATTTAAAAACTGGCTCAGAACCAGGCCCTGGTGGAGGCAGATGGGGAAGCTCTGAAGAGAATTCCACAACTCTGGTGGCAGATGGGACTCTCCAGGATCACGGCTTCTGCCAAAGATGGGCTCGCAGTCAGCAATCACAAAAGCCACCGGGAACTCATCATTGCAACAGAAACAGCAGAGGGAAAACACCAGAGAAAGCTCAGATGTTACGGCAGTCCCAAAGAGACTGTGAAAGAAGGACGTTTAAACGGGAAAGAGGAAAAGGATTGGACAGAACCCACAACGCGAGGACAGGGCAAGACAGAGGAGAGTGCGCAGGCTTGAAAGAGAACTACACACAAGTCCGAGGAATGAGAGTCGTTGAGGTATCATTTTAGGGAGGCGGCAGATTCGGAGTTGGGAAACTCCACCGAGTCCTAGGTCAGTCGAGTCTGGCTGTGTCACTTTAGTAACATCGCCCCCACTCCTGGGGCTCTATTTCCTCATCTGAAAACTGGTGGCATAACACCAAGCTCACAGTGTCACCAGAAGATCAGAGAGAGTCGGTTTCTGCGACAGTGCTTTGAAAACTGGAAGATGCTGGAAAAGTGTGAGTCAGGTCCTTTATTCTAAAGAAATGGCTTCAAGCTGTCATTCCCAGAGGGGATTTCAGTCATTGCACTTCCCCCCCAAAGACACAGCTGCAGAGCACCTGGAGGCATTCCAGAGAGATGTCACTTAACAGCGTGTGATGGCGCTCTAGTCTTTGGGGTGGGGGCCTCTTACTCCCACCAGTTCTTCCACACTGCAGCCCCAACGCAGGGTCCAGTGCAGACAGAGGTGGGACGTCTGAGTTCCTGACACTTGTCACGCAAAAGTGTAGGTAACAGCGTAGCCACAGGCCCTCTCTAGCCTGTAAAACGTCCTGTAGATGTTTCTGGGGTGGGAGAGTCCAGGAGGACTTGTGCGTGTCACCAAACCGGCATGGGATGTGTGGCTTTGGGCTACTTGGGCTGCAGTTTGAATCCAGGCCTGTCACTTACTCGCTGTGCCATACTGGCAAGGTGCTTCCTCTCTGGCCTTGGTTTTCTCATCTGTGGAATGCAGATAGTAATACCTTTCTCTTCTGCTGGTTGAGCGGCTCATCTGAGCTAACATGGGGACAGTGCCTGGCGTCATGCCTGGTACACAGCCGATGCTCGATAAACGTCCTCGGCTGCTCTCTCCTCTCTCCTTTCCTTTCTTCGAAGAGAGAGAACTTTGGAGCAAGTCAACCCACTAACTTGCAAGCTCTGGCCATAGAGACTGGGGCTGGGCAAGGTGTAGGGGGCACATTTTTATAGGGGCAGGGGAACAAGTGACAGAGCCATCACCTAATCACCATGTGAGTTTCACACAGTGTCACTCACTCTCTGGTCCTCGGTTTCCTTATTCACTAGGCATCTCCTTTGGAGCCTCTGCAATATCTGCTCCCCATTTTCCTTACTAAGAGAGCCCCAATTTTGTTTGGGGCATCAACATGACCAGACTCTCATGTAGACAAGAGCAGCCACATGACACAGTTCTGGCTAAGTTGAGGAGGTGCAAGTTCTGGTGGGGAAGGGGTTTCTCTCCCTGAATACACAGGCAAAGCTCACTAGAAAAAAATCTTCCCCATCCCCAATGTTGCCTGTCCTTCTTCTTATGCCTGAACAGCAGGCATGAGGCTTGGAGGTGCAGCAGCCATCTTGTAACCATCAGTCAACCAAAAAAAAGGGAAAGTGGAGAGAAAGAACACAAGCTGTGGGGGCAGGCAGGCCTTATTTTTCCACTTCCTGGCTTGGGTGGAAGTGGCCTTGGGTACATTACTTAACTTCTCAGAGCCTCACTTCCCACAATCTGTGAAATGGGGATAAAACCTCTACCTTGCACAGATCTTGTAAGGATTAAATGGTGCAATGGATACAAAGTCACCTTTTCTACTGTAAAGGGCTAGCCCCACCTTTGTAGTTACTTTTACAATCATGCTGTAAAGGACAGTTACTTTAGAGCAAAACAAAGACCAGACCCTTTATTTCTCCTCTTGGAGAAAGTTCTAAGGCTGGACATGGGCCTCAAGCCAACCAGCCCTGCTCTTTAGCGGATCAGATATGCAAACAGGAAGTGACTATTCCAAACATTTGGAGCTGCAGGAGGCTGGCCCAGAGTGGGCCTCCTCGGAGGCCTCCCTGCACCATCATGCCTTCTCATCCCCCAGCTATGAGTGCCTCAAAGGCAAGGACGCCGCCCCTCCTCTGAGGAGCTAGGTCGGGAGGCCCCCTTCTGGCTGCCCCACTGGGCCCCCAACTCTCTCTTGCTCTTTCCCCTTCTCCCATCTCTTTGTCACAGCTGTAGCCAGGGTCATTTTTGTTTGAAATGCAAATCTGCTCCCATCACCCCCTCTCGTAAAACGTTTCCATGGCTTCATGCTCTCTCCAGGGAAAGACTGAAGTCTTTGCCGCAACCTTCCACGCCCTGGACGGCCTGGACTCTGCCTGCCTCTCCAGCTGTACCCCTCCAGCCACTCTGGCCTCCCTTTAGTGTGTGGAGTGTGCCAGGGTCCCTGCTGCCTCAGGGCTTTGCCCATATTGTGCCCATTTCCTAGAACGCTCTCCCCTCTCTGCCTCCCTGGCCCATCTTGCCAAGTAACATCCCATCCTCAGCTCTCAGAAAAGATGCCACTTCCTCAGGGGCTGGCTGAGCCGGCAGCAAGCAAGCAAGGGTCCCGCTCCCCGCCGCAGCTTTCATCCAGCCTACTGCCATAGCTCCAGCCACCTGATGGCCTCACACGCTCGCGAGGGGCTGCTCTGGCCAGGGATTCGGGCTGTCTTGTGCACAGTCACATCCCTGGTACCTGGCACAGCCCCTGCACAGAGTCGGTGCTCAGCACATGTGGAAGGCAGGCAGGCCGGTGTGCCTTACAATTCCAAAGGTGCTCTGTTTACTGAGCAACTACTGTGTGCCAGGTGGGACCTCACTGCCTCCTCACAGCCACACCGGCAGGCAGAAACTCGGATCTATGTCCCACCACAGAGGAAACAGAGGTTCTGAGAGGGGCTGTGATTGGCCCAGGGTCACACATCTGTCAGAGGCCCTGCCAGGATTTGCACTGTGGTCCCTAGCCCAGGTTCCTGCCTGGTGGAGCTAGCACAAAGGATTGCTGTACATCTGTTTCCTCATCTGTAGAATGGGGACATGACGGTGCCTACCTCACAGGGCTATTGTGAGGATTCAGTGAGTTAAGCCACCAGTGCTTAGCTCAGAGCCTGGCACACATAAAGTGCTCAGTAACTGTTAGCCATTGTCATCATTATTACTGTGTTGATCAAGTCAAAGAGAAAATGAGAATAACTAAATCCTATTGCAACCCATGACTGGGCCAATGGAGGGACTTGGTGGTGATCCGGCACATGAATGGACAGATGGATGGATGGACAATGGGTGGTGGGTGGTGGAGAGCAAGCAATGGAGTGGATGGGTGACTGAGAAAACGAAGAACCGACGGACGAATGGCGGGACACACGAAGGCACGCATGAACAAACGCGGGACCACAGGCACGAGTAGGGGTGCACATCGAGGTTTGGGGGAACCGGCGCGGACCTGGGCCCCGGCCCGCGCGCCCTGCTCACCTGTAGCGCCGCAGCTCGCCCTCCAGCCGCCGCAGGCAGCGCTGCAGGCCGGGCACCTGGCGCGCCAGGGCCTCCAGCTCGCGCACGCGGCGCAGGCTGCGCAGCACGGCCTGCCGGGCCTCCTCGGCGCGCCGCCGCACCTCCGCCTGGCCCTGGCGCAGCCGCCCCGCGCGCGCCTCGGCCGCCGCCAGCGCGCCCCGCGCCTGCCGCAGCTCCCGCAGCTCCCGCGCCGCCGCCTCGGGCCCGCCGCGCCCCGCCTCCGCGGCGCCCGCCTGGCTCTTCCAGAGGCCGACCTGTGGGGGACAGGGCAGCAGGGCGGCGGGAGCGGTGAGCGCCGGATGCCCCACGCCAACGCCCGCCACGCCCGCGGCCCCCATGCCCGCGGCCCCGGAAGCACGTTAGCAAAGCAACGGTGCAGTTTACTGCGCGCACTGCCTGCCGGTGCCAGGCGCGTCTGAACTCGTTTAACGCTCGCAATAACTCTAAGGAGGCAGGCGCTCTAATTATCCCCCTTTTTTAATGGATGAGGGCAACTGAGGCACAAAGCCCATATTCTGTTCTTTGCACAGTATCAATGGTTCCCAAACCTCACATCTCTTCTCTGCTTGCCTCCTGCCTTCCTAGCATTCAACCCTCCGCGGCTCCTCTACCCTCTAGACTGGAGGAACAATCTAAGGGCCTCGGATTAGCGTTTCTGGCCCTCCCCAGTGTCTACTCACTAGACTGTCCTTGACGATGACGGTTCTGCCTGTCTTGTCTACTGCTGTGTCCCTGGTGCCTAAAACAGGACTGGCATACAGTAAGTGCTCAGTAAATACCTGGAGCATGAATGGAACTGGACGATCTTACTCCACATCCTGGGAGTACTTCCCCGCCCCACCGTCTGCTTATCCCGTGTCCCTTGGCTGCCTGCCCTTGCCGGTCCACAGCCATGGGCACTGAAAGCGGCACTTGCCACTCTGCACCCCGCAGCCTTCTCTCCGCTGCACAGGGCTGGTGACTGGCCAGTGTGGGAGTGAGGCTAAAACAAGGTCAGCTGCCTCCTTGCCCATCGTCTCTTAGGGCAGAGGCTGTTCTTGTCCTCATTTGACCCCTTGCTCCCTGAATCACCTTTGGTACACGCCTGGGCACCACGCTGAAGTGTTTGTTGACTGGATCCCAGATGCTGGGCTGGGTCATATCTCACTCAGTGCTTCCTTCTCCATGTCCCAGAGTAGGCCAGGCCCCTGCAGGCACTCGGTGTCCAGTGACTACCTGACCGACAGTGACACCATCTATTTAGCACCTGGACACCAGGCCTGGCCCTGAGGGAGGCTCACCAGTATTGAACGATTGCACAGAGCTGCCCATCTACCCCATTAGGCAGGGAGCTCCTTAAGGGTGGGGACAGGGCGTTCTTCCCACCTTATCTCTCAAACCTCCCAGAAGCCTGCCACCACAGAGAGCCCAAGATGTTCGCTGAATGACTGAATGTGAGACTGCCCAGGTTTCCTGGGAGGGTTCAACTGCTGGGATAGAGGGAGCAAGACAAGGCGGGGGACAGGGATGGTGTGGGATGGTTACCTGGGTGGGACTGGGGTTTGGGGGGGTGGGACGGATGATGAGAATAGGAGCGGGGTCTGGAGTGTAATGGGGTGCGATAGAGACTGGATGCAAGCAGGCCGAACCACTTCCCGCAGCAAGTGGGCCTGCCCTCTCTCCCCCCTTCCTCTTCCTCTGCCCGGCTCGGGCTCTGTAGCCAGCCCTGCAGCCAGCCGGCTGCTCAGACGACCCCCCTCATCCCGTCACTACAGACCCCCCACCCCCACCCCCACCCCCACCCCGCTCTGCGCTGGCGCGCACCTGCAGCGCGAGGCAGCGCGCGTCACTGCTCTGCAGCGCGGCGCGCAGATCCTCCACCAGCTCCCGTAGGCTGCTGTTCTCCTCCTCCAAGCGCGCCAAGCGCTCGCTGTCTGGGCCGCCGTCGGGGCCGGCCGTGCGGGGCGTGCGGGGCGTGCGGCGGCGCGGGCGGCGCAGGCGGATCTGCGTCTCGATGTGCTCGCTGAGAGCGCCGCGGGGCAGCCGGGGCCCCGCGCGGGTGCCGAAGTACCCGCAGAGGCGCGCGTGGAACTGGCGGAAGGTTAGCTCGGGCGGCTCAGAACTCAGGGCCAGGCGCGCCTCCTCCTCGTCATCTGCGTCCTGGTCGGTGGCCACCCCAGGGGCCGTGTCCCCGGCGGTCACATTCCCGGAGCTCGCGTCTCTGGCGGCCGCATTCCTGGTGGCCTCCCCGGCGGCGGCGGCGGCCCCCTCGGCGCGCAGCCCCAGCACCGCGCAGAGCGCGCGGAAGTCGGCGCGGGGCAGGCGGCCGGCGCCACGGCAGTCCAGATGGTGGAAGACCTCTTGCAGGTACTGGTCCAGGCCCGTGGCCAGCACCACGATCTCATTCTCCACGCCACGGTCCAGCCCGTAGTGGTGAGCCAGGGCGCTCAGCAGCCACTGCGTGCGCCGCGCGGGTGGCCGGTACGGGTCACCCGCCGCGCCCTCCATGCCGGCCTCTGCGCCCAGGCCGCTCGGCTCCATCGCTGCCGCGCGTCGCTCCTTCGGTCCCTCCGCCCCGCCACTTCCAGGGGCGGCCCCAGAGTTGCTCGAAAGGAGGGGCTTAGCGGTCGCGGTCTCGTTGTAGCGTCGCCGAGGACCGTGTCCAGCAGCTGCGCTGGCCTGGCAGGGCGTCTGTTCACCCGGGTTGGTTTGGAGGGGGCTGGGTAGGGGGCTCAGAAGCCCCGGAGATCCCCCCGCAGGGCCGCCGCTGCCGGGTCTTCCTCCAGGTCTCGCTTCTCCGGGTGAACCTCGCGCCCTTCTCGTCACTCCCGGGGCGTTCCTGGCGTCTCCCTTTTCCTCCCACTCCCGGCTCTGTCCGCCTTCAGGTCCCCACCCTCCGCCCCACCCGCCTTGCGCGGAGAGTTTGCCCTGAGACGGGGCGAGGGTGGGCACAGGATGGGAAGCTGGGGAGGGACCGGAGAGTGGCAGCTTCGTCCGGTTGCTGGGGACGTGTCCCCTACGCCCACGCGTCACTCCACCCCGTCCCCAGACAGCCTTTTGAGGGCGTCCCCGCGAGCTTGCACCCGCCGTCCTTTACCCCGTAGGTGCGAATTCCCCCTTCCCTTAAATTCAGCTACTGGATTGCCCAACCCACATCTCGCTCCACGATAGATGGTCCAAGAGCCTCACGTGATAACTAGAGCAGAGGAGAAACAGGCTGAGAGAAGTGAAGGGGCTGCGTTAGGGACATTCCGCTGGTGAGAATCCGATCTCAGGTGGACCCTGGCTCTCTAGGCTCTGTGTGTGTTGGGGAGAGGGCGGGGATAGCGAAGTCGTGGTCTTTCCGTCCCCACCTTTGTGCCTGGGGATGGTGAGTTGGCGATGCCACCTGAATTCCATCTCTGAGCTGGAGTTAGACTAAACAGGTTGCTGTTTGGCCAACATTTTCTCTGGTGCCTTAGAACACATTTCTGGAAGGTGAAAGAAAAACCAGCTTCTCAGGTGAGTGCTAGGCTGTTTTTCCTTTCTTTTTCACAAGAGAGGTGTAGAGATGTCGTGCACCTGTTACCTGCACTGGGAACGGTTATCCAGCCACGTGGGAGCAAGAGGCGGACTTGCTTCCACTGTCTTCGGCTATAAGATGGGCGAGTCTGGCCTTGTTATAACTCTAGGAATTTAAATGTTAAATCTTGGAATTTGAAAAAGCACTAAAACCCTGTCTTCTCTGCTGCAGTATCCCAGAATCAGTACTTTGTCCATTTGGCAAATTCCTACTCATTCTTGAAGACTTTGTCCAAGGTACACCTCTGCCAAGAAGGAGTTAGATGCTCCTCCCCAACCATTTTGGACATACATTTTATTAAAATTGTAAGAGTAATAGCAATTTGACAAAAAGTTTTACATGAATTCCACTTCTTGGCTTCTACCTTAGAAAAACACACGTGCACAGGATGCTCATTGCATCATTGTTTATAACAGTGAGAAACTGGAGATAACCTGGCGCCTGTCAGTACATCAGCCAGGATGAATCACCAAAAAAGGATGAGTGAGGAAAAACAAGTTGCAGCATATTATGTGCAATGTTCGTACTTACATAACGATAACAACAAAACCCCACAAAACAGTATGAAATATTTTCTATGAGGACGTGTATGTAAGTGCATAGGAAAAGATGGGAGGAGTCACAGACTGATTCCATGGTTATTCCTGGGGATCCGACATGTTCGGCTTTCACTGGAACATTTCCCTTTTCTGCAAGGCGATGTTTTTAGTTGTTTCTTCTCTTTCTTTTCTTTTTTTTAGGAGAGGACATGCTTTATTTGCATTTACAAACCACAAAGTTCACCCATTTAAGGTGTATAAACAAATGGGTTTATTGTATTTATAGAGTATTTAACTATCACCACAGTCTAATGTTAGAACATTTTCATCACCCACCCCCCCAAAAAACCTTGTGCTAGTTAGCCCACCCTCCTCCCCCGTTCCACCTTCTGCTCCCAACCCCCACCCCTAGGCAACCACTACTTTCTTTTTCTATGGATTTGTCTATTCTGGACATCTCATATAAATGGGATCATACAATGTATGGTGTTTTGTGACTGGCTCCTTTTTGAAAAGATTAACAATGTTTTCAAGGTTCATGCATGCTGTAGAATGTATCAGTACTTCATTCCTTTTTATGGCTGAATAATATTCCATTGCATGGAGAGACCACATTTTGTGTATCCATTCATCAGTTGATGGACATTTGGGTTGTTTCTACTTTTTGGCTTTGTTTTGTGTGTTCACATGCATTCATTTCTCTTGGATATATACCTGGGAGTGGGATTGCTGCTTGTACAGTCATTCTGTTTAACTTTTTGAGGAACTGCTGTTTTCCAAAGTGGCTGTACCATTTTCATTCCTACCAGCCATGTGTTTCTTGATGCATAAAGTAATACAGATGTTCTCGGTCTAGGACTCCTGCTCACCCACCGGCTGCCTCCATCTCAGCTCACGGTGCCTCCAGCCTTCCTCAGCAAATCCCTGCCAGCTTGGACTCTTCTCTCATTTTCACCCCCCACCTCCAGGCTGTCAGGCTGCCCAGCGCTCTGCCTTCGGAACGTATCCTGAGTCTGACTCTTTCTCCCTGCTCCACTGTTACCTCCCTGGGCCAGGCCCCCAGCATCTCTCACCTGTATTATTGCAATAGGCTTCTCCCAAGAACTGCCCCTGAACTCCTATGTCTGTTCTCCACAGCCAGAGGATCCCCTCCTGTGCAGAGGACCCCCTAATTGTTTTTCTCTCACAGGGACTAGAGCTCCACGGCCTGGCACAGGCGGCACCGCACTCCCCAGTAACCTCTCAGTTACCGCCACCGCCTCCCTCCCCAACCTCCTTGCTGTTCTTCTGACTCACCTCAGGGTCTTTGCATCTGCTTCCCCCAGATGTTTACAGCCCACCCTCTCACCTCCAAGTCCTTTGCTCCAACATCACCTCCTCAGTGAGGTCTTTGGTGACATCACCAGGACTCTGAACCTCTAACAGATTCTATCTTGCCTGTGTGTATTGTCTGTCTCCCTGTAGTAAGCTGTCAGCTATGAGGGTAGGGATATTTGTCTGCTTGTTCACCTAGAATGGCATCTGGCACACTGAAAGAAGATCTCCAGCTCCCATCTCAGCCACCTTCCCACGGTCACCATGGGAATGGTGTGCTGTGTTGCCTTCCACATGCTTTCTTTGCCTACAGATGATATGTTTTTGTTTTTGTTTTTTTTGGTGAGGAAGATTAGCCCTGAGCTAACATCTGTTGCCAATCCTCCTCTTTTTTGCTGGGGAAGATTGGCCCTGGGCTAATATCCATGCCCATCTTCCTCTAGTTTGTATGTGGGACACCTGCCACAGCATGGCTTGATAAGTGATGCGTAAGTTGGCGCCCGGGATCTGAACCTGCAAACGCCAGGCTGCCAAAGTGGAGCACGTGAACTTAACTGCTATGCCACTAGCCTGGCCCCCGTGTACTTTTTTAATTTGTATTTTTTAAAAGCAGCCAATAGGGCTGGCCTAGTGGCGCAGTGGTTAAGTGCGTGCGCTCTGCTTCAGCGGCCCGGGGTTCGCAGGTTTGGATCCTGGGCATGCCGACGCACCGCTTGTCAAGCCATGCTGTGGCGGCGTCCCATATAAAGTAGAGGAAGATGGGCATGGATGTTAGCCCAAGGCCAATCTTCCTCAGGAAAAAAGAGAGGGATTGGCATTGGACGTTAGCTCAGGGCTGATCTTCCTCACAAAAAAAATTTAAAAAATAAAATAAAAGCAGCCATTGCACCACACTGCCATTTATTTGGGGGCCTCCCATGAGGTCCGAGCTTCACAAAGCCAGGGACCTGGTGCCCCCTAGAGCACAGCACGGGGCCTGGCATAAAGGAGGCACTAATAATCTTGGTTTGGATGAACACACATGTAGAAATGAACTCACTGCATTGAAAGGGAAACCCCCCCTAGTTGGCATCGGTGGGATTCTGGCATCCTTTCGCCCAGCGATGTTGGAGTCAGCGAGACTCCAAATGTTGATAGTTGGTTGGATCCACAGCTGGACCATAAGAGCTTCTGGGCCCAGAGCCCCAACGCCTTGGGGTTTGCTGTGTGCATTTAGAACAGGACTCTGGGAGTGGGCTCTGGACTAAGAATTGGATTTGATTTCACGTTAATGCTGAGAGCTGGCAGCCCAGGTAAGCCTGCAGCGCTCACCCTACCCCGCCGCTGCAGGTGCGACTGCTTCTGGGGAAGGGATCCTTTGAACAGCAACTTTCCTGGGCCAGTCAGTATTGAAAAGAAAGTCTTTAAATATCTTGCCATGCAGCCATTGCCCAGCCTTGACCCCCTGCAGCTCAGCGGGGGCCGGGCAAGTCAGAGTTTATAATGGTGCGCTGTCAGGCCTGTCTGTCTGTGGGGCAGTGTTACCAGGCGCCTCTGAAACCATTCCAGTTGGGCCCACAAGGTTTTTGTATAAGGTTCGAAGTGAGCAAACTGAGAGGTCCCCTGTGCTCTTTCATCTGAGCTGGGGGTGGGGGTGGGTCTACGTGGGGAGAGCAAAGGCCCCGGCAAAGAAATGATTTTCTGAAGTCAGTTCAGTCTTTTTTGAGCCATTTCAAATAGTATATTGTTCAAAGTGTCTTTACATAGCCCAGAAAAATGCTAAAAAGCAAAAATAATCCACCATTGTGTCATCAAACGGGGACCACAGGGTACTTCTGATGTATTTCTTTCCAGAGCTTTTCCATGCACTTGAGCATGAAAGAACGTTGAGGGGTAATGGAAATATTCTGTCTTCATTGGGGTGGTGGTTACATGACTGTATACATCTGCCAAAATACTTAAAAAGGGTGAATTTTATAGGACGCGAATTGTACCTCATTAAACCTGACAAAGAAACACAGTTGAAATGCTGCTGTCTGGATCTTTCTTTGCACATCCACCATGCTTCCTAAACAGCTGCGCCATCATTAACACTGCTTTGCAGACGTTCTTGCGGGCTGCTCCATTCTCCCTCTTATGACCGGACTGCGAGGTGCTTCATCACCCCCCACAGATGCACATGGAGGTGGTTTGCAGTTTTTCTCCAACACTGTTGGTTCTGTATCCTGAGTGATTTATTGCTTGGTTAAGGGGTATGAACATTTTATAAGCTCTTGATTTTGTCAAACTGTTTTTCAGAAAGTTTGTGTCATTCTGTGCAGTCCTCGGGAGTGTCTGGGAATGTTCTCAGGCCATCATTTTTAGTGTCAAAGCTTTTTTATATTGTTAGGAGTCTTAGTGGATCTGCTTAGTGTTCAGACGCCAAGTTTTACTTCTCTCTGTTAAAAATGGGCCTGAGTTAGGCCAAGATTTCTTAGCTACAACACCAAATGCATGGTCCAAAAAAGAAAAAATCGATAAATTGGACCTCATCGAAATTCGAAACTTTTGCACTTCAAAGTACAATGGTAAAAACACCATTAAGAAAATGAAAGGACAAGCAAGACACTGGGAGGAAATATTTACAAAACATATGCCCAAAACGGAGTCATATTCAGAATTTACAAAGAACTCCTACAACTCAATAAGAAGACAAACAATTCAATCAAAAAGTGGGTGAAAGATAGGAACAGACATTTCACCAAAGAAGATCTCTGGGTGGCCAATAAGCACATGAAAAGATCTCAGTATCATTAGTCATTAGGGAAATGCAAAACAGAACCACAGTGCGCTACTATTTCACCCTCATGAGAATGGCTCTACTAAGATGGACAATAAGTGTTTTCCAGGATGTGGAAAAACAGGAACTCTCACAGGTTGCTGGTGGGAATGTGAAATGGTACAACCACTTTGGAAAACAGTTTGGCAGTTTCTCAAAAAGATAAGCATAAAACTACCACGTGACCTAGCTATTTCACTCCTCGGTGTCTACCCACGACAAATGAAAACATCTGTCCACGTGGAGACTTGCATGTGAATGTTCATAGCAGCATTTTTCACAAATGTCCAACCTCAACGTCCATTAACTGATGAATGGATAGACAAAGTGTGGTATGGCATACAATGGAATAGTATTCACCCATGAAAAGGAATGAAGTACTGATAAATGCTACCATGTGAATGAACCTCAGAAACATTATGCTAAGTGAAAGAGGCCAGTCACAAAGCCAGACCATGTATTAGATGACTCCATTTATATGAAATGTCCAGAAAAGGCAAATTTTTAGAGACAAAGTAGATTAGTGGTTGCCTGGGGCTGGGGGTGGGAACAGAGATTAATTGTAAATGTGCATGAAGGGTCTTATTAGGGAGATGACAATGTTCTACAACTTATTTATGGTGATGATTTCATCACTTGGTAAAGTTACTAAAAATCATTGAATTCTACAGTTAAAGTAGGTGAGTTTTATGATGTAAAGGATACCTCAGTAAACCTGTTAAAAAAGAGAGTCTGCTTTGGCTAGGTTAGAGTGGCAAGAAGATGGGTGGAGCTGTTTCCCAGTATGCTTCCAACTGCCAGAGTCTTGGATAACTTCAGAAAGCCCTCTAGGTGCTGATGGAAGCTTTGGGGCTGCCCCACCATGGGAGGAAGAAGGAACCAGTGATAGATTGCCCTCAGACTGCTCCTGTCCATGGGAGGCCCCTTTGCAATGTGACTTGGCCCTTCCTCCTATGCAGAGGTGGAGTCTGTTCTTCATCCTCTTGAATCTGGGCTGGCCCTTGGGACATGCTCTAGTCAATGGAGTATGGCAAAAGTGACGCTGTGCCAGTTCCAAGCCTAGGCTTCAAGGGACCTTGCAGCTTCCACCTTTGCCCTCTTGGAACCCTGTCCTGAGAATGCATCTGAGGAAGCCACTCCAGCCTGGTGGAGGATGAGGGGCCACATGGAGGGGAACAGGGGTGCCCCAAATGCTAGACATGTGAGTGTAGTCATTTGGGACCTTCCAGCCCTGTTGACCCTCCAGATGAGTATAGCCCAGTGAGTGAGCCCAAATGACACCAGAGAAGAACCACCCAGCTGATCCATAGCATTGTGAGAAATAACAAGTGGCTGTTGTTTTATGCCACTAAGTTTTGGGATAGTTTGTTATGCAATAGACAACTGAAACTTATGCCCCCTTTCCTTTCCTTTGACTTTTCCAGCCCTGAAGTTTGTGGACCCACCTCTCACACCTGAGTACCAGGTGGCACTCATTCCATGACCTTGCTCTCATTCCATCCCATGATGCCCTGGGTCTTGACCTGGACACCACCTCTCTCAGGGCAGTGGTTCCATATCTTGGCTGTGCAATGGAATCTTGGTGGAGGCAGCTTTTTAAAATATGGGTTCTGTTCAGTTATTTATAATTGTGCAACAAATCATTGCAAAACTTAGTGGCTTAAGACAACAATAATTTACTTTGATAAATCTGCAATTTGGCAGGGCATGGTGGAGACAGCTGGTTTCTGCTACACACGGTGTCAGCCAGGGTGGTTTGAAGGCTGGGGGCTGGAATAGTTTGGAGTCATTCTTCGGAATCAAGTCTGGCACTCGCACATATCTGGTGGTTGAGGATGGCACTCGGCTGGGTATTCAGCTGGGGCTGTTGGCCAGAACATTTACATGTGGCTTTCCATGTGGCTGCTTGGGCTTCCTCACAACATGGTGGCTGGATTCCTGGAGTGAGTGCCCCCAAATGACAAGGCAGAAGTACATGGTATTTGTATGACCTGGCCTTGGAAGTCACATGGTGTGACTTTTGCTGTTCTCTGTTGTCTGAGGCAGTCACAAAGGTCTGTCTGGGTTCAAGGGGAGGGGACTAGACCCACCACTGGATGGGAGGCGTAACGACAGCACACTGTGAGAAGAGCATGTGGGAGGGAATCTACTGGGGTGGCTGTCTTTGGAAAATACAATCTGTTACTGGTTCCTAAGCTCCACCCTTGGAGAGTCAATTCCACAGGTCTGGACTGAAGCCTCAGAATTGAAGTTTTGACATGCGTCTGGGTGATTCTGATGCATATCGAGGGTCGGGCATTGGCCCTGTATCCCAGACCTATGGCCTCTCAACGCTGAGCTCCAGCCTGTTGCCACAGGAGATGCTGGGGAGATTGGCTGCTGCCCTGGGTGGTAATATGATCAAGGACCCTTTGGAGGGAAAGCAGGCTCAGGCCAGCAGGAGGAGCAGGAGGCCTGCGGTCGGTCCGAGGGAGGGTGGCGTTGCTGACCTGCTCTTGTTAACGGGGCCTTGTGGGAGCTGGTGTAACCGGCAGCCTTTTCTTCTTCCACCCCTGCGTTCATCTTTTTGGCACCTCCTAGTTTATAGACCGTGGCCTCCAGGCTGCTGGTGGCACGGCATGGACAGGGTGGTGAAGGCATTCAGTGGTGAGAGTTTGAGTCCTCCTCCCCAGGGGGCTCACTGCCATTTGGTGACTTGGCCTCACAGCTGTCTTCCAGGCTCAGTTTTTCTTAGACTGATTGAACCGGAGGAATACTGGAGGGCCCCAGTCAGTGGGCAGTATTCAGGAAAGCACTGGCCTAGCCCCTGGGAGTGGTCTAGGGAGGTGGGCACTGGGAGGCCGGGGCCCTGGCTTTCAGCTCCAGCTGTGCCACAGCTTTGCTCTTTGACCGTGGGTAGGTCATAGCTCAGCCCAGAGCCTCAGTGTCCCCAAGAGTTAAGTGTGTGTGTGGAGTCTCAGCTTCCAGTCTCTCAAACAAATTACTGGTGAGGGGAGCTGCTCTCCCTTAACAGAAGATCTAACATGGCTCCCCATTGCCCGTAGTCTTAGCGCCCTGCCTGCCCTCCAGCCATGTACTGGGGCACCCCCGGGCCCACCACTCCAGCCTCATCATCCCTTCCTCCAACTTGCGGTGCTCTTTCACCTCTCTGGGCCTTTGCATATGCTGTTCCCTCTGCCTGGAATGCCTTCTCTTGCTTTCACTTCCTGGCAAACCTCAAAGTTTGGCTTTTGTCACCTCCTCCGTGAAGCCTGCTGCTGACCCCTCTTTCCAGTCACGTCTGCGGTGTGTCCCTCCAGCCCAGCCCCTGGGGTGTTCTGTGGTCCCCTACATCGGGAGCAGCAGCCAGGGCTCTCAGCTGCCTTGGGGGGGGTGGGGAGGGTAGGGGGCGGTTTGCCGACGAGCCCAGGCTTTGGAGTCAGATCGCCTGGATTTCAATTCTGTGCCGCCATATGATCGCTGTGTGACCTCAGGCAAATCGCTGCACCTCTCTAAGCCTCAGTTTACTCGTCTCTGAGTTGGGGCTCACAATCACTAAACAGAATTCTCATGATAGCTGAAGGACATCAGCGACAGAAGCAGAAAGTCTATATGAGACAGCTGTGGGTTGGGGTGGGGTGATCTGAGTTTGCGGAGTCCATTGTTTCCTTTGCCTTTATCTAAGAATGGGAGGTGGGGGCTGATGGAGCCGCAGGGAGGAGCCAGCAACCCCTCTTCTCCATTCTGTAGGTCAGGGTCAGGCGTATAATAGGTGCTCAGGTTCAGAGCGGAAATTCCTTAAAGATTGAGTGGATGAATGAATGAGTGGATCAATGAATGAGTGGATCAATGAATGAGTGGATCAATGAAGGCAGCTGGTTTCCGGATTTGGATACACCTATTTGCCGGACGTTGCCTGTGCACTGGTCTGAGACCAGCGGCAGAGACAGGAAGCCCCGCCCCGGAGCCCCGACCCCCGGGGCCGGAGCCTCGCCCGTCTCCTAGCAACCGTTCAACAGCCTGGTTGAATGGCCAGGTCCACTGGCCTCCCTGCCCCGAGGACAGACTGTGTCCTGACGCCGTGGCCTGAGCTCGGGCTGCTGCCCAGCGCATCCGCCCGCAGGTACCGCCGGCGCATTGAGAGGACCGCGCGGCCCCACCCCGCGCCCCGCCGCTCCAGCCGGCCGTCTAGCCCGGGCTCCGCCTCCATGGACCCTGAGCTTGTGCCCTGAGCCCTGCACTCAATGCCCGTGCGTGTCTCGCTCGGGGGTTCTCACCCTCCTTGACCTCACCGGGCGCTTGCACATGTTGACCCCTGGCCTGCTTTGCCTGTCCCCAAATGGCAAACGCGTCCTGTGCTTTGGCGCAGGTCGCCGAGGCCTCTCTGAGTGGAAGCTCTGGGGATTCTCCCCCCGCCCCTTGTGGCTCCTGGGGAACGCGCTCGCCTGGGGGAGGCATTCCAGAAGTGCCAGATGACTGACTTCCGATTGTGAAAGGAGGAGCAGCGGGGGCTGGGGGGAGGCCAGAGACTCAAGCTGGAGAAACTGGGGTTGCTCATTATCATGATTCCTGACAGCCACTGTTCTCTGTGAGTCATCCCTTCATTCTCGAAGTTGATTGATTGCCTGCTGTGTGTCAGGCAGCGTCTGAGGCCTTGGCGGTTCAACCAAGAAGAGGATAAGGGGGGCCGGCCCTGTGGCTTGGTGGTTAAATGCGCGCGCTGCGATGCTGGTGGCCCGGGTTCGGATCCCGGGTGCGCATCGAGGCACCACTTCTCCGTCCATCCTGAGGCCGAGTCCCACATACAGCAACTAGAAGGATGTGCAGCTATGACATACAACTATCTACTGGGGCTTTGGGGGGAAAAAATAAAATAAATAAAATCTTTAAAAAAAAAAAAAAAAAAAAAAGAACAGGAAAAGGGAAGGGAAAGGAAGGGAGGGAGGAGGAGGAGGATGAGGAGGGTGGGTGGTGGGGAAAGAGGCAGGCTTACCTCCTGGGAGCAGAGGGCCCTGACAGCAGTGCTCTTATTTTCTTCCAGCCAGGAGTGCCGGGCCTGGGGGTGCTCTGCAGCATGTCAGTGCGCTCCAGGGAGTGGGAGGACGAGGACAGGGCCAGCATGGGGCCCATGGTCTCCACGGGCAGCTTTTACCAGTCCGGGAGCGAGGGTGGCGTGGAGGAGCACCTGAAGGCCAGAGCGCAGGCGTCAGGTTCTGGCCACCAGTGCAGCAGCGTCGAGTCCTCAGACGGGCCTGCCAGCACTGTCGACTCTGACGTGCCCCGGGTCATCCCCTGGCATTTCAGCATCTCCCTGGCCTTCCCGGTGAATGTCGGTAAGTGCTGGAGCAGATTCCCACACCCTCTGCAGAAAGAGGGTGTGCTAATGACCTCCTCCCAGGAGTTTAGGGCACCTGTGCTCCCTCCACCCTCCACTGGCTCCCCCAAGTGGGGTGGCTGATGCCCAGGAGCAGAGGTCAGAAAAGAAATTGCAAGTTTAGGGGGCCCTCTATGGGCCAGGCAAGTAAGTGGTAGTATGGGCTCCCCATACTTAATCGTCTCCACAACTCTAAGAAGTAGGTGGTGTTATTTCTGCCTTTTACAGATGAATAAACCATGGAGAGGTTAAGGCATTGCTTCCCAAAAGCTGGTTGTGCATCACTTAATTCCTTGTTTAAAATACAGATTCTCAGATGTATTGAAGCAAAATCTCTGAGTGTAAAGGTATATCAATTAGCTATAGCCACAAAAATACTGTGTAATGAACCCAAACTAGCTCCCCAGTTCAGTGGCTTCAAACAGGAATCCCTTGTTCTCCTGGATGAGCGACTGGGCTGATCCAGGTTGGGCTCATGTGCCTCTCATCCTCCTCGGGATGTGTGGGCTGGCCCAGACACATTCTTATTATAGCAAGGCAGAGGCACACAAGAGGGCAAGCCCAGTCACCCAAGCATCCTTCAAGGCTCTGGGCACCTCCCACTTGCTAATGTTTGATTGGTCAAAGCGGGTCACGTGGTTGCCCAAGATGAGGGGCAGAGAAAAGTACTCCACTTTTTGATACGATTTTTCTTTTGTCGCCTTGAACTGTCCCCGCCCCCCCATGATGATTAATTTCAGCTTCTACTAGTAGTTCTTTGATTGCTGCCCCAGCTATTTTGGACACTATCGATCAGGTGTATATTATGTTTAGAATTGACCTATCTTCTTGGTGAATTGAACTTTTTGTCATTATGTCTGACCTCCTCTATCCATAATGATGCTTTTTATCTTGGGTCTTTTGCTTTCAAGCAAAAGATCCTGGAAAAAGACATCTGGCAAATACCAACCAAAAGAAAAGCGGTGCTTATTTGATCATCTTTGATCCTCACATCTCTTGCAGCATCTGCTGGGCTTGTTTTCTTGTTCTGGTACTTCCTCCAAAGGCATTTACAAAATAGATCTCTGTGCAGCAAAACTTGAGCAGACTTTGCTTGCCTGGGAGTGATTTTATCACGCCAATACCTTTGAAGGACGTGTCTTTGGCTGGATATAGAATTCTAGGTTCAAGGTTTTTTCCTTCAATACCTAAATATTTATGGGTTTGTTTATAAATGTTTATATAAATTGTTTAGTTAAGAGAAATGAGATCCTACACATTCTCTTCTACAACTTGCTTTACAAAAATTTGACAGTATGTCTTAGGTATCTTAGAGGATATGAGCATACTTGTTTTTACTTGGCCGTTTTGTTTTAAACACCCATATGGTGTTCTATTGTCTGTCTCTAATTTATCCTACCCCTTATTGGTGGACATTTAAGTTGTTTCCAAGTTCTTTCTGTTACAGTTCTGCAATAGACATCCCTCTGCCCTCTGCGGGGAAGGTCTGCCTGCTTTGCCCCTACAAGACTCTGCTGAGGTCCCCTGGGCAGCTTTCCCAGCACTCCCGGGCAGAGTTTACTCCTGCCTCCTCTGTTGCACCTCGGAACCTTGTTTATGTTGCTGCTGTTACACAAATCACATTGTGCCGTGATTTTTTTCTTTAACCAGCTTCTTACTGTCTAGGGTGAGGCAGGTGAGGCAGAATCGCCTAAGGTGAAAAGTTTAAGGAGATGCTCCCTCTCAGAGTCATGCACTGAAATTTTGCACCCTGGTGTCCCATCCCAGTCCTGCTACTGTTACCAAATTGACCTCACTCTGGTGACTTCCAACCCATATTCGGAGGAGCTCCAAGGAGGGACCCACGGGTGGGCCTTGTACCTGCAATCTGTCCCCTCCCTGGAGGGTTCTTTTCTGTTTGGAGTTGCGGATTTGAAATGAAACCGAAGCTGAGCAGTCAATGGCAGAAGCTTTTATTCAATGGCCAAAGAATGGAGAAGTGGGAAGCAGGTTCACAAATCAACTTCTCAGCTCGTGGGGCTCGTAAGCAGCTGTTATAAGGGGTCCAGGTAATGAAGGGGAAGACAATTCATAGTTTTCAGAGAACTGGGCAGGCTTTCCTGGGGATCAAGGGTGCCACCTCTTTTCTTTCCTTATTTGATCATATCCTGCCGTTGCCCTGGCAATTGTAAAGTGTCATGGCGCTGGTGGGTGTGTTATGTAGCACGGTAATGAATTACAATGAGCGTATATTGAGCTGCAGGGTCTCTGTCAGGTCAAGTCAGGCTGCCATGTTGCCTTCAACTGGTGTTAAATGGTTTTGACTGGATGTCTCAGCCACCTCCTCCCTCCTCTTATCGTGGCTTCCTGTAAGCTAAAGAGAACATGTCAGGCTTGTTCTGAGCAGGGCTGCAGTTACTAGCTTATGGGGTCGGTGGGCTGGGTAACACTACTCTGCTGGCTGGGAGGACTGGCCCTGCATCTTACCCCCAAGTCAGGCAAGCAGCATGGGTGTATGCGGCCTCCCACAGCACCGGGCTCTTTCTTGGTTCCAGGGAACTGTGGAGACAGGTCTGCTTTTCCATGTGAGGTTAAAACAAGACTCATTATTAAATCTATATCTTCTAGGTGATAAAGGAAAATGTACAAGTTTGATTGAAAAACGTAAGAAATGCCCTAAAACGGGCAAACCTGCTGCAAAGCTCCGCCGTTTCCACCACGTTGAGTATTTTCTTCTGCCGCATGATGGAGAGCCTAAAAAAGTTGACATTGTGCTGTTTCCAGCAGTGGCCAAAGTGTTCCTGGATTCAGAAGTAAAGGTGTGTGTGTGTGTAGCCTTGCATATAGCATAGAGTCTAATAGTCAGTCTATGAAGTGTGTTTGCTTCCCCTGGAGCTTGATAGAAATGCAGGCTCTTGGGCCCCACCCCCGACCTACTAAATGAGAATCTGCACTGACCTAATAATACCAGTTACATGACTTTCGATTTATTTTTACCTAGTAATTTCTTTGGTGTTTCAAAAGATTTTGGAGCTCTTGTGATGTCTTTGTGTGAGTGCACGTGTGTGCACACCCCTCTACCCACATGCATGCATGTTCTTGCCTGTGGCCTGGCTCTGGATCGGTGCTTGGAAGTCATTGGAAGGCACACTATCTGCAGGTAATTACTTTGATTCTGTTTTCACCGAGGAGCCCAGAGGTGTGATGGGCCCGGTCCATGACACCCATTTCCTGATGTGAGCTGGGAGCTGGGAGAGAGACAGGCACAGAAGTCAGCAGGTGGAGAGCAGGGCCTGGCTTCCTTGCCAGTAAGGGCGAGGCTGGTGGCAGCGGTTCAACTCACACTGCTGATCCTCCTCGCCTTCCACACTGAACGTCTCTTGATGTCGTTCTTTTACACAGACCGTGAGGCCGTGGCATGAAGGAGACAAAGTCTGGGTGTCATGGATCCAAACTTTTAACATTAACATGACAAAGGAGTTACTAAAGAAAACAAATTTTCACAGAATAACTTTGAGGCTCTGGGACACTAAGGAGAAGATTTTGAAAAAAGTTAGGAAGTATTGATCAGAGACGTTTGGGTTTTTGGAAGATGCAGGAGCTCTTGGTAAGTCAGGTATTCGTGTTTTATTTGAAATGTCTCTGGAGGCTCGTGGCTTCTCTTCAGTAACGGGATAAAAGCCAGCGTCCCCTCGTTTCCTTCATCTGAGTTTCCCGAGCACACATTGGTTTCCGTGTCAGTGACCCATCATCCCTCCAGGATGTGCACGGGTGTTAGGACGTGCCACGCGGTGGAGTTGTGGCTGAGAGTGAGCAGGGTTGTGTGCGTGCACAGTGGCCGTCACCTCCTCCTCTGCCACCTTTTGGGACCTCCTGTCCCTGGGCAGCGCCAGTGTGAGCACCCACCACTGGCCTGTCTCCCTGGACAAGTATTGTGTATTCACTGAAAAAAATGAGAGGAAACAAAGGGAAACTGCAAAACCCCACCATCCTGAGACAACCATGTTAATATTTTCTTATAGACCCTCTAGATTCTTACTTGTGTAAAAATTTTATCAGTGCCAGAAGTCTCCTTTTGAACTCCCAAGGAGAGAGCTGGGAGGAGTGGAAAGACCCAGGCTTTGAAGCTAGACAGCTGAATTCAATCCCGTGTCCATCTTGAACTAGCTGGTGACCTCACGGTCCTGCCTCCTCTGGTCATCTGCCCCCGAGGCAGGGTGATGGGCGCCGTCCCCCCAGGCATAAGCAATGAGGAGGATGTGCCCTGTCTGTAGAGAATTTAAAAACTGTAATAAAATGCTGCCAATTAAACTATGCCACGGTGTTAATCGTAAGATTCATCCCAGCTTTAGAGAAGTTGGGGTAAAAGCCATGCGCATCTTGGAATTGATGGAGTGTGGCGCTCTCATTGCTGTTGCCAGCCGCTTCCAGCAAGTACGGTCATCCCCATCTTACAGTGAGGATGTCGCTTGCTTGAGGTGAGTGCCAGTGCCAGAGTCAGAGCCCAGTCTTCTGTGACTGGGAAACCTCTGCTTTCTCCGGTTTTCCAGCCTGTCTTCTCCAGGAGCCTTTCTGAATTGGGGGCTTGGGGCTTCCGATTTTCACTCTTTCATGTATATCCAGGGTTTCTTACCCCGGGCACCACTGGCATTTTGGTTCAGACCATTCCTTGTTGTGGGGGGCTGTCCTGTGCTCTGTAGGATGTTTAGCAGCACCCCTGACCTCTACCCACTAGACGCCAGTGGTAGGCTCCCAGCTGCGACCGGTCAACAGTTTCTGCAGATGCTGACAAGTGTCCCCTGGGGCTGGGGGAGGCAGGTAGCAAAAATCGCCCCAGGCTGAGAATCACTGGTTTATATCTAAACTACTCATTGAAGGGTTCCTGTGTGGGAAAGTGGGATTTAAGGTGACTTTTCTTACTTGGACCAAAGGAAAGACCCATGTCCTCAAAGTGTGGGCTCTAAACCACCTGCATCAGATGCACTTGGAGTGCCGCCTAAGTGCAGATTCCAGGGCCTGCCCCAGAGCTGCTGAGCCAGAATTTCTGGTAAACATCTGCCCTGCGATGGGCTCACATTGGAGCAGTGGTGCTGGGGTGGGTGTATCAGGAAGGCTTCCTGGGGGAGGGCAACGGGATCCAAGTTTGGAAGGGTAAATGGAACCAGCCGGCCAGACCAGGAAGGAGGAAGGGTGTTCTAGGCCCTGCAGGGAGGGCCCGTGGGCCTTTTGCTGTGAGTGTCCTTGAAATGACAGCACCTGCTCTTCCTCGAGCCCCATCCCAAGCCTGGCGTCGCTGGCTCTCATGTTAAATCATCTTCTTCCATTAGTAAAAGCAGGGTATGTTCACTTTGTAAAACAGTTTAGAAATAGACTAGCACAAGGGAGAAAAAAATCAAAATCACATGATGCCTGACCAGAGACAGTCATTGCTAACATTTCCCTGTGCATTTTATATGTGGATACATAATTTTAATAAACACGAGTCTAGGGGCCCGCCCCATGGCTTAGCGGTTAAGTGCACGCACTCAGCTGCTGGCGGCCCGGGTTCGGATCCCAGGCGCTCACTGACGCACGGCTTCTCTGGCCATGCTGAGGCTGCGTCCCACATACAGCAACTAGAAGGATGTGCAGCTATGACATACAACTATCTACTGGGACTTTGGGGGGAAAAATAAAATAAAATGCTGTATATAAAACTACTTGAATAAACTGACTTATATTTAAAAAAATAAAAAATAAAAACAAGTCTAGTGTGCATGTTGTCTTAAGTCCTGCCTTTTTCATCTAGAAAGATATCTTCTTGCAACTCTTGTTTCTTGGGAGTGCAAAAACACCATCAGAGGTTTGTTTCATGTTACAAGGGGATAGGAGATTTATAGGGCTGCACCGTAGGTCATGGGCTGGAACCTGTTAGCTTTCAGCCTGCTCGTCTTACATGGAACATCCCAATCAAGAGTTAGCATTTCTCTTCTATTGAATCTGCTCAGCCTCTTGGCTTCTCAGGATCGGACAAAGACTGCCTCATTCTTGAAGCCTCCCACGTCGCAGTTGACTCTCGCTCTGCCCTCCACTCTTGGCCATCCCCCCACCCAACACCTAGTTGGTGTCTCTGCCTGTGTGTCGCTCTCTGGAGCTCTCTATCCCTCAGCTGGCTCCTCTCTCTGCACCCAGGTTTTCTCCTGTCTCTTCTGTCCTACCATTGCTCCTTGACCTTTCTCTATCACCCCTTTGACCTTGGCACTTCATTGCTCTGCAACTTTTCATGGCTGCCCAGTGCCTTGGGGAACCGAGTCTGACTTCTGAGTCCTGCCTTGAAGCCATCTTATTATTTGTTCCCCAAGGCTTCTTTCTCATTGCCACCCCCACCTTCACACCTGGTCCAGCCCCTGGTCCTTGAAGATGCTAGAGTTTTCCTCATTGTAGGGCCTGCCTTTAGGCGTTTGGCCATGCCTAGGGGGCTCTTAGCCTCATCCCTTTCTCCAAAATTTATCTATCCTTGGACACTGAATCCAATTCCACCTTTTTTTCGCGCGTCCTTCTTGTAGCTTCTGTAATCTCTATTCATTCACTCACTACCTCTGCTCGTTCCTTATTCCACACATGTTGGTTGCTGGCACGTGCATGCAAGGCCCCATACTGACAGAAGTGAAAGACATGGAGGGGTCATCTCCCTAGCTGGGGACAAGGAGCTCTGGGTGTGGTCCTGGCTTAAGGACCAGCTCTCTGACCACAGGAAAGTTAGCATCTGATTGGTAATGGCTTCCTTAAAGTCAAGTGTGATTGAACAGAAGGACATATGTCAAGTACTTAATGGTCTTATTTGGAAGAAGCCATTGCCAGTTGAGGTCTGAGTTTCCTGGTATTTTGAAGCAGCCCCCTCGGCAACAACTCCGGGAGGACAGGGGCCTTGCCTATTTAATCCATCTCCAGCACCAGGAGAGTGATTGTCGCATAGTAGGTATTCGGTAAGTATTTCTGTTTGATTGACTCAATAATTCTTTCTTCTCCTGCATTCTAGAGGAAGTGAGAGATGTTGTTCCAAGGCAGAGGAGGTCATTTGAACAGGGCAGGCACAACAAAGAGGAGTGGAACCAGGAGTATGCACCAGGAAACCCAGAAAAATCAGGAAAATTCTTCATCTTTGCATGGCGAGTGGAGACGACCTTTGAGGACAAGCCGAGTGCAAGACTGTGTCAGGAAGAGATGGATGATGTTGCCGGTGTAGTGCGTGTGCACTGGCATCCTTCATGGGCATCTTGGCTTTATCTCGCTTTACAAGCAGCCTGCGTTTGTGGAGATATTCTTCCTGGGGAGAAGTTAAAGCCCTACAGGGTGTGAGAGTAGCCTGCAGCCCAACGCTCAGCAGACACAGCTGGGGGCACCATGCAGCGCGGCCCACTTGCCAGGAACTGAACCATCCTGTGGGAGGTGGCATTTCTTCCTCCACTGTCCAGATGAGGAAACTGAGGCTCGAGAGAGACGGTGTACCATCTCCAATAATCCCTGGCCAGGAAAAGACAGCGAAGCACTTGCTGTTGACCCCATTTCAAGGTGCCCCACCCACGTCACTTTCTAGTACTTTGTTTTATACCACTTGTCACTTTCTGAAATTATCTTGTCTCAGGCCTGTCACCCTCACTAGAGCAGGGACCCTGTCTACCTCACTGCTGCACAGGGCCTGGCACATAGTAGGCCCTCAGTAAATCTTTGTTGGCTGAATGAGGTGGGATTCCCACTCAGGTCCAGCTCAGTGCACTTGTGTCTCCCGTCACAGCACCGACCCTCCCGGGTCCCGACTCAAAGTGTCTGTGCCCCGGCACCCTTGGGCTGACAGGTAGAACAGCAAGGGCCCCCCCAGGGGTTGTGACACCTTTGAAAAGCCTGGTGGAGAGCCTTCTGTGACCTTTGCAAGGCTCACAGAATTTTATTCACATGGTTATTTGCTTGTCCAACCTTGGGGATCCTGAAACGTTCTCCTCGTCAGTCACGGGTTAATAGCTGCCCTAGACATCTCCTCCTGAGAGGGGGCGCACAACCTCAAACCCGACCCTGCTCCCTAATGGCCATTCTCTGAGGGGACCAGAAGAAGGGGGACGTTATGGCCACATCAGGTAGGGTGTAGCAGAGGGACTTGCCTCTTCAGATGGCCGCCGGCCACCTGGCCCACACCACCATCTTCTTCTCCTGTCTGGTCCCCTGCTTCCTCTGCCCTGCCACCTCCCCCTTCCTCCCCAAGCTCAACCCAGTCCTTCCTTCACTTAGAGGCGGTCCGAGTAGCCTTTACAAGGTGAACCAGAGCTGTCACTCCCCCACGAGGCCCCGCAGCACCCAGGCCCCGCAGACCTCTGTGACTTGATCTCCCGGCGCTCCTGCCCTCCCTGTGGCCGCCTCTCTCTGTCAGGCACACCCTGCGCTGACACACCGTGTGCTGGGCTGTGGCGCCAGCTGTCCAGCTGGCCTGAACCCTCTTCCAGGAACCCCCCAACTCTTGATCTCCACAAGTTCCTTCAATCCTGTCATCCTGATTCCTTTTCTCATACGTTTTCTCTGAGTTATTTTTTATTTACTTGCTTAATATCTGTCCCCCTACCCCAAGACCTTGTCTTGTGTAGCATTGAATGGTGAGAATCTAGAAACGAATCTAACTCCTGGGCCCTAGGCCCAACTCAGTTTTCTTTGAGAAAAGGAAAAAACCCAACCCAACCAGCACCTCATCTAGAGCCTGACATAAATGGCTCTCAAAAACTGTGTTCCCTTCCTTCACTCCCCTCTAATCAGGTAATATTTCTTGAAAGAGGCGGCCCTTGAGGAATGCTTTGGGACCACTCGGGCCCAACGGGAATCCGTCTTGCTGGCCCATCTGCCCCACCCCCACGTGACATGGAGAAGCTCAGGTCCAGAGGAGAGGCAGGGAGGGCCCCGGTGTGCCGACTGCACTCCGAGTCTAATTCCCAGTCCAGGGCTCTTGTCCCACTGGACCCCTCATCTGTCCAGTTGGCCGGGCGTGGGGAGGGGAGAGCAAGGCCAAAGAGAAGCCACAGGATGGGGACGGGCATTGGGACATGTGCCACCCTTGTCTGGGTGCAGAAGACAACCATTAGAAGGCTGTCCATCCAGGCCGGGGCCCCAGAACCATGCCTCACTGGAAACAGCCAAAGGAGCTGTCTAGCCTCAAAAAGAGTGTCGGGAGAGACTGAGCACCCTCTGACATCTACACTGCATCTGGACCTGCCCATTTTGCACCATCTACTCTCGAACATCGAGAAAGCCTTGAAGTGGGTCTCCCTGTTGCGAGATCTTCACAGAGGCCAGGATTTTCTCAAAGCTTCCATCAAATCCTCCTCACCCCTGCTGAAACACTCGGGTGGCTTCCCATCACATTTAGCATAAAATCCAACTGCCTCCCCACAGCCCAGGTCTGTCGTGGTCCTGGCCCTGCCGCCTGCTCCCCTTCACTGCCTGCCTGTGACGTCCATGCCCTGGACAGCTGAGCCAGGCCCCACGGCAGTGCCTTTGTGCTGTGTTCCCTCTGTTCGCAGACTTTCACAGGCCCAGTCCCTTCTCGCCAATCTTTAGTAAGCCCCTCTCAGAGCAGCCCTCCCTAAACACCCCATCTGAAGTAGGGTTGCCCCCATCTTTCACCAACCCTTTCTCATGTTTTTCTTCATAGCACTTATCACTACTTGGAGTTTTTGCATTTATATCCTAGTCTCCACCCAAATGTCGGCTTGTCTGTCTTCTGTATCACCAAATCCTTTGTACCTGGCACACAGTAGATGCTCAGTAAACGTTTGTTTGGATAAATGAAATATGAAGGGTCCTCATGAAGTACAAAGATTTGGCCTGGTCTTTTCGCTGGGAGTATTAAACTAGGTGTCTGGAGAGCCTGGGGTGAGGACCCAGACGGTACCTCCCCCTGCCTTCCCACCTGATGCCTTAAGATTGTGGATGAGCAGTTCCCCCTAGTTGAGGAATGAGCATTGACAAAGGTGGAGACGACTTGTATCAGTCCACCTCCTGTACCACTGGAAGCTGCCCTGCGCAGTCACAGGCTCTGTGCTGGGCGCCTGCCTTGTACTCCATGCCTGTTTGAAGGGTGGCTTGGAGGGGATGTTGGCAGAACACGCAGGCCAGGTGTGGTCTTAGGGGAAGCCTTGTGTCTGGGGAGCGGGATGGTTCTTGGGAAGGACAAAGTCTTCATCCCTAGAGTTAAACACCACCCATGAGGATGCCACATACTTCAGGTAAGCAACGACCAAGGCCAGCGTCACTCCTCTTGGATCCCTGTGCTACATCTGAAAGATGCGCAGTGCTGGCTCCCTGAGACTCGTGAGCCCTGAAGGGACGGTGCCTTTCTCTACCCCAGAGAGCAGCAGGAGGAGGTTCCCGCCACAGCCACGTTGGGCTGCCTACGCCCAACGCCCTTCCTGAGTGGAGCGAACTACTCCCCCACCCGACGCCTGTAGTTGCCAGGCCATGCCATGCCCTCCTTGGTCCGAGCTCCCGGGCCCACCACCGGCCCCCGCGGCTCTCTGCTTCCACCGCTCCGGCGTCGGCGGGGGCGCCTTCCAATGCGCCGGTGCCCCCCACTCCCCTTTGCCCCACGTCCCACCCACTCCGCCGCCTCCCAAGAGTCGTATCCAACAGGCCTGTGCTTGGGCCTTTAAAAGGCTTTGGGCCCGCGCCCCGCCCCCGACGTCCCCGCCGCTGAGGCCTGGCCCTGCCCCTCGTCCACATGGAGACCCCCTTCCTGCGCCCGTCCCCCTAGCCGCCGCCCCGCGCCCCCTCCCCACCCTCCAACCGCCCTCCCCGCGCCCGCTTTAGGCGGGCGCCGCGCCCCCGACGTCCCCGCCGCCTGGCCCCGCCCCTCGTCTCCATGGAGACCCGCACGCTTCCCGCGCCCGCCTCCCAACCGCCCTGCAGACCCTCTGACCTTTCTGTCTCTGCAGACGGGCAGGTGGACAGGTTACCAGGCAGTGCAACACATCGCTGGCGTGAGATTCAAAGATGCAGCTGAGAGGAGGACGGAGCTCTCCCCATGAGAAGGTGACTCTGAGTCAAGATCTGAGTTAATTTGACCCATTTAGCTATGCTGTCATTTTGCATCAACCATGCCAGAATAGCATGTAGAGACGTTTGTCAGGGAGCCAGCTGGGGAAAGCTGACTAACTGCCTGATGCCCGCTGCCAACGGGAGGCTGGCCCAGGCGTGAGGACTGGATACATCCAAAGGCCACTGCATCTCCCGGGGCACCGGCACGGTCTTCCTGAGCCAGCTGCTTACAGAGGGAGCCCCAGTGTGTGCGCCGTGGTGGGGATTAGCGGGGGAGATGAACAAAGTTTCCTCCCTCTGCTCTTTGATTTGCCATGCTGCCATGGCCCTTGGAGGTGCATCAGCTCTGGTAACAACTCATTCTCATGTGGAGCTAACTATGTGCTAGGACTGTTGCACCCACTTCATGTACAGTAACTCATTGAATCCTCATAACAACCCAAAAGGTAGGTACTATTATTATCATTCCCACTTTACAGATGAGGAAACTGAGGCTTAGAAAGGAGAACTAGCCCAGGATCACACAGCTAAAAAGCAGTAAAACCAGATGTTCTGGCCTCAACTCCATGATAGACAGGTGGATGGCTGGATGGACAGGTACAAGATAATCCACAAGGAATGGAGCAGATAGTCCATGAATGCTCAGCATAGGGAAAGTATCTTCAGACTTGAGAGAGCAGGGGTCGCTTTTGTTACTCTTTTGTTTATATATATATTATGTATATATATTATTTTTATAATGCTAAACATCTTTGTGCTTGCTTTAAAATATAAATACATTAATACCTATACACAATCAGATCAGTTTTCTACCAAGTATGGGTACCTCTTAGGGTACAAACTGTAACATAGGTTAAATAAATCATAGGCATAATCCCTGCTCCACAAAAAGTTTCCTCCCCAAACATCACAGGCTATATGGTCTTGGGAAAAACACTTCAACTCGCTGCAGCTTACATTTCTTGTCTGTACCTGCCCTATAGGCTAGAGCCATTGGTAATTATAGTCATAACCATAAAAGCTGGTATCAACTGCATACCTAATATATGTACTATGCTGAGCACTTTCATGCATTATCTTTTTTTATCTATTGAAATCTAGTATATTTCTTTTTTTATTCAGGTATAATTGACATATAACATTATATAAGTTTCAGGTGTACAACATAATGATTCGATATTTGTGTATATTGTGAAATGATCACCAAGATAAGTCTAGTTAACATCCCTCACCACACATAGTTACAAATTTTTTTCTCATGATGAGAACTTTTAAGATCTACTCTCTAAGCAACATTCAAATATGCAATACAGTATTATTAACTATAGTCACCATACTGTACATTACATCCCCAGGACTTATTTATTTTATAACTGGAAGTTTATACTTTTTGACTCCTTTCACCATTCTGCCCAACTCCCCCTCCTGCCTCTGGCAACCACCCGTCTATTCTATCTATGAATTCACTTTGCTTTTGTTTTTTGTTAAATTCCACATACCGGTGAGATCATATGGTATTTGTCTTTCTCTGTCTGACTTATTTAACTTAGTGTAATGCCCTCAAAGTCCCTCAATATTGTTGCAAATGGTATTCCATTGTGTGTGTGTGTGTGTGATTTCCACATCTTTATCCATTCATCTGTCGATAGACACTTAGGTTGTTTCCATGTCTTGGCTATTGTAAATAATGCTGTAATGAACATGCGGGTGCAGATATCTTTTCAAGTTAGTGTTTTCGTTTCCTGTGAAACGAAATAAATAGCAATAAATACCCAGAAGTGGAATTGTTGGATCATATGGTAGTTCTATTTTTAACTTTTTGAGGAACCACCATACTGTTGTCCATAGTGGCTGCATCAATTTACATTCCCGCCAACGGTGCACAAGGATTCCCTTTTCTCCCCATCCTCTCCAACACTCGTTATTTCTTCTCTTTTTGATAATAGCCATCCTAATGGGTATGAGATGATATCTCATTGTGGTTTTGATTTGCCTTTCACTGATGATTAGTGATGTTGAGCACCTTTCCACGTACCCACTGGCCACCTGTATGTCTTCTTTCATGCATTTTCTTTTAATCCTCCTAGAGGCAACTGAGGTGTACAGAGGTTATGTAACCTGGCTGAAGTCACACAGACAAGAGGTGACAGAGCTGGGCAGTACAAGTGCCTCAAGGGCAAGAGCCATATCCTCATTGCTTAACCTGGCCAGGCCTTGTCGCTGACCAGAAAAGAGTACAGGTTTGATGAGTAAATGCATGTGTGCAAAGAGATATGCTTGAGCTCTGGCCCCAATAAGAATTCTCCCTCCCCCAAAGTTAAGTCCATGGATGAGTGTGTTAGTCAGCTCAGGCTACCATAACAATACCACAGACTGGGGTCTTCAACAACAGAAATTTATTTCCTCACAGTTCTGGAGGCTAGAAGCCCAAGATCAGGATGCCATCAGAGTGGGTTTCTGGTGAAGCCTCTCTTCCTGGCTTGTAGACAGCTGCCTTCTCACTGTGTCCTCACATGGCCTTTCCTCCGTGCACATGCAAAGAGAGAAAGAGAGAACTCTGGTGTCTCTTCCTCTTCTTGGAGGGACACCAGTCCTATCAGATTAGGACCCTACCCTTGTGACCTCATTTAACCTCAGTTACTTCCTAAACACCTCATCTCCGAACATCATCACATTGGGGGTTAGGGCTTCAACATATGGATTTGGAGGGGACACAATTTGGTCCATAACAATGAACTTTGAAGAATTCTGGGAACCCTTAAAAATTGTATACAACGTTTTGCATGGATGGGAGTCCTCATACACCATCTGTTTGACCTCCCAAAAGGTAAGAACCACTAAAAGTATAAGTGGACAAAGAGGGAAAGGGTTCATGGAAAAATGGAAACAGAACTTGTATTAAGGCGTAGATGAAAAAGAAATTTCTTATGCTATTGTTTTCATGAGTTTTAAAAAGTAGAGAACAAGAGGGACGGTGGAAATGGGGATGTGGTATGTCAGCCCCCACTTTACATTTTGAGAAGTTAGATGGTGGCCTGAGGTCACAGAGTGAGCAGCCAGTCTGACCCTAGAACCCCCGCGTCCTGAGCCCCAGCCCACGCTGTTCTCACCAGGCTTGCTCTCTGTCCTTCTCCATGGAAGCCAGGGCCGTCTGAGCGAGGCTCCTGGGCTGCCCTTCTGCTGACCTCATGGATGCTCTTTCCCTCGCTCTCCTTCCAGAAGTGGAGCAGATCGAGGCCATCGCCAAGTTTGACTACGTGGGGCGGTCCCCCCGTGAGCTGTCCTTCAAGAAGGGGGCCTCACTGCTACTGTACCACTGCATCTCAGAGGACTGGTGGGAGGGTCGTCACAATGGCGTGGATGGACTCATCCCACATCAGTACATAGTCGTACAGGACATGTGAGTGGGAGCCGGGACCTTCTGTGAAGATTGCTGTAATCGATTAGTGATGTCTAGAATGGGCACAGGAAGGGAAGTGCTAGGTTGTATGCCAGTGATTTGCTCTCCCTGATACAGTTGGCCTTCTGGAAGAATGGGTTATACCTAACTTCACCTTAAGTGGTGATCCACTTAACAAATGAGCAAATTACTCATCCTTCAGAGTACACAGAGACAGCACTTGCTGCCCTTGGCCTGACCCATCTGACAGCCTCCAGGACATTCATCACCCGCCATGGTTCCCAGCGTCCAGTGGATCTTGCCATATACCTCCACTCTCCTGGGCCTTCCCTGTGGCCAGTGGCCAGCCCACTGCCCCCTTAACTGCCCGCCATTCTCTACCCCCACGGTGGCTTCTTCAGGGGATGGGTAGAAATAATCATCCCCTCATTTCCAGTTAATAGGATATCATTAAAAAAAAAATAATTTCAGACATTAAAAAGAGCAATGCATCCCAAATACCTAGCCCTACTCAAAGGTCTGGAAAGTCTACCCTGTCCATTCGCTAAAAGCCGTTGAAGGTTCCTGCACATACACTCCCTCTGAGCTCTCATCAGGCTCAGATGGAGCTGATTTACTGAGGAAGCAGTCACTAGCTGGATCTCAAGGGAAGGGGACCAAACGCATAAGTTTTGATGGTAGAGAGGATGGTCTGAAGCCAGAGAAAAGTCCAGGGCCAGGCAAACCCCAAGAGGAATGCCACAGTGGAGGGCTGTCAGCAGCCCTCTGATGTCCCCAGGCCTCTGAGGGCAGGGACAGGGCACTGGAAGGGAGAGGGCAGTGGGAGGAGGCTGGTAGGGCCCCCCAACAAGCTCGAGCCACCTCACAATTGTCCCACGCTCTGGGTGGGGAGGTGAGGGAGGGAGGCACCTTCTTCCTCCCTTGCTTAGCCCCAAACTGCTTCTCATGGAGCCACATGGAGACCGTGCTCAGTGCTCAGCTTGCAGGCTCCTCCCCTCCGTTTCTCCAACACACCCTGCAGCATTTAGCTTGTCCTAGCCTGGAGCAGCCTGGGAGAGAGGACCAGCCTAGCTAAGGAGAGAGGAGAAGGTTGGCACGAGGGTGGTGGCACAGAGGAGGGCCTCCCACTGGAGAAACTGACCGAGGAGCGTGGCGGCGGGCATGCGTGGTGGTAAGTGCAGAGTGGGAAGTGGCTCATCCCAAGCTGTGAGTGTAAATTAACCCTAAGGTGTATGTTGATCCAGCCCCTCAGGCAGGTCTCAAGGAGCCCTGCACATCCTGGGTTCTCGGAGCAAAGCCCTCCCAATTCACATCCGTCCTTCTCCCCAGGGATGACGCCTTCTCGGACAGCCTGAGCCAAAAGGCTGACGGCGAGGCCAGCGGTGGGCCACTGCTGGAATGACAAGGCCTCCTCCAAAAATGGCCTCCAGTCCCCCACGGAGCACATCTTGGAGTATGGCTTTGGGGGGGTGAAGGGCGGGTAGGAAATGCGGCTTCATTTTTTCCTGCTAGTGCCATGCCCTTCATGTCTGGTTTGGGAGCAGCGAGGGGGCAGGAGGGGGGGTGGCTGTTGTGTCCGCTTGTTCCGCACAGGTGTGGTATTGAGCACACTGGGGTGGGCAGGCTGGAAGTGACCCAGGAATGCCAGGTATAAAACCATCCAGCTTGGGGTCGCGGGTGGAGAAGGAGGAAGGGCATATATTGGCAAATCAGTGCTTTCTATTTAAAAAAATAATAATAAATGGAGAGAGTTACAAATTGGCGAGTATTTTTGCTACCTCTCTCCAGTTCTCGCACCTCCTCCACTTTCTGTTGAAGACCCAAGCTGTTATATTTCAGAACTTAGAGCCCACAGACTCCCTGATGCACTTCACAAACAGAAAACTCACACCCGCTCACGGGGCGTGGGAAACTGACACTCGACTCACCTCGCTATTTGGTGGGAGCACATGTGCCGATTTCTCCACTCCTGTGTGTGGGCTGGGCTGTGTCACATGACCTTTCTGCCGGGCAAGGAGCTGCGCTCCTCTTTCTGAATACAAGTGTAGTCCAAAGAATGTGGTTGCTGAAAAATAACAATAAAATAAGGAAAAGAGAAGAAAAGAAAAAAAGAAAGAAAAGCTGAGTTTCTCCCTGCTTTCTTACTCAGATTCCCAAAATGTCATATTCTCCGTTTTTTTCAGTGGAGAGGTCATGGGATCAACCCACACGTACGGGTCCTTGCAGATAGAGCCAAAGACATCAGTGGTGATGGAAACATACGCTTATGAAGTTATTTTAGCAGAAGTCCTGATGCCTCTTTTCACCGTATTCTGTTCAGTTCAGGGCACGGCCATAGATGACAGAATTGAGGGGAAAGTGGAAGGTTGGCTTAGGTAGATGACAAAGTCACGGTCCCTTGACTTCTGGGGGCCATATCTTTTCCTGCCTCGCTTTCCTCTCCCTCTTCCCGCCCTCATCTACCTTCTTCCTATTCTTCCTTTCTCAGTACCTCTTCCTCTCCAACACCTATGCTTTGGTCCTGATGGGGTACCCACAGGTGGGGCTTAGTTTGGCTGGGGCACTAGGATCTGAACCACTGCTGACCACATTAAGCTTGGTCCCCTGGTCACAACCACTCTGTTCCTTCTCCCCATCCCCTCACCACTTCCAGCCTTCCCTCCCCTCACAGGTGCCTTAGAATCTTTGGTGACCTCCATAGGGTGTAGCAGAATCTCCTGTGGGTAGAACCTCTCGTCTTCAAAGTGTTTTCACACCCACTGAACCTCCCTCAAAGGTGGGCGAGGACCATTACACCCATTTAACAGATTAATAAAATGAGTCTGAAAGATGACACAGGAAAGTCTGTGACAGAGACAGGACGAGGACTCACCCTCCTGATGGACACTCTAGTCCCCTTTTCACTCCACCAGAGGCTCCCTGAGGGGTGAAAGTGACCAACTGCACGGAAGGCATGTCCAATGATGCGATTTTTACTCTCAAATGACTAGTTTTACAAGATCTGGAAAAGCCTCATAGAAATAGCCCCCTGCTGGGGAGACTGGGGGTGGGTGACAACCTGAACTGTGTTCAGTGCCCAGGGGCCCCCTCCTGTGCTTGCAGGGAGCTGGTAACTTTCTGGTACAGTCAAGCCTCAATGCTGCAGACCAGTCAGAAGCCCTTCAGAATCATGGAGATGTCTGAACTGCTTAAAAGCGTATCATGAGCCCAACTAACCACCGCCCAAGCGTTCCCAGGTTGAAATCCTCCTCACCTTGACTTAACATGTAGATAAGATTTGTTGTGTGATCAGCATCGCCATCTGCAGCCTGGAGGCAGAAAGCGCCTGATTCCTTCCTGCTCACAGATTCAACTGGCCCCTGCCGCTGAGCGGCGCCCTCGGCCAGTGCTTTCCTGGCAGAATTGCCGAGTCTGGCTGAATGAGGCTTTACTACACCCGCTCCCTAGACTAGTGTGTAGTGCGTGGCCTGGGGGTTGGCTGACCCATTCTGAGACTTGCCGGGGTTGACCTCTGCCCCATGCCCCCGCCCCCTGGCTCCTTTGCAGAGTGCGGTTACGATGGAGCCGCAGTCCCCAGGCGCTGAAGCAGGGGCGACACACAGCCCACCCTGGGGCCTGGGCCCCAGCATACACACGCTGCCCCGGGCTGCCACCTGCCCCAGGAGCCCCCACAAAAATCCCCCTCACCCAGGGGAGGATTGAGAGCCCCGAGAAGCGGAGGGTGGCAATATTTGGGAGTGCCTGCAGCATCAACTACTCTAACAAGAAGGCGCTCTCCGAAGGGCACTCGATGAGGTCGATGTGCAGCTCCACCAGGCACAGCAGCCTGCGGGAATCACAAGTCCCTGGAGGTTGAGGCCCTGGCAGAAGTAAGGGCCAGAGGGAAGGCAGGCTGGGCCAGCCGAGACCCCCAGAGGGACAGCAGGGCGGGGAGCCACTTTGCCCTTCATGCCAGGCTCAAGGTTAAGCCAGAACACAAGATGGAGAGCAAACAGGCTTCCTGTCCCCCTGCTGGTCTCCCTTTGAGCAATGGAAGCTAGATGGGTGCAGCCGCTGCTGGCTGGGGACCCTGTAAAGACTGGAGAAACCCACCCCCCTAACCCCCGTCTCCAGGGCTGGAGGGGGCATTCCTGCCCTGCGGGGAGGCAGGTGATGGGTATGTGGTAATGGCAGGTGTCTCCACAAGATGGCACAATTGAGTTATTCATTCATTCATGTGTTCCTTCATTCATTCATTGACAAATATTGATGAACATCTGTTATGTGACAGTCCCTGTGCTAGGCACTGAGGGTACAATGATGACCTAAAATGGACCCAGGCCCTGCCCAGGTGGAGCTTACAGTTTAGAGAAGAGAGGGACGTCGACCAGTGACACACACAGCTGTGAAATGGCAGTTGGGTCGGGTGTCTAGGAGGAGTGGTACACAGAATTTTGAGAGTCTAAAATGTGGATATTGCATGTAGGCAGGGAGAGACTTCCCTGGGGAGGATCAGACCTGAGATCCAAAGGACGAATGGGAGTAAACAGCTGAAGCGGGAAGGGAAGACTGTTCAGGCTGTCCTAAAGTGCGTCGAGTTCTTTATTTTCTAAAGTTTTCAAAATCTGAATGAGAAATCTGTGATTTTTACATGCCAAGCCAACCAACCAAATTTGTTTAACAAATTGTTATGAAGCAATTTGTTTAAATTATTTAATAATTTGCATAAGTGGTTTCATGTGTTTTTGACAGTTCTATCACATTTTCAAAAGTTTCCATTTTCTTCTCTCTGGAATTTGGGGTGGGGTCCCGTTATGTACCCCCTCCCCAATGTTATCTCCCACTTAAGGTAAAAGAGACAACCAGAACCTTCCCAGCTGTGAGGATTCTATTGTGGAGGGTGTCTTTTGAATCCCTGGTCACAAGGGGAAGAGGAAGAGTTGTAAGCTTGGGGGCTGTGTTCTAGAGAAGGCCAGGAACGTTTCCAAGGGAATATCAACACAGGAGCAACTCCTCCAGCAACTAGAGCTCCTGTTCACACCCGCAGGATCTGTCTTGGCCCATGTCCTGACGCCCACTCCCTAGGGATCCCTGCAGGTCAGGGCCTTGGCATGGGTCCAGCAGAGGAGCCAGGCAACCCGCTGGTCGTTCCATTCTTGAAGGCCATCCTCTTGGGAAGCATCACCCTAGCATCTGCCGTCACCTGGAAGCTCTCCCATGGGCCATGATGGGGAGGGGGCTACCTGAGGCCTGGCCCAGAGCCCTTTACACAAAGAATCAAATACTGTCTAGGCCAGTGTTTCCACAAGTAGGTCCCACAGCAGACTAGTACCATGGGACATTAATGGGGGAGAAAAAGAATTGTGTGGTCAACAAAGTTTCAGGAATGCTGGTCTGACAAAGTTGAATGGCTTGTCTGTAAGACTTTTTAGAACCTTTAAATATGTAGATGTACATTGTGAATCTCCAAGAAAGAGAGCAGGGCACACCCCAGACTTTGTTGACCTTTATTCACAGAGCATTTTGCAAGACTAGCCCAAAGAAAAGACTTGGGGAATGCTGCATGCATTTTCCATTTGCAAAGATATCTACAAACTGTCCGATTTGATAGCTGCCATTCAAGAGCTCCTTCACTGATAGAGGTGAAATGGGAAAGCATGGTGAACAACATGTAAATAGCCAAGGGGACGCTGGACAGCCTCCAGCCTGCTCAGCATCGGCTCTGATGAGCGCTTGACTTTGCAGGCCTCCCACGGGAATGGTGGTATGGAGAATCCCGAGTAGTAGATGCAGTTACCTGAAATTCTTTGGTCTCAAAATATCCTTTAGGATTGAGATTTGCACCCAGTTAAAGAGGCTGTTTCCAGCACCTGCAACACTGCCCTCTAGAGTGGGAAGATCTAATTTGGAAGGAGGGAAAAGCTGCCCATCCTCCCCGCAGCGCCTCTCTGTAACTCTGCGCTGGAGGTTGCAGCATCACCTCTCAGACTAATGCAAGGCTCATGCCTAAACTACTCAGCTGATCTTTCTCTGAGCATTCTGTCTTTCTGGCTCATACTCTGCCAGGGTAGAGTGGTGGTGGGGTGATGGTGGTGGAGGGGTGATAATTCCATTTTATTCATTAAAGTTTTACCTTTCAGCTCGCGCTGGAGTCAAGTGGAGAGAGAGTGATGTGAATAAGGGGCTTAATTTAAGCAGAGTGGGGCGTGGAAAGCAGGCTTTATCACTGCAGGATTGAGATATAGAAAAGATGGCAAGAGGACTGCCATCTCTCCTATCATGCAGAAAAACCCCCACAGCTAGTCCTTTTGAATAAAGGCTTCTTAAAGTAGCCAGTATTATGGGGCAAAGGATAAGATGTCATGGGGAAGCATAAAAGCTAAGATTAGCCATTGGCTAATTATCAATAGTCTCTTAACAAAGCAAAAAGGATAGGTTGGGACTCTGACTGTGGCCAGATTGGAGCCTGTCGTGGGGGCCCAGGGCAGGCAGGAGACCTCCTGTAGACGGGGGAGGAGAGAAGGTGAAAGAGGACTTGGGTGCAGGCAGGGCAGCTCCAGGTTCCAACGCCATCAGTCTGACCAGACTTTCAGTTTTTCCAGATTTGTCTCAGGGCAGAAAAGCAAGTGTGTCTTAATAGTCATCATTGTCACTGAGGTTGTGCACAGCACCTTCCAGCAGTGGTTTTAAGCAGTGTCCCTCATTGTCCCCTCAGTGGCCAAGCCTGTGGGCTCTGGTCCAGCTCAGCCTGAGCAGCCCCTCTTGCGTCTGTCTGAAGTGGAGGCATCCCTGTAAAGCCCTGTGTGAACTGAGGACTCAGGGTAAAGGGAGTTTGGAAACCACTGTCTGGCAGTTTGCAAAGCTTCATCGTGTCCATCATCTCATTCCATCGTCACAGTAAACGTGCGGGCTTTCAACAGAGGAACAAAGTAAGGCGCAGAGCGACTGAGACTTGCCCAAGTTCACACAGCCAGCAAGTGGCAGAGGGGTCTTGACACTCAAAACTCTGAGCCCTTTGCTGTAGCCAAGGGCTCCTGGGTTCAATGCTGACTCTAGCACCCCCGCCTGGCTTCAGGGGGAACAGAGGCCATGGGAAGCCGCCCAGAGGGAAGGATGAGCCCTAGGCTGACAGGGCAGCCCCTCTGCTCCTCTGAGGTCCTGGGCCTGCTGTAATCTCTCTCTGTGTCATTCCAAGTGCTCTCATACTGATGAGCTCTTAAATATTACAACATCCCTGGGGATTATGTAGGCAGATGAGGATTTTTGCTGCTTTTTAAAATTACCATTTTTTAAAAAACAAAGTTTTCTGATTATAATACAGAGACAAAAGTAACACTCCCATCATTCTGGGGTGAACATTGGGAACATTCCAATACATAACCTCCAAATAATTTTGTTATGGGAAAGGACTTTTTAAAAAAATAATAATAGTTAGGGACATGAACTCTGGAGCCAGGCCACCTGGGTTGAGACTTGGGCTATGCTACCAGCTAGCTGTGTGACCTTGGGCAAGTTACTTAACCAGTCTGAGCTTCCATTTCCTCATGTGTGAAATGAGCGTAATGGTAGTTCCTACTATGTAAGTGTGAGGATTAAATGAACTATCAGTGGGAAGGGGTTGAATTGGTGCTCGGTGTTAGCTACTATTGCCATCATCGTCATTATTATTTGTGAGTGCTTATTATGTGCCAGGTGCCATGCCAAGCTCTTCACAGGGACTGTATCACTTAATACACTCACCAACCCCCTGAGGTCAGTAGTATACTTATCTGTAATTTACAAATGAGGATTCTGAGGCTCAGAGAGCTGAGGTAACTTGCCCAAGGGTCACATAGAAAGAAAGTGGCAGAGCCAGGATTTGAACCCATGTCTGCCTGACTGCAGAGCCTGCCTTCTTAACCACTAGTCTAACCTGCCCTCATTAAGTCCGCTTCCTCTGCAGTGTGCAGGTGACACCCACATTGATTTTCCCGGTTTGTTATAAGACACCCAGGGGATTTAATCTCCCTCCCAGCCCTGAGGCTTGTGGAGAAAGGCCCCTAAGAAGCCCACAGCTGGTTAGCAGCTGAGGAAGGACTGGACCCCAGGCTCCAGCCTCGGTGCTGACCAGAGCTCTCTGTGCCCCCAGCACATTGAGAAGACCATGAGCACGGCTCTGCATGAGCTGCGGGAACTCGAGAGGCAGAACACAGTCAAGCAGGCGCCAGATGTGGTGCTGGACACCCTGGAGCCCCTGAAGAACCCGCCAGGCCCCATCAGCTCGGAGCCCGCCAGCCCCCTGCACACCATTGTCATCCGCGACCCCGACACCGCTATGTGCCGCAGCAGCAGCTCCTCCACTGAGATGACGATCACGTTCAAGCCAGCCCTGTCACCCGCCTGGCCGGCGCCCAGCTGCGCCTGCCCCCCACGTGGCCGGTGCAGCCCGTGGTCCAGCGTCAGTCCAGCAGCAGCAGCAGCTGGAGCGTGGGCAGCCCAGCTGGGACACCCACGGAGAAGAGGTTCCCCAACAGCTCAACCCACAAATCGGGCACCATGTGACCTGCAGGATGGGGCGGCACCGCCATGCGCTGTGGCACGCCATGGCCAAGGGTGGCCTCTGTGACCTCAGTGAACTTCCTTCCCTGTGCTCCAGGCCTTGTCAGGCAGGGACCAGAAGGCCAGCCTGGGAGCGTGTGTGTGCAGAGCTGAGGCCCGGCTCACATTCAGCCATGTGAATCCCACAGAGCTCGAGTGTAAACAGACGCCCAGAGGAGCGGAGGAGCAAGAGGCCCCAACCAGAACGTCGCCTAAGATTGTGGCAAAATGTTAAATGGCTTCATCGACACATTGTCACTGGAAAATTCTTCTCTCGACATTCTCTCTTCATACATAAATATGTGTATATATATGTGTGTGTGCATATATACACGTACGTATGTATGTGTGTGTCTGTAGGTGTGTGGATGTATATATTTATGCATCTATACACATATACTAGATCTGGACACACTTACTAAATGTATATGGGATCTCCTTTTTCTTTTTATGTAACTTAGATTTCCCTCAGACCCATGCCACCAAACATCTCCCGCTGAGTTATTTGGTGGGATTTGCAGGCACTTTTCTGGGAGAATTTAGAGGCCCACAGTAACTGTGAATGAAGCAATATACCATAACCTGCAGAAAAACAAAAACAAAAACAGTCTCCCACTGTCTCCAGAAGTCGTGGCCTTCCAGGACAGTCTGCCCCTAAAGGAAGGGTGGGGCCGGCGGTACCCCAAGCAGGCTGCTCCTAGAGGGGAACCCTCCCACCGCCCCGTCCTCCCCAGAGACCCTGTCTTTCTACCCGGAGGCCAAGGGCCAACTGTACCCCCAAAGGCATGGGAGGACGTTTGCGAGAAGACCCCTGACCACAGCATCCTTGTGTTTGTACGTGGAAAAAGGGGATAGTGACAACCTAAGCCCCATCCTAGCACAGTATTATGTGTGGTTGGGAAAAAGGAAAAAACAATGTCACTGCCAAATAGGGGTCCTCTACTCGCCACAAAGATAAGCCAACAGTCCAGAGGCAAGGTGGTAGGCGAGAAAGGATCTGTTTATTATAGCTTGCTAGCAAGGGGGAAGATGGCGGACTAGTGTCTGTAAAGAACCATCTTAAAACTACAAAATTGTGAAGCAGTTATGTAGGTCAAACGGGCTGAAAGAGGGGGGTCTCAGACTGTGACCATCTGGTGTTGTAGTCCTTGAGACGCTGGATCATCCCTTTTTCTTGTCACCAGTGATGGATGCCAGCATAGGGCTCCTTTCTGGAGGTTGCTACATTCCTGGGAAAACTTAAAGAACAAAGTTACTGTCTTATTGCAATAGGGAGGTCTATGTGCAGCTAAGGCTGAGGAAGTAGCAGAGCATACACACTGCTCACAAGCAGGTGCAGACTTATCCAGGCTACATACAAACTAAAGCATTGCTGACAAGCAAAGGGGGTGTCTTGTGGATCAGGGTCATTTATAGTTCCAACATGGTTCCCCTCTACAAGATGGCTTCCCTTATGCTAACTTATGCTAACCTTTGACTATATCTATCATAGCTATTTAGGCAGCGCTAACAACAACACAGTGGTGTGGAACACTTGAGAACCTAGAAACGCTGTAGGAATAAATCTGTGGTAACTATAGAGGTTTAACTTATACCATTTTCAAAATATTTAATTTTTTCTTTTCCTCTTTCTACTAATTATCCTGTGTCAGACTTGGAACTAAAGAGGCAAGGAGGCTTTGAGTCACATCATCTTAGTTTAAAATCAGGCCGTGACGCACTTGGCTGGCGCCCTCTTGCGTGAAGCACACGAGCCATAAGTGGCCAGCTTAGGCCAGGGGCCCAGGAGGGGCGACCCTTGGCACTCCGTCCCAGAGAACATTTTGGTTGAGTTTATGCAAGTGAAATATCTTCCCTCTCTCCCTTCCCTTCCCTTTCACCAGCCTCCTCCAGAGCATTTAATGTAATTGAAAATATGATGATAGAATTAGGGTGCATGGTCTTCAAGTATTGTGAGCTAGGCTTTTGCCTCTTGGCTGGGAGAAGGCCTTCCAGAACTCTTGTTCGATTCCATTTTACTTCCTCTTTTGGTCTCTTCATTTTCCGGAGATGGGCTGTTTCTGGATAATGGAACACAGGCGAATCAGATTCTAATGGGACCACTTTCACTCACCCCCTCATGCCAAGCCAAGGGTTTCCTCCCTATTGTTCTCAAGCTTCATCTCTTTCTCTCTCGAGGCCTCTGTGGGTGTCTCCAGGGCTGTGGTTTGGAGTCAAAAGTTCTGTGTCTGAATCCCAGCCCCCCGACTTAGGGCTGGGGGACTCAGGCCACGTCACTCCACCTCACTGAGCCTCAGTGTCCTGCTCCATAAAATGAAGGTAATAAAGATAAAATGTAAGTGAGCGAGCTGTGTAAACTGGAAAGCAGTGTGCCAACACTATTGTTCTTTTTACTATCATTAGTAAGGTAAGTCTTGTACATAAAAACCATCCAGGACCTTCCTTTTGAAATCTCCTAATGCATTTGAGAAGTGGGCAGTGGAATTTTCCTACCAGCTTCGTAAGAGCCCATCGTAAGAAGCCTGGCCCTACAGATACATCATCTATTGATGCTTGAAATTCCATCATTACCATTTCAACCCATTGGATTAAGTTTTGCCCTCTCCTCTGGCCCTCCATAAAAAGGTAGACATACCCTAGAGGGAGGGACCTATTAAGTCACTAATACCTGGGTGTTTGGCAGTGGTGAGCCATTCTGCCTCCTCTAAAGGACTGGCATTGAGAGCACACAGTGGAAGGAAGGACCGAGAAAGGGCACAGAAAGAGAATGCCAGGGAGAGGCCAATGACAAACTTGACCTTCCTTGTTTCACCTAGAACCACCATTCTCCTTTAGCTCCTAGACATGAAAGAGCCTCAGAACTATCTGGATGTGTGGAAAGTTAGGAATAGAAAGACTGAGAGGAAGAACCATTACATTTGTCCTTGTGGTTCCATCAGCCGTGTACGTGCGCTGAGTGCCAAGTAAAGACCAGGTCCTAGGAAGTCCTCCGCATTCATGCCTCCTGAATGAGAAAGAAATATACCCAACAAGGCACTCCAAGGGACTCCAACAGAGAAGAAAGCCCCATGTAAAGGCCCTTCCCCACACTGGCTCCCCTTCGCATACCACAGTACAACACAGCCAGTTGTACGAGGGGCAGTGGTGTTTACCTACTTGTCCATCACCGTTACTGAAAGCTGTACTGATCAGTTCATTGATAACAGGCTTTTTTTTCCACTTCACAGGATGTTTTCTTTTCTTAACCTTCAACTTACCCTGAGGTCAATCCTCTTGTCTCTAGATGTAAACTGATGTTCAGTCTATTTTAGGAATGAACCAGCAAGATGTTCATTTGAAACTAACCAAAGACAATTCATTCCTGGTCTAGTTTCCTGGGCCTCAGCCAGGAAAAATCTTTTTGGGGTTCTCAATAATTTTTTAGAGTATAACCAGACCTGAGACAAATTTGAGAACCATTTCTATGCAGCAATAAAAATATATGGTAATTTCAGCATAGGTTAATCCTACATATATAATGTTGGGCAAAAAATAGCAAGTGTATAAAGAAAAATAGTATAATTCCATTGCATAAAATTTGTAATTCTTATATTAATAATAAAAAATGAAAAAACATAAAAGGCAATTAATAGCAAAATAAAAAATTATGTATCGTCATTAATTTTAGAAAAATTATATCTCGTGAATGTGTTTTTTTCTTATTTTTAATTTTTCTTTCCTGGTTGAGTAAACAATGTCAATTGTAAATCACCTTTTTATATAATCAAACTTGTAACTATATACAATAAATTATTAGCAAAATAAGTAATAAATTATGGGCAAAAATAGGTATATACAAGTCTAAATTATTATATTTCCAGGTCAATTGAACATTTTGTCTTTATGAAGTGCCACGCTATTTCTAATAATGATTTGATCATAAACTTTATCTTATCTGACAGTAATAAATCTACAGCTTTCACTTATTATAATTAGGCTGGAACATCTTCTTTACCTCCAATCTTTTAGTATTCTTATTTTTTAAAATGTATCACATATAACCAGAATATACTTGGGTTATACTTTTATATACATAAAAGGTTATAATTTTATAGTCTGATTTTATAATCTTGATCTTTTTGTTTATAAATATGTTCTATATAAATGAACTATATATATAGTGAATATAATATAATGAACTGTAATATCCATACAGAAGATTACATAAATCAAAAGTGTACATACTGCTGAATTATCACTAATTAAACATATTTCAGATCAAGAAATAAAACATTGCAAGCAATGCTGAGTCTGTTTATGCTCCCTCTCATTCATTACTACCTCACTCCTCCCCTGACTTCTAACAGAACAAATTAATTTTGCATGTTTAAAAACTTTATATAAATTAAATCATATGAATTTGGCAATGTAGATGAAATTAACGAATTCTTTGAAAAACACAACAAAACAAAACAAACACAAAAAATAAAAAATCTGAATGATCCTTTAACTGTTCAAAAAATTAAATTCATAATAACTTTCCCACAAAGAAAAATCCAGGTCAAGATAGCTTTTCTGGAGAAATTCTATCAAACATTTATGGAAGAAATAATACTAATGTACACCATCTCTTCCAGAACATAGAGGAGGTAGAAATGCTTCCCTACTCTTTTTAGTGGGTCAGCATAACCTTGATAGCAAATTTTGACAAAGATATTACAAGAAAAAAAGTTACAGATCAATATCCCTCTTAAACATAAACACAAAAATCCTTAACAAAATATTAGGAAATAGAATCCAGTAGTATATAAGAATGTAATATCATGACCAACTAGCGCTTATCCCAGGAATCTAAGTTTGGTTTAACATTCAAAACTCAATATATATCATCACATTAATGAGATTAAAGAGGAAAATCATATAACTATCTCATTAAGACAGAAAAAGAATTTAAGAACATTCAGCACTCATTCATGATAACAGCTTTCAACGAAGTAGGAAGAAAAGGGAACTTCTTCAGTCTAATAAAGTGCATCTGTGAAATACAGATAGTTAACAACATGCTTAATAGTGAACCATGGAAAGCTTTCCTTCATATCAGCAACAAGGCAAGGATGTCTAATCTCACCACTTGTATTCAACATCGTGCTGGAAATTCTAGCCAGTGCAGCAAGGTAAGAAAAAAAGAAGAATACATATTTGAAGGAAGAAATACAGCTGTTGCTATTCACAGGCAACATAATCCTATATATAGAAAACAGAGAATCTTATAAAAACAAACACAAAAAAAAACAACAAAAACTAATAAATGAATTTTGCAAAGGTTGCAGCATATAAGATCAATATACAAAACTTGTGTTTACATATACTAGCAACAAGCAATTGGAAAAAAATGTAAAAGGACGTCATTTGTAATAGCATCAAAAACATTAAATATTTAGAAATAAATTTAATGAAATAAGTATATGAGGTCTACGTTGAAAACTACAAAATGATGCTCAGAGAAATTAAAGAAGATTTAAATAAATGAGCAGATACTCTATGTTCATGGATTGGAGGATTAAAAAATTTTAAGATGTCCATTGTCCCCAGATTTACCTGTAATTTCAACACAAATCCAAGAAAAAACCCAGCAGGCTGTTTAGTAGAAACTGACAAACTGATCCCAAAATTTATATGAAAATGCAAAGGCTCTAGAAGAGCCAAAATGATTTTGAAAAACAACAAATTCGGAGGACTTATAGTTTTTTATTTCAAGATTCATTATAAAGCTGTAGTATCAAGCTTTTATGGTATTGATGTGAGAACAGACAAATAGATCTATGGAACAAAACGGAGTCCAGACACTGACCTTCACATATATAGCCAACTGATTTTTTACAAAGATGCTAAAGTAATTCAAGTGGGAAGTGAAAGCTTTGTAATGAATCAGTGGTGCCATAGCAATTAGATAATCAAATCATACATAAACAATAATCTGACATACATCATAGCTGGAACCGTAATCTTCTAGAAGAAAACACAGGAGAATATCTTTATGACCTTAGGGCAGTCAGAGATTTCTAAGTAACAAAACCATACAAGAAAAAATGGATAAAATGGACTTCAGCAAAATTTAAAATGTCTGCTCTTTGAAGACACTGCTAAGAGAATGAAAAGACAAGCCACAGACTAGAAGATATTTGCAAACCATACATCTGATAAAGGACTTGTATTCAGAAGACATAAAGAACTCTCAAAACTCAATAAGGAAACAATTTTTTAAAAATACAAAATAGAGTTGAATAGATATTTTACCAAAGATACACAGGCAAAAAAAGGATGGCAAATAAGTACATGAAGAGATACTCAACATCTTTAGTCATTAAAGAAATGCAGGGGGCTGGCCCCGTGGCTTAGCGGTTAAGTGCGCGTGCTCCGCTGCTGGTGGCCAGGCTTTGGATCCCGGGTGCGCACGGACGCACCGCTTGTCAGGCCAGCCATGCTGTGGCGGTGTCCCATATAAAGTGGAGGAAGATGGGCATGAATGTTAGCCCAGGGCCAGTCTTCCTCTGCAAAAAGAGGATTGGCATGGATGTTAGCTCACGGCTGATCTTCCTTACAAAGAAAAAAAAAAAAGAAATGCAAATTAAAACCACAGTGAGATACCATTACCAACCTCTTAGAATGGCTAGAAGGACAGACTGCCATACCAAATGTTGAGGATGTGGTGGACTGTAATCCTCATACTGTGCTGGTGGGTATGTGAAATGGTACGACCATTTTGGAAATCAGTTTGGCAGTTTTTTTTTTACAAGTTAAACGTATACCTACTATATGATCTGGCAATCTCACTCCTAGGTATTTACCCAGAGAAATGAAAGCATTTGTCCCACAGAGACTAGTATACAAATGTTCATAGTGGCTTTGGTTGATATAGCCCCAAACTGAAAACAGTCCAAGTGTCCACCAAGAGATGAGTGAATAAAGAAACTGGTATATCCATACAGTGGAATACATCTCAGCAATAAAAATGAATGAGGTATTGATGCACGCTTTAACATGGATGAATTTCAAAATAATTGTGCTCAGCAAAGGGGCCAGACATAAAAAGAGTAATACAGTATGATGTATACAAAAATCTAGACAATGCAAACTCATCTACAGTAACACAAAGCAGATCAGTGGATATTTGGGGATGGGTGATAGGAGATGAGGGTGCAAGAGGGAGGAATCACAGAGGGGCACCAGGAAACTTTTGGGGGTGATGGATATGGTCACTCTCTTGATTGTGGTATTGGTTTTCACAGAGTATATATGTCAAAATTTATCAAATTATACACTTAAAATATGTGCAGTTTATTTTTTGTCAGTTACACCCCAAAGCAGTTTTTTTGTTTTTGTTTTTTTTTGTGAGGAAGATCAGCCCTGAGCTAACATCCATGCCAATCTTCATCTTTTTGCTGAGGAAGACTGGGCCTGGGCTAACATCTGTGCCCATCTTCCTCCACTTTATATGGGTTGCCGCCTCAGTATGACCTGACAAGCAGTGCCTCGGTGTGCACCCGGGATCCAAACCTGGGCCGCCAGCAGCGGAGCACACGCACTTAACCGCTATGCCACGGGCCGGCCCTCAAAACTGTTTTTAAAAGTGAAAAAAATAAAGAATCAGCAAGACATAAACTGAGAGAAAAATATTCACAATACTTATATCTGAAAGGGAAAAGTTTCCAGAATATATTAAAAACCTCCAACAAATTAATACTGAAAAGACAGTCTGACAAAAAAAAAAGGTGGGTAAAAATGAACAGACACTTCATAAAAGAAGATATAGATTGGCCAATAGGACCATGAAACAGTGCCCACCATCATTAGTCATCAGAGAAATGCAAAGTAATACCACACGCAGACACCATTTCCCACACACTAGAACAGCTGAAATGAAAAAGAAGGTGAGCCAAACTGTGCCCGCGTTGTGGAACAACGGGGACTCGCACACGCTGCATGTGTGAGCATGAAGTGGCACCAGAGAGCTCTGCTTCCCAGAGCCGTTTCACAGTTTCTGATAAAATGCAACAAGCTCTATGACCAGCAATTCCACTGCTAGGTACTCACCCATGTAAAATGACGCATCCACAAAAAAAAATCTTGTACACAAATGTTCAAAGGAACCTTAATCATAATGGTTCCAAACTGGAAGTAACCCAATGTCCAACAAAAATCATAAATAAACTGTGTATTCAGAAAATGGAGTACCAGTCAGCAATAAAAAGGAAGAAACTGCTGATAAACGAGAAGATGCAAAGGAATCCCACAGACATAATGTTGCATGAAAGAAGCCGACACAAAAACAATGTGTACTGTATGATTCCCTTTACTCAAATTTCAAGAACAGGCAAGATCAATCTATCCTGTTAGAAATCAGAGCAGCGGTGGTCTCTAGTGGGGAGGGAAATTAATTGGAAAAGGGTAACCAATTTCTGAGCTGATGGACAGGTGTGACACCTGTGTTACCAAACACAGACACAGGTTTGTTTACCTGCTGCACAGGAGGGGCCAGTGACTGGAACGCCAGGCTTGTGGCGAGGAAAGAGGTGTATTTCGGGTGATGTCAGCCAGGACACGGGGGTAAGCATTTAGAGCTGTCTCCCTGAAAGACAGAGGCAAGGGTTCTAAAGGCTGTGAGGAATGCGACTACATGCAGGGAGGGGTGGTGAGATAAGGGAATCTGCAGATGAGTGTCCTTCGTTGTCTGCTTCCGTGATGGATGGTGGGTGCTGGCGCCAGGAGGAGGGGTTGGGGTCTGGGAAACTTTAGTTTCTTGATATTCTCTGCACATCCATTTTCCTGCAGTAAACTTCAAGAACCCGAAATTAGCGAAGACTTCAGTGTGAGGCCACCTGGGTTTTAACAATTTGTAACTTCTCTGTGCTTTGTGCCAGGGGGAGGTCAGCGCTCTAATCTCAATGCTAGTTTCCGCATTGTGAAGCTCAGGTATACAAAGGTGAAAGAAACTGATATTTACATACCAACGTAACTAAAGAAGCTGGGAAAGGGGGGAGATGCTTTTGGTTTTAACCCCATATGTGCTGGGGCTAGTGTGGGGGAACTGACATCCGGGCCCGCATCACTTGTTTGTGCAAATGAACACATGCATGTATATTTGAGATCTGTGTGTTATACCTGAATTAAAATAACATTTTTTACATTTCAAATTTTATTTTCATAATGAATCAATTAAACACATTTAGATGCCCAATGTGCTCCAATTTATTGCTTCCTGTATGCAGCCGTCGCGGAACCCTCACAATGCCCGTGAAGTGGGTCCCATTATTATTCCCACTTGATAAATGAGGAAACACAAATGCAGAACCACTGGACCACCTGCTGAAGGTTTGCAAGGTGGTAAGGCAGGTAAGGGCATCCAGCCCTGGAAGTCTGATGGGAGGGTTGGGTTTGTGCTCACTGTCACCATGCCACCTGTCCTAGGCCCTGTGCTAGCTGCTGGGACCCCTCCCAGAGCCTCTGGGCAGGTGGATGAGCTGGCGTATGAGTGGACAATTACTGCAGAATGTGCCAAGGGCTGGTGGGAGACAGTCGGGGCAAGGCCTGACTCCACGCGGGAAGACGGTGAGGGGTGGGAACCCTGTTAGCCAAGGGCTCAGCAGTGCTCAGCCTCGTGTGGGCCTGGAGACCCTCTGACACCTGCCAGGGGCATCTTCCTAAAATGCAGATCTGAGCCGGTGCCTCACCTGCTTGAGCCTTTTCACACCCCCCGGCCTTCTGCCCCTGTTCTCAGACCTGGCTGCACCTTGGATCCACCTGGAGAGCATTTTAATAGTAAAGATTCCTCCAGCCCCTGTGGAGTCTCAAAACTGGAAGAAGAACCTCCAAGGGGATGGTGCCGGCCTTCCGAGTTCTCCTTCCTTGCTTTCATCCATCTTCTGGGAAGGGGGCACACAGAGGTTGGCATGGACCTCAGTCACGCTTAGTTAATGTCCATCTGCCTCCTGGGGAGAAAGGGAAGATTAGCACGTGACAAGTGTCAGAGGGTCTCCAGGCCCACATGAGGACTGGACCAAAGGCATCCCAGTAAGAGCAGTAATTAAGATTAAGATTCCAAGAGAGTCATTCCACCTCTGTGTCCTAGATGCCAGGTAAAGAGTTGGTCTGCTTTCTTCCAGAAATTAGGTGAGAGTTCCACCTGCTCTGTCCTAGATTAGGAGGGTCCATGGCATGTGGGGAACAAAACCCTGGAGCAGGAGCTGGGACACCAGAGCATCAGTGAGCAAGTGTTTCATAACAAGCCATGCCCAAACTTAGGGGGTTAAAAAACAATCATTTCTTATTGCTCATGACTCTACATGTCAGCTGGGTGGTTCTGCTTTGAGTCAGGCTTGGCTGATCCTGGCTGGACTCTCGCTCGCAGTCAACCGGCAGCTCAGCTGGGCTGGCTGGCCTAGGATGGCCTCGTGCCCATGTCTGACAGTTGGCCGGCTCTCGGCTGGGACGATGGGAGTAATGGGGCCTCGTGTCTCTCATTCTCCAGCAGACAGCCTGGACTTGTTCACATGGCAGCCAGGCAGGTTCCAGCGAGAGAGCAGACGTGTGCAGGGCCTCTTTAGGCCTAGGCTTGTGACTGGCACAGCCTCACTCCAGGCACATTCTAATGACCAAAGCAAGACATAAATCACCACAGACTTGAAGGGAAGATCTGCCACCTCACACTGCAAGAGGCATGGATATTAGGAAAATGCATATCAAAACCACGATGAGATACCACCGCACACGTATTATTATGGCTACTGTCAAAACAACAGAAAACAAGTGTAGGTGAGCATGTGGAGACACTGGAACCCTTGTGCACTGTTAATGGGAATGTAAAATGGTGTAGCCGCTGTGGAAAACAGTATGAGGTTTCCTCAGAAGGGTAAACATAGAATTATCATATGACCCAGCAATCCACTTCTGGGTATAGACCCAAAACAATTGAAAGCAGGGTCTCAAAGAGATATTTGCACACCCATGTTCATAGCAGCATTAGTCACAATAGCCAAGAGAGGAAGCAACCAAATGTTCATCAATGGGTGAATTGGTATAGAACAATATGCGGTCTATACATACAAAGGAATATTATTCAGCCTTAAAACATAAGAAAATTCTGACCCCTGCTACAACATGGATGAACCTTGAGAGCATTATGCAAAGTGTAATAAGCCCTACACAAAAGGACAAATACTGTATGATTCCACTTACATGAGGTCCCTAGAGCAGTCAGATTCCTAGAGACAGAAAGTAGAATGGGGGTTGTTGAAGGCTTTTGTGGGGGAATGGGGAGGTGTTGTTTAGTGAAACAGAGTTTCAGTTTTGCAAGATGAAGCGTTCTGGAGATTGGTGGCACAACAATGTGAAGGTATTTAACACTACTGAATTGCAAAATTAAAAACAGTTAAGATGGTAAACTTTATGCTATGTGTATTTTACCAAATTCTTTTTAAAAGTTACAGATTTTGAGACAGGTGGAGGATTGGGATCATTTTTGCAAAAGATCCGCCACATTTGGGTTCTAAGATGTGGGACCTTCCCAGGTTACTGTAACCTCTGAGTATCAATCGTTTCCTCAACTTTGAGTTGAGACTGCATTCTGCAATCTGTTTTTCCATTTCACAGAGGAGAACATGGGACAGCTGAGGGCCGTACCCCAAAATTAGAACCCTGGCTTTGGACTTCCTCTTGGTCATGTGGTCCTTCGGCTGCCCCAGAAGACAACTATGGGCATTTGGGGCCACCTTTCACAGTTTGCAAAGGACCTCTGTGCCCGTTGATGGTGCTCAGGGCAAGCTGCCCCAGGAAGCACTACTCTGGTATGTGGATTATTTCGAGCTGAAGACAATAAGGACTCAGAGAGCTCAAGAAAAATATTTGAGTTTCCCCTCTCAAACTGCCTAAAGAATTTAAAACCAAAAAATCTGTTTTAGGAAGGGGTTATTATCATGACTGTTATAAAAGATAATTTAGGATAGAGGTTACAATAGAAAAGGCACCAACAAGCCCATCTTATCGGGAGTTCTGTCTCTCTGGCCACATTCTTTGTATGGCCCTGCGAGGAGTTGTCAGACAATCATTTACAAGGGAAGTCTCCATTTGTAAATGTATCTCCCTCTCTGTATTGGGAAAAGGGGGGGGTGAGCTCATTTCTAGTAACTTATCAATGTGGAAGATGAGGCCTTGGGGCTGTATAATAAACCTTACTCTTGTTTACTGTGCTTTAGTGGTAATCTCCTGTAACTGACTCCCCCCACCCCCAAATCCTCCTTTGTCATTGGCTGAAAATGATATTTAAGACGAGAATTTCTGCTATTATGTGGAGAAACGCAGTGTCCCTGCTTTCTCCCATGTATACATGTTATTAAACTTGGTATTATTTTCTCCTGCTAACCTGTCTTGTTGATTATTTGGCCAACCAGAAGAACCTTAAGGGAAAGGGCAGAGGGAGATTCTCCCTCTTCCCCCGACAGTTTTGGCGAGCCAGGCAGGAGAAGCACTGGCTGGTAAGTTGCCTGCTCTGGCTGGAAGACCTGCCTTCTCCCTGGACTACTGCAGATGATGAGATATGGGAACGCCTGACGAAAGCCGGCAAAAGGTAAGACTTCTTACCACGTCAGCCTCCCGGAATCTCTATCTGCGGAGTCCGGTGGAAGGAAGTGGTGAGAATTTTTTCTCTTTCTAAATTTAGATTGGCAGGAGAAAATATTTGGGAAACTAGTTTCTTGGGCTTTTAGTGACTCTTGGTTTAAATTTGGTAGAGTACTCTTGGTTTTTGATCTTGATCCCTTTTCCTCCCAGAGATAGTCTCTGTTTTTCTCTTTTGTCTGTGTCTTTTGTCATAAGAAGGAACTACCATAGGGTAGGACGCAGGCATAGGCCCTATAAGCCTGCTGTCCGGGCCGGCCCCACAGACTGGTGAGTTTGCGGGTCTCACCAGACCGGCGTCTACAAACTTTGCTGTGGGTTATTATGCACATGAAGTGAAGGTCATTGCCAAGGGCATCTTGGAAGCCAAAAAGGCCGCAAATTTGGTGGGCGCGGGTCGAGCAGTTAAGAGCCATTAGGGCGCTCGCCACTTTCAGAAGACTCCCGTGTCAGGATAAGTTGGGTCACGGAACGGGGTAGATGACACAGGTCCCCCGCCAACTGCAAGAAAATGTCCGTGCAACGACGAGGTACTCTGTAAAGCACACAGTCCCGGACCCCGCGGCACCTCCCCCGCTAGGTATTATTCTGGCTCCAAGAGACCTAAGGCGTGGCTAAAGCTGTCACTGTGCACAGAGAAAAAAAAAAAAAAAAAAAAAAAAACCGGATGAGGTTTTTCCTTCTGTCTTGTTCTGTGTCCTGAGAAAACTTGGCTTTGTGACCAGTGAGAATATTCTCCTTGGTCTCCACCATACGGAAGGTGCATTTACCGGGGTGCACCTTGGTGGCCAGTCGAGTAGACTGGGGTTCCGAACTGTCTCTTTGTCCGGCTGTGCCAAGCTCTCAGGGGAGTTTGTCATAAAAGGCCCAGTCCATAAGGGCTTTTGTCGTCTTTACCTTCGTTGCTTGTTAGTGCTGGAAAAATCCCATTCCAGTATCGCCTGCCCGGTGTCACAGATTAGCGGGTCTGTGACTGGAGGCATCCCACACTATTGTGGGAGACCGGAGACACCATCCTTACCGCCTGTGCAACGAAGGTCTTTACTGTCTCTGAATATCTTTGGGAGTGAATTCTGTGGATCATGGGGGCTACATCATCTGCGCCCTCACCAGGGACGCCTCTTGCGTCCATGGTAAAGATTTATTCTAAGCGTAGAAAGTTACCTCTGGGTCTTTCCTTAAAAAGGCTTATTGGATTGAGTCACTATTGGAATAAATATACAAATGAAGATCCTACTCGTCAATGGCCAGACGATGGATCCTTTGAATTGGAAAAACTTCTATATTTGAAAAATATTTTAGAGAGCTCTCATCCCAAACAGCTGCCCTATTGGTATTTATGGGAAGATCAAATTGAAAAGAAAACCCAGAAAAGTATAACGGCTAGCCTTAGGGAATCTCTTAATAAAGTAAAAAAACAAAAGTCAGAGTTAGAACAAAGATTGAAAGTCAAAGTTACTGAAAATTCCCTTCCTCCTCCCTCCTACGCTCCCTTATATCCCCAACTCCCTGTCCCTGACTCCCCAGAAGATCTTTTGGATCTCTGGGCCCCTGGCCCAAATCCTCCCCCTCAAGACTTAGCTCCTCAGCCACCTCCTCAGCCAGTTCCCTTAAGCCCCAGGACTCCAACATCTCCGAAGGGCATTCCGCTGCCTGTTTTAACTTCTCTCACTGTTGAAGACTTACAGGGGGCGCTTAGGCCTGACCGCCAAGCAAGGGACATACAGGTTACTTGTATAAATGCTGAAAACCAAGAAGTAAATTTAGTGGAAACACCCAGAAAAGGCAGAAAAGTTCGTTTTGCTGTGTCTTACAACTCCTCCTACTTTCCAGGGCTCTGTAATCAGGCTCTGCCAGCTTCAGACATTCCTATGCAGTGTCCATTGCGGATGTATCCTGGACCTCCACTGCAGAGAATTCATGTCCCCTGGACAGCAGCTGATCTATTAAATTATAAAACTCTCCTGCCTCCATTGTCAGAAGACCCTACTAAATTTAGAAAAAAATTAGAAAGATTAGTGGCTATTCATAGCCCCACCTACCGAGACCTTGACTGGCTGCTAAGGGGAGTTCTTCCATCCCATGACTACACTGTAGTTATCAGACAGGCCAGACGACCCCCTGGAGAGAACCCCCCTCATAGAGGAAATAGATGGCCAGACCCTCTCCCAGGCCCTCCTGCAGATGACCAGGAAGTGGCACAGCTAGAGGCTGATATTCAAGGTTTAATAGGAGTGATTCTAGAGGCGTTTCCTCCTAAAGTAAATTGGTCAAAAATTAAATTATGCACTCAGAACGAGGGAGAACATCCTAAAGCTTTTGTTGAGCGGTTTATTCAGACTTTCCAAAGACACACTGCATTAAATCCGGAAGCCCCAGAACATAAGAATCTCTTAATTTCTGCTTTAGTTGGGAATTTTCTTCCTGATATAAAAAAACAAATTCAAAGCAGTGTGGTTGGTTGGTCAGGGTAACCATTAAGTGTAATAATAGAGGCTGCTACACAATTCTTTGAAAATTGTCAACAAAAAAGCAAGAAAAAAAAAGAGTTAAAGACAACTCTTCTTGCTTTGCAAATTGAATCTTTTGAAAAGCAAAGATTCAACCCTGAAAGTAAACTAAAGCCCACTCAGAGGTCTCCCTATTTGCCTTCGGACGACAATTGTAGGTATTGCAAGAAACCAGGGCATTGGAAAAGGGCATGTCCCGCTCTTAAGAGAAGGGAAAGTTTAAAAAATGTTCCCGCTTGGCCCCAGCACCACCAAAAGGCTCATTTTTCTCCACCTGAGGGACAGTTCTCCCTCAAATGATGGGGTCAGCCGATCCTCAGTCGCACCCCTGAGCCTACAGTTAAGCTTAAAATAGAGGATCGGGAACTGGATTTCTTAATTGACACTGGTGCGACATTCTCTACTATCCGTTCAAAGGATATATCTCTACCTGTTACCTCTGATTCTATTCAAGCTGTTGGAGTCTCTGGACAGCCTATTTCACTGCCCATATCTAAGCCCACTCCAATATCTTTAGGCCCCCTTAACACTCATCATGCCTTTTTAGTTTCTGATTGTTCACCAGCAAACCTCTTTGGCCGAGATTTGCTATGTAAATTTAATGCCACTATAAATTGTAATAAAAGAGGAGTTTTTATCTCCTTACCTTCTGACCAAGCCCCAAGTCTCCTACTTTCCATGATGGAAACTTGTCCTGATTTAAATCCTTCTGAGGAAGATGAGTCTTTAAAGAATGTCCCAACCAGTCTTTGGGCTACACATGCAAATGAGGTAGGATTGTTGCTTAGTGCTGAGCCCGTACACGTTACTTGGAAAAAAAATAAACCGTTTCCATCAGTAGCCCAATACCCGCTCTCCAGAGATGCCGAGCGAGGAATTGAACCCACAATAGACTCCCTTTTGCAACAGGGTGTACTCGTTTTTACTTCCTCGCCCTGTAACACGCCAATCTTGCCAGTAAAAAAAGAAGGCAAATTTGACTCAGACGGAAACCAAATCTATAGATTTGTACAAGACCTCAGAGCCATACACTCTTTTGTAATTCCTCGGCATCCTGTGGTCCCTAATCCAGCTGTCATCCTGACCTCAATACCTGCTGATACAGCCTGCTTTACAGTAGTTGACCTCTGCTCAGCTTTCTTTTCAATCCCATTACACCCTGACTCACAATTTCTTTTCGCATTTACATTTAAAGGGAGACAATTAACATGGACTCGAATACCTCAGGGATATTGTGAGTCCCCCTCAATATTTTCCCAGGTCCTTAAAGCTGACTTGGATTCTGTAGTCTTTACTCAAGGCTCCACTCTTGTTCAATATGTTGATGACCTTTTACTCTGTAATCCAACTAAGCAGGGGGCTCTTACAGATTCTCTCATTCTCTTGAAAGCCCTAGCTGAATGAGGCCATAAAGCCTCCAGGTCTAAACTTCAGTGGGTGCAAATGACTGTTACCTACTTAGGACATGAGATATCTCAAGGCATTCAAAAGCTAACCCCCAAACGCCTTGAGTCAATTCTATCCATCCCTCTCCCCAAAACAAAGAAACAGCTACGTAAATTTCTAGGAGCTGCTGGTTACTGCCGCCAATGGATTCCTAATTTTACAGCCCTTGCTAAACCTCTGTATTCTCTTCTCCCAGATATTGTCCCAGAGCCTATTTCCTGGCCCTCAGAGTCATTAAACTCCTTTGAGGCCTTAAAAATAGCTTTGTCCATTCCTCCGGCTCTTGGCTTACCTAATTTTGACAAGCCTTTTCATCTATACTGTCATGAAAATAATGAAATTGCTGCAGGCATTCTAGGGCAATCTTTTGCCTCTCAAATACGTCCTATAGCATATTTCTCATGCCAACTGGACCCTGTGGCATCAGGCATGCCCCCATGCTTACGTGCGGTGGCTACAGCTGCCACCCTGATTGATAAGGCCAGTACTCTTACATTAGGCTCTCCCATTCACCTCTATGTCCCACATTCGGTATCAACTATTTTGCAAGTTCATAAGACGCAACACCTCTCTACACGGCGACAGACCACCTATGAACAGGCTCTTTTAACTAACCCTTCCATCATCTTACATCGTTGCAACACTTTAAATCCAGCTACTTTACTGCCCCTTCCTGATGATGGAGAGCCCCACTCCATACCACATGATTGCCTTGCAACTATAAAAATGGTATCAAAGCCACGAGAAGATCTTTCAGATATCCCTTTAGACAATCCAGACTTACTTCTGTTTTGTGACGGCTCCTGTAAACGAAATTCCCGGGGAAGCATAATAACTGGTTATGCCATAGTTTCCCCACATGAAACTCTTAAAGCTTATTCTTTGCCCACCATAAAATCAGCCCAAGCTGCTGAACTCATAGCTCTTACTAGGGCCTGCACATTAGCAAAAAAAAAACCTACCACTATTTACACAGACTCCAAATATGCTTTTGGAGTCTGCCATGCTGTTGGCACAATTTGGAAATCCCGTGGATTCTTAACTTCTGCAGGAACTCCTATTGCTAATGGACACTTAATTGCAGCCTTATTACAAGCTATTCACCTTCCTTCAAAAATTGCCATTGTTCATTGTTCAGCCCATACTAAAGAGACTGATGTCATATCTTTAAGGAATGACAGGGCTGACAGAGCTGCTAAACATGCAGCTCACTATGGACCCCCTTATCCGTTTTCCACCCAACTTTTAAACCTGCCTTTATCCCTGACTGATGTTATTAACTATCAGGCAAATGGCCCACAATCTGAAAAAGACAATTGGATACAAAAGGGTGCCAAACAATTATCAGATGGATTATACATTGGACCAAATGGACTTCCAGTAGCTCCTTTTCTTTTGACTTTTTGGCTTGCACTTATCTCCCACCAAACGGGACATATGTGCAAACGGGGGATAGTTAAGGAACTGAAAGACAATTGGTTTTGCCCTGGCATCCATAAAATTTCTGACCAAATCACCTCCCAGTGCACAACTTGCAAATCTTACCAAGTCTCTGGGAGAAATCAGTGTGATCCAGGAAGTCCTCCCAGGCTCACGCTGCCTTTTGCGGCACTCCAAATGGATTTTATAGACTTGCCTTCAGCTTTAGGTTACTCTCACTGTTTGCTTATTGTCTGCATGTTTAGTGGATGGACTGAATGCTATCCGACCAGACATGCAGATGCCACAACAGTGGTAAAAAAATTAATAACTGAAGTTATTCCTCGTTTTGGCATTCCTTTATGGATTGAATCAGACCAAGGAACTCATTTTACAGCAGAGATAAACCACTTGCTTGCAAAAACTCTGGGGTATTCATTAAAATTTCATACCCCATATCACCCTCAGTCATCAGGGCAAGTGGAACGTAAAAATCTAGATATAAAAAGAACTCTAGGAAAAATCTGTCAAGAAACTGGACTTAAATGGCCAGAAGCTCTGCCCTTGGCCCTTATGAAGATTCAAAATACTCCAAATAGAAGGCATGGATTGACTCCTTTTGAAATAGTTTTTGGACGTCCAATGCCTACTGGTGTCTCTAAACCTTCAATTCCTGGATTAAATGAATATTATGGGAACTTAAGTGAACAATTTGATGCTATGACTTGTTATATACAAAAATTAACTAGTATACTTGAAGCATATCGTCAACAGGTAAAAGAGGCGTGGCCCCCACCTTCTGACAAGCCTTGCCATCCCTTTCGACCAGGAGACCGGCTGTACATCAAGGTCTTTAGAAGAAAACACGCACTGTCACCTCGCTGAGAAGGACCTTATGAAGTCTTACTGACGACATGCACTGCCATCAAAATAAAGGAAAAATCTTCCTGGATCCATGCGAGCCACGCCAAAATAGACCCAGAACATCGCTCTCAAGACAACTGGGAGATAATCCCCACAGGTGACCTTAAATTAAAGATTTCGAGGGCCAAAACACAGGCCCCAGAAGCAGCCGACATCACGAAGTAGACAGCTTTTCCCAAGATCACAGATCAAGAAAACCTACTTTGACCCATTTCCCCCCCCGTTGCTTTAAAATTCCCTATATATATATATACACACTCGCACACACAATCTATTAGTGGATATATATATATATTTTAATCATTTATTAGAAAGCTGACTGGAGAGTGCTGGTCTCTATCTGTCCCTCTTCCCTCTCTAAGTCTCCGCTATGGGCTCTTTTCCGATCTGTGTCTGGCTTTTACTAACCCTCTCCTTTTCAACAGGTCGGGCACAGACCAAACACCCCCTCGTGCCAGTTTACCAAGCCCTAGCCACGTTAACTAATCAATCTGACTGTTGGTTATGTCAACAGCTAGATAGTGCAAAAGAACCTGAACTCGTCTTTGTTCCTGCTGATGTGAACACCTGGTGGACTAAGTACGGAAAATGGACGAGTAACAGAGTATGGTATCCGCAACAAGGGAAACTTCACTCTGCTTCTTCTCCTGGTGAGTCACTTGGGCCCCAGAAAGATTACTTAAAAGGTCAAGGACTGTCCCTTGCCCAAACACAAACAATAAGTAAAAGTTTTTCCCTCTGCATTGAAAGTAAACATGGCACTGGACCTTTCCTGGGTGATATACCGAGACAATATTGCCGTCAAACTCTGTGGTTTGATTCTGCAGGTGGCATCTTCAGAACTCTCAAGAGAATTATAAGTGACTCTATCACTACTCCCTCTGGCACAAACATTTGCCAAATCACCAAGTGCTCTGGATGGCTTATGAGCCACCCGTGTGCAACTTGGTGTATCGCAGCTATCCTCATGGTTAAGCTGCCCAATGCCACAGACTATATATGGTTTGATAAAAAATCTGGACTCACCTGGTCAAGTGACAAGACCAGGCTTTATAGCTGCCAAAATCAGACTGCAGGTCTCCTGTACCAGCTATTCCGCAATCTGTTCTGTTCTTGCAGACTGACAAGAGCTCATGGGAAATGGAGATGTTTAAGTAGTAACAGTGCAAGTGGCACAGATCATAAAGTAGTCCATATCCTAGGAACTACAGACTCAATTCTAACCTTGTCTTTAAACAGCACTGGTCTTTTCATTTTATGCGACAATAAAGTATATAAAGCATTCCCACCTAATTGGTCAGGACGATGCGGACTTGGATACCTGGCTCCTTCTGTCACCAAACACTCCACCTTAAATGCCAGCCAAATTACAAACTTGGGTTCGTTTGTTCATAAGATTGTGCCACATAAACACGCCAGTCAAGAAATCGTGGAAAATCCACTTGTATATCACAACTCCAAGTTCATTTCAGCCTTAAGAGTCCTATTCCCCGGCTTTGGAGATTATGAGTTGGAAAAAGCAATATTAAATCTCTCTATGGTAATGGAACAAGAGTTCAACACCACCATGCAAACCTTAAACATACTCCAGTCAGAGATTAACAGCCTAGCATCTGTGGTGCTCCAAAATCGACGTGCTCTGGACGTACTCACTGCCCAGCAAAGAGGAGCATGCGCAATCATTGGAAAAAAATGTTGCTTTTATGTGAATCAAACAGGTCAAGTAATATCTAACTTAAATCTATTAAAAGAGAAGATTGACATTTTTCATCAGATAAACGAAGCTCACACATTTTATTGGACTGACTTATTTCCAGGATTGGGGGGCTGGTTTAATGGAGTGTGGGGAAATGTGCTCCGATTTGTTCTTTTCTGCTTGTTCATCCTCATTCTAATCTATGTTCTTTTCTCTCTTTGCAGACTTCTTATCACCCGGGTACTAACACGATTTCTCTCTCCACAGTCACCAGCTCAGCTTTTAATATGTGAAACTTCTAGGGAAGTTTCAGAGGAGGGAACTGATGGTGCTCAGGGCAAGCTGCCCCAGGAAGCACCACTCTGGTATGCGGATTATTTCGAGCTGAAGACAATAAGGACTCAGAGAGCTCAAGAAAAATATTTGAGTTTCCCCTCCCAAACTGCCTAAAGAATTTAAAACCAAAAAATCTGTTTTAGGAAGGGGTTATTATCATGACTGTTATAAAAGATAATTTAGGATAGAGGTTACAATAGAAAAGGCACCAACAAGCTCATCTTATCGGGAGTTCTGTCTCTCTGGCCACATTCTTTGCATGGCCCTGCGAGGAGTTGTCAGACAATCACTTACAAGGGAAGTCTCCATTTGTAAAGGTATCTCCCTCTCTGTATTGAGAAAAAGAGGGGGGGTGAGCTCATTTCTAGTAACTTATCAATGTGGAAGATGAAGCCTTGGGGCTGTATAATAAACCTTACTCTTGTTTACTGTGCTTTAGTGGTAATCTCCTGTAACTGACTCCCCCCACCCCCAAATCCTCCTTTGTCATTGGCTGAAAATGATATTTAAGACGAGAATTTCTGCTATTGTGTGGAGAAACGCAGTGTCCCTGCTTTCTCCCATGTATACATGTTATTAAACTTGGTATTATTTTCTCCTGCTAACCTGTCTTGTTGATTATTTGGCCAACCAGAAGAACCTTAAGAGAAAGGGCAGAGGGAGATTCTCCCTCTTCCCCCGACACCGTCATCTTGAGAATTCTCTTCCCCAGCCCTCATCTTGCCTGTTTCCTTTTCATCATTCTGGTCCCAGCTCAGACATCACCTCCTTCCCCGATCACTCTGGACACAGAGCATCCCTCTACTCAGACTTCACCACATTACCCCATTTCATCTTTCCCGCAGCAGTAAAGGCTTATTTACATATTTGCTTCGTGTCTTTTGTGTGTCTGTCCCACCTGGAACAGAAACTCTGTGAGGACAGGAAGCGGTCTGTTGGGTTTTGTTCATTTCTGTACCCCCAGTAGCTAGAATATGCCCACAAAGTATTTGTGGAATGAAGGAATTTGACCCTCAAAGCCCTGTGAGATAGAGAATCATCTTCGTTTAATGGATGAGAAAATTGAGCCTCAGAGAGGACAAGTACCTTCCCAGAATCATGCGACAGGTGAATGAAAACTCTGGGGCTGAAAGGCAGACTGCTTGATACCATATCTCACAGCCACCATGGTGGAGCAATTTTGACTTGATTCTCTGTGGGGAGAGGGTACACTAGCAATAAACCAATCCCACAAATTCAGATGAGTGTGATTCACTTGGAGCCGTGCGACAGCAGGCTAAGCACTGCACAGTGAGACCAGTGTAGGTCCCTCTTGCTCCCCACTCCTGCACTGTGTTATACCCAGCAACTCACTTCCCCTCTCTGGGCCTCAGTTCCTCCACCAATACAATGAGGAGCCAAGGGGAGGAGGGGACAGTGTCTGGAGATGCTCCGTTAGGTCCGTTTCCAATGCCCCATTTACTTTTGCCTTTTCCAATGACCTGCTTCCTGTTTCCCCATGAGTGAGCAATACTTGGGGTGCAGATCACTTCCTGTCTGGAAGCTCGCCTCTCTGACCCCAAGGCAGGGCTGCAGGCCTGGGCTCCCTGGGCCTCACACGGTAGAAGCATCATATGTCCCAGTGTCTAAAGGAGAGAGGTGGAGGTTTGATTACCCTGAGTGGAGGCAGCGCAAAGACACCGGTCTTGTCAGGAAGGCCTGCCCTTCTTGAGTCCGGTAAGACAAAGTGTGCTCCCCATGGACCAGATGTGGATCCCCTGGAAGGGGCCAGGCCATGGGCTGTGGTTAGAAAGACTCTACCCAAGACAGTTTCCTTCTAAAGTAGGGCAGCCTCAGCAGAAAGGGCTGGAGGTGTATGTGATTATTAGACTGGGCATGGTTTGGAATTTTTAACCAGAAAGTGACCAAAAACCATGAGATCTGCCCAAAGGATGGGGAGGCATATGTCACCAGAGCAAGTTTGAAAGGGGCAGTTGTGACAGAGAGTAAAGCTGCTGCCTGCTTATATCCTACCTACTGAGTCCCACAGCTTGTTCAAAACCCATGCACACTCTGAGATTCTCCCTCCAACCCATCTTAGATGTGCACTGGATTGGGTAGGCTTTTGGGTTTCAAAGACCAAATACCGACTCTGGCTGACTTCATTCAAAAGGGGGCGTATTGAAAGGGCACTAGGGGCTCCAGGATGGCTGGGAGCCTGGAGGAACAGGCTTGCAAAACGGCCGGCCCCCGGGGGCCTCCAGGCAGAGGGTTGGGCAGTGGGATCTTCAGCAGAGGTCCTGCCGCAGAATTAGGCCACTCTGCATGTCCCCATTGCAGGACAGTCAGTATGGCCTCCAGCTGTCCATGACTGTGGCTCCCTGCTGGAGGATCCAATCCTGAGTGACAGCATTGGGTTGGCCAAACCTGCTTCACTTGCCTTTCTGTGCTCCCCTGGCTGGGCTGGTGGGAAGAGTAGAAGGATGCAATGGATGCTGTGGGTCAACTTCCAGAAGCTCCCTTCTGTGCTGAGGCGCTACTGTATTTCCCCAGCTGCTAGAACGTTTGTGCCCTGACAGCTCAGCTGAGTCCCTTGTGACGCCATCCTGGGTGGACGGGAGTGACCTCACCCAAAGTGAAGTCTCCCTTCCTGGGGCAGCACATCCAATGACCGGTGAATGGAGGGATGTTTACAAAGGCCCGCTGTCCCCCCTCCCTGCCACTTCAGTGTGGCTCATCTCTGCAGGGCCATCCCAGGTCCCAGACTCCCTCCACCACCTGCTCCCCCAGCCTGGTATCACTTGAGGGGTTTTTTGCAACTGTGTGGCTGTTCAATTTCTCCCAGCACCCAGTGCTGCTTCCCTCAGTCCCTGAGGCCCTCCGGGGGGCTGCTCCCCCAGGGCACTCCCAAATAAACCTCCCGCACACAAATCTCTCTCCCAGAGACTGTTTCTCTGGGAACCTACCCTACAACAGAGACCACACCTCTTCATCTTCTACAGTGGGCGGCTCCGTGTACTCCCACCAAAGATCCACTCCACGGGGGTGGCAGGACGACTTCTCCCCCAGGACCCTTCTGCTCTTGCCGCCTTCCGAACAGAACCCAGGCATCTTAGCTGAGCCCGAGACTGGCTAAACACATTGCCCAGCGTCTCTTGCAGCCCTGGTATGTGACTAATTTTTGGCCAGTAGGATGCAGGCAGAGTCACGTGAGCAGCTTCTGGCCTGTGCCCTTGGAAGGAAGGAACTTGCCTTCTCCTTCCACATTTCCCTGTCCACAGAGGGGAAAGAGGGCACGCTGGTGGAAGCTGGAGTAGCAGTTTTAGATCCAAGGAGCCACACAGAGAGGCTGGCAGAGCAACAATTAGGGCTGGGTTATCCCAGAGCTGGATTACCCACACTGGACTATCCAGGTGCTGGACCACCCACCCTGACTTTTATTAGAGAGGGAAATCAATTTAAGCTTGTGGTTATTTCTGGTGTCTGTTATAGCAGCCAAGTTTTTATCCTAATCAATAAAGAGGATTCTATAAAGAAAGATTGGGTATTGAAAGGACAGTAAATAAAAGGGAGAGTTCTAATACATGCAACATCACGGACATGGCCCTTTGAGGGTGTCACCCCTCTGCCAGCCCCAAATATCAAGTTTCCCTCCCTCTGTGCAAAGTTCCAGCACAACCAAACTTTCTGGGAACCTGGCCCATGATTAGAGGGAATTCAGAAATATTGACAAAGTGATCAGCCTGGTGGTCCTGGGTGGAAGCCAAGGCTGGGAAAAACTTGTAATTAATGATCTCAGATGCGTACCTGGCCTAGTTTACCCTTTCCATTTTAAGTGGGAGGTAATTAAACTTTATCCCAATAATCAAGTGCCTGATTTTGCAGTCACAGCTGCAGATCTAGGAGCAAACAAGAAAAGGAAAAGAGAAACTTCAGGTAGGGACTGTAACTAAAGGGGGAAAAATTCATTGAAAAGACAATTTAACAACAAAATTAAGGGTAACATGTTATGCTTTATTTAGCAGCTTGGAGACACAAATACAGTTCATCTCTAATTTTTCAAATCAAAACAGACTTGAGTCTGCATGTACTAGATAAGTTGTTTCTCTTCCTGAATATTTGGAAAACTTTGAGGGATTACTCAGTCCAGCAATTCAAAGGAACTCTTCGAAAGAGAGCTGGACCAAGCCTCTAGCAGGCCCCGCTTTGGTTGGAATTACTTCTTTCCCTGCTCCCTGGCGTTTCTGTTGGACATTAGTCCTGCACAACCTGGTCCTGTGCTGATGTTCTCACTGGTCTGGATCCTTCAACTGGCCACAGCCCTGTCCCGCACTGTTTAAGGCTTTGGTTTATAATCTCATGTTCAGTCATTGTCCTCAAATCATGCCCACCATGCCAAGGTTCCTAGTTTAGCACAATATATGGGTCCTCCCACCCACACAACATAGACTGGCATTGAACATGAGTCACTATGCCCAAAGGTGATTTCTCCCTTGGTGGCTCTACACGTCCATCCTTGTGAGGGGTCTTTAGTCAGGAACACCCCAGTCTGTCAGATAGGTTTGGTATACTGGAATCTTTAAAGAGAGTAGGCTGGGATCTTGATTTACTTTGTGCCCAAGAGGTGATTTGGTCCTAATGCAAAATTTCTCAAGTTTTCCCCAGCCACTAGCTTTGATTAGCTAGTGGGTCCCATTATGATCTCCTTCCACACTGGCTTTTTAGGTCAGCTAAGGTAGTAACTTAGGTAAACTAAGAGGAGGCAGGTAATAATTCTTCTTAAAATAACAGCAATTTGCTCTAAAGAGACTTGTTTAGTTCACCTAGACTAGGAAGTGGAACACAATTTCTAAAAAGCAGCTTCTCTCACTTCAAAACAAAACCAAAACCCGAAGACCCTCTAAGTGGACACCCGCAACACAGAGTGCAGACCACCCCTCAGCACAGCACCCCAAAACAACCGGCAACGTCTGTGTGCTCTCTTCCTGTCCCTGACCCCCACGTGCAGACTTGTCCTTCCCGAGCTGCTTGGGCAGCTGGACCAGGAGAGAATCATGCAGGCAGATGATGCGCTTCCCCCGCACGTGACAGGCTCGTGTTCCAGTGACACCCGTGACAGCAGCTCCAGCATCAAGGCCATAGACAGATCTTGCTGTCTGCTCGTCTCTTGGCCTGGACTCAGCCCTTTGGACTATGTCAGCCCCCAGGGGCCTGGACCTAGTGTTTGGAGGAGGATGCTCAAGGGACTCCTGTCTCATGTGGAGGTTGGGTTCTAAAGCCTGCGCGTTAAGACTCCAAGTGCATTTAGTCAATTTACCCTTGAAAATTCCTTGCCTGAACAGAATTTAGGGTCCCTGGAAGTTCAAAAGCTAATAATTAGCTTTGTTCTCTTTTCATTTTGGCAGTGGCCTTGCTTTCCTTGGTACCGTGAAGACCAAGGTCTACTTTGCAGGAGGTGGAAACTAGAGGAGGGTTAGGGGTTAATGAGCACGCTCTCTTTCTTTCATGTTTGATTCATTGCAAGTTGCACATGCATGTGATGTAACTCCTGTGTGTCAGTGCAATGCGGGATATAGTAGTGATGGGTGTACTGTGTCATTTAATCTCACAATAACTATAGGAGGTAAGCAGTATGATTTCCCATCCACCCTTCATAGATGTGGAAACTGAAGCTCAGAGAGGGCCCATATGTAGCCTCAAGACTTGAAAATGGTCACTTAGTGACTCCTCCTCAGCCCTGTTGGCTCATCAGATGTGCCAGGATGACTCTGAACCCAGGGAGCTGACCACAGGCTCAAGCCAGGGCCCTGATACCCAAGACATCACAGAATGCTCTTTGCTCCAGGTTCAGACCAAGGCTCTTTGAGGCTGATGGAGTGGGTAAGTGCCACTTAGGGGGACAGGAATCAAGGACATGTCTCTGAGAGAGTGGCAATGTGCTTTGTTTCTGTAGATACTCAACAAGTGAAAGATGGGGAATTATCAGAGCAGAAAGGCACGTCAGGCAGAAGGAACAGGAAGAGGAAAAGCGTGGAAGCTGGCAAGCAGAGCCTGTTTCCTGGGGACTAGAGAGTGTGGCCGAAGGCAAGTTGTGGGGGATGTTCTGGGCTAGAGAGCTAGGGGGTGCCAAACTAGGGTGAGCCTTGAGTGCCCCCATGAGGGGTGAGCTTGCGGGGGAGGGGAGGAGGGAGGGCATGAAAGACAGCCCATCCCCCTAAAGCCCTGCGCAGCCTGCCCAGAAAGTGTGGCTATTGGATCCCAAACACTGGTGAAAAGTGCCTGTCTTGAGGTTTGCCTGTTTGGGGCATCAGGGGAGCCGGCATTCAACGTATAGAAATTGTGCGTGAATCCTCAGGCACACCGGGCCGAGCCACTGGAGGCTCCTGTCTTCATCTGAAGCCTCTCTCTGCGTATCTTAGCAGACTGGAGCGAGGTATCTGTCAGTTGCAGGTGACAAAAAAATCCAGCTCAAACGGGCACAAAGGGAGTTTACAGGCTTGGGAAACTGACTTTGCAAGCATTGAACTGGCTTCAGGCCCGGCTCAAACAATCTGGGGTCTTCTCTCTCAGTCTTCCCACTTTGCTTCCTAAGGAGCTGGCCTCGCTCTCAGCTAGGCTCTTCTGATTTGAAGGCAAAGCTGTCACTGGCAGCTCCTGATGTAGATTCCTTATCTGCTAACTTAGAGCCTCGGTGGAAAAGCTGCCTTTACCAAGAGCTCCAGCAAAAGCCTCAGGAAGCGTTTTCTTGTTCCAGCTTGAGTCACACACGTGTCCCTGACCAACCACAGGGCCATGTGGGAATTAGATGCCCACCCCTGGAGAACTTCATGGACTGAGAGCCGGGGAGGGCTGGCTCTCCAGAGAGAATAGAGAGGTTCTTTTTTTTTTTGACCTGTTCAGGCCATTTCTTTACCCTTCATTTTATTTTATTGTGATAAAATACACATAACATAAAATTTACCATTTTAACCATTTTTAAGTGTACACTTCAGTGGCATTAAGTACACTCACATTGTTGTGCGGCCATCACCACCATCCATCTTCAGAACTTTTTCATCATCCCCAATTGAAACTCTGTCCCCATTAAACACCAACTCCCCACCCCCCTAACCCCAGCCCCTGTAACCACCATTCTACTTTCTGTCTCTATGAATTTGACGACTCTAGGGACCTCATTTTAGTGGAATCATATAATATGTCTTTTTGTGACTGGCTTGTTTCACTTAGCATAATGTCCTCAAGGTTCATCCATGTTGTAGCATGTGTCAGAATTTCCTTCCTTTTTAAGGCTGAATAATATTCCATTGTATGTGTCCACGCAAAATAACCAATAACTGTTCTATAGATAAGAGAAATAAGGTGAGTTTACTTGAGCCAGAGTGAGGATTATAACCCGGGAGGGCCTTAGAAAGTGTTCTGGAGAAGCATGGTTTACAGTACAGTCTTATATCTTTTTAGAACAAAGAACATACATTAAACACACCTAGGATACATTTTCATCAAAATTTCAAAGAGGTATTCAATTGCAAATTAGCAGGTCAACCTGACGGTGATGTCAGGAAAGGGACTGATCTGGATGTTACCAATAGCACATTACCCACAGGGGGTAGGGGGGAAGTATGCATTCTTATCTTAAGAGAGTGTATTCTTTAATGGTTAAGCAGATGTACAATGTATGTTTGATAGGATGTAAGTCAGGCTTTTTAGTTCAAGCCGAATCAGTTTTGACCCCGAATAGTTACTCCATACACCTCAATATGTGAAAATCTCTTGTCATATGGATAAGCCACATGTTGTTATCTATTCATCTGTCAATGGACATTTGAGTTGTTTCCACCTTTTGGCTATTGTGAAGAATGTTGCTATAAATATGGGTGTGCAAGTATCTCTTCTTGTTTTGGGTATATACCCAGAAGTGAAATTGCAGGATTATATGGTAGTTCTATATTTAATTTTTTGAGGAACGACCCTACTGTTTTTCCACAGCAACTGCACCATTTTACATTCTCACCAGCAGTGCACAAGGTTCCAGTGTCTCCACTTCCTCACCAACACTTGTCATTTTCTGTTTTGTTTTGTTTTATAATAGCCATCCTAATGGGTGTGAAGTGACATCTCATTGTAATTTTGATTTGCATTTCCCTAGTGATTAGTGATGTTGAATGTCTTTTCATGTGCTCGTTGGCCATCTGATATCTTCTATGGAGAACCACGTATCCAAGCCCTTTCCCATTTTTGAATAGGGTTGTTTATTTCTTTGTTGTTGAGTCATGGGAGTTCTTTATATATTCTGGATATGAATCCCTTATCAACATATGATTTGTGAGTATTTTCTCCCATACTCTGGGTGGCCAAGATAGGTCGTTTTAATAAGAGGGATGCTGGGCAAACAATTCCACTGATGTCTACCCCATCAGTCTAGGCTTCTGGACGGTGGGAGTCAGATGAAGTTTGCTCTTCTCTAACAGCAGAGGCACATCCAAGGTCCAAAGGCAAGATGGGAAAGATTCCACCCAAATTGATGAATTTGATCACTCTGGATTAGTCAGATCCCCTTCCAAATGGGAATTTGAAAGCCCAGCTTGTCCAAGGAATCACTCCAGCTCTGTGGAATCGAGCCCACGCATGACTCTTTCCCAGGACTTCACAGATTTTTTTCCTACAGCATCTAATTCCTTATCCGTTCATAGCAGTCCAAATTCAGATTCCTGCTGGAATTTCACTTCATGGCAAGATTCTGTGAAAAATAGACAGTCTCAGGCTTTTCTTTTCTTACACACATGTCTTCTCAATTGCACCATTATCACTCTTTCTCACAATCTTTGATAGAGTGTGTCACACACGGTAGGTTCTTAATAAATGTTCAAGTTTGTAGCACATTTTGCAGTCTATAAAGGGATTTTAATTATGTCCTTTAATTTGTGCTCACATCAGTCCTGAGAGAGAACCAATCAGGGATTAACATGTCCATTTTATAATTCAGGAAACTGAGGCTCAGAGAGGTGAAGAGGCTTGGCCATGATCACACAGGAGTGGGTGGCAGATCTGGGGTACACACCCAGGCCTTCCTTCCCCACAATGGGCAGAATGGAACAGAATTTTCCATTTGGGGTAGAGTTGTCAGACAAAATACAAGATACCTAGTTCAATCTGAATTTCAGATAATCAACAACAAAGTTTAGGATGAGTATGTCCCGTATTGCATGGACACACTTACACTAAAAGATTATTTGTTGCTTACTGAAATGCAAATGTAAGTGAGTATCTTGTGTTTGTATATGCCAACCCTGGTAACCCTAATTTGTGGGAGACTGTTAGTGGTCACTGAGGCCTGGAGAGGGACAGAGATTTACCCCAGATCCCACAGTAGTTGGTGGCAAACCTAGGACTGCACCCAGTCTGCCTGTTCCCCAGTCCTGACCCTGGTGGGAGGTTGTGAAATGCTCTGAAGCCCCTGGAGCAGGGGGTGGTGGCCAGAACAGCGGTGCTTTCTCTCCAAAGGCTGCCTCTGCCCCCTCCCTGGCCGTCATGCTGAGCAAAACCAGGAAGCAAATCCCAGTGTGGAGGAGATGAGAAGAGCGAGGTCACACCAATTTAGAGAAGATGGTGTTGAGTGAGAGTTCCAAACAGGGAGCACAGCTGCTCAGGAAGCAGCTAATTAAGCAGAAGCCTCCAATTAAGAAGCACTTTGAGTGTTGGCCACAAATCCCAGCAGCAGCCCAGAGCCCCAGGCGCAGGTTCTCATCTCCTGCACCAGCTCACCGCGAGACCTCAGACGAGTGCTCTAACCGCCCTGGGTTTCTGTTTCCTGGGCTATGAAATGAGGGGATTATGCTGCTTAATATTTAAGGACCCTGCTGGCCCCCAAACGGGCGATTCCAAGGGAGTGGGAGGATTCTTTCCCGCCAACACTGGAAATTTTTTTCACAGCATTCTAGTGTTTTATTGCCCTTTCTCCATTCCACCTGAGGCCAAATATCGTCTCACTTGTAGTGGACTCGAATGCTAGTCTATAAACTTGGGTGCGCAAGAATTGTGCCTTTCTGTATTTTTCATATCCCAACTTAGTTTTTCTTTCCAAATCCCATTTCTCTAGGGTGGCAATTCAAGGTCTCTGCTCTTCCTATCCCCAGAATACACTTATATTCCAGGGGGACTAAATGCAATGCCAAGTCCTGTGGTGGGGGCAGATCAGCAGCCTGAGACACGTCTGGTACCATCTGGGCCTCAGGAGTGGTCCTTTCTGGTTGCTATGGTGATCATATTTCCACCTTCTGAGGATGCAGCTTCTGGTAGACTGTAATAAGGGCCCCAATTTTTCTTGCTTCCTAATGTTCACATCCTTTGGTAGTGCCATCCCACACTGGCTACAGGCTTTACTGGGACTTGCTTTGGCAAATGGAATAGAGGGAGACTTAATACAAGCAGAAGCTTGAAGAAGCCCTGGATCATTGTAGCTGTGTCTCTTGGAATCCTGCCACTGCCACGAGGACATACCTGGGCTAGCTGGTTGGAATGATTTAAGAGATATACTTAGTGAGATAATGGTGGACGAACTCAGATGGTTGAGTCATCCCAGACAAAGTATCCTAGGTAACCTCAGCCAAGATCAGCAAAGCTTCACCCAGATTAGCAGAACCACACAACTGACCTAGAGACTCATAACAAATAATGAATGTTTGTTGTTTTAAGTTTTGGGATGATTTGTTATGCAGCAATAGCTAACTGATACATGGCCTTTTCCTATACTCCTGTGCTTACAACCAGGAAATGAGCCCTTCTTCCTAGATCCACCAGGATTGTTGACATTTTATATGCGTAGGAGCAGCTCTCCTATCAGTTAAAGAGCTTTCTGATCCAAGGCATAGGAGGTCCTACCATGTACTGCTGGGCAAGGTCCTCTCCTGAGGTTCCAGGGCGTGTAAATAGGTCCAGTATTTATAGAATGTAATTTGATGATGTATATACCAAGGACCTCTAAATTGTTTACACTTTTGGTTCAATTTAGCTAAAGAAGTAATCTGAAATTCAGGGGGGAGAAAACCTATATACAAAAAGATTTTAATTATAGTGTCACTTATACTAGCAAAAACATTATAAAACATCTAAATGTCTAACAACATAGTACACCTGGTTGATGATATATTATGTATAGCCATTCAAAACAATGTCTACAAGGAATTCATAAACAACATGGGGAAATCTTTGTGCTTTGCTGTTAGCTGAAAAAGCAGATTATACAATTATTTAGGATATAATCTCACCTATTCAAAAAAGTGAAGAATGGTAACAGTGGTTGACTTTAGGTGGTAGGATTATGACTGATTTTTGAAATAAAAAATAAAATTTATGCATGTTTCTAGATTTTCCATATTTTGCACAATGAGCGCATATCATTTTTGTTATCTGAATAAAAAACTTATTTTAATCTATCAGTGTAGGTATCAGCCTGGGTACAGCCAGGAACACACAAACCACTCAGATAAAATTTAATACGGGGAATTGGTTACTCAGGTGATGGAGGAGTTGGGTGACAGTGAGGTAACCCATTGATTAGCCCAGCAGGAAGACACTAGCATTCCTCTGGACAAAGAGAGGCATCAGTGTTTGGTGTTACCCAGGAGCTGAGATTGCCCGGCAGGAGCTAGAGCCGTGGGGAGAGCCTTTCTGGTAGGAGCTAGGACCACAAAACTTCCCGGAGAAAAGAGGGAGCTGATGCCACTGAGGAGAACTGCCTTCCACTGCCAGCCATGTCACAGGGAGCAGAGAGAAGGAGAAATACCTTGGCTTCTCCTCTCTTCCCATCCTTCAGTGTTCCACCACTGCAGACCATTAGCCGAATGTGAAGCCAGAGGGCAAGAGAAGGGTAGAGATGGATGTGAGTGCACATGGGCTGTTGACCAACAATGGGGTAAATGGTTTTTATGCTGCAGTGGTCAGTGTTTATTTACAAACTTGGGTTCCACTTAGTTTTGCTTGGTTAAGATATACATTTCTAATCTCCTCAGAGGCATCATGGAACTTATTTCTTTTAACTGCAAAGTACTCCACTCACTGGTTTAACTATTTCCCTATTTTTTGGTATTTGGGCTCAATCCACTTTGTGGCTTCTACAAACAAAACTGAAAGCAGCACCACTATATATAACAATTTTAAATTTCTTTCTAATTATTCCTTTCAGTTCAATTCTCCCTGATTGGGTCATTGTATATCAGCATTTTAAAAATATTCATAGAGAGGAAACTTCAGTGCAGTGGAAAGAGTTCTGCATTTAGAATCATACTTGCTATGTGAGAATAACTCTCAGCTTCATTTTTTTTCATCTGCAAAATGAGTATCACTCCTGGACTGCCTTCCCAACAGGCTTTGGGAAGATCAAGGTAATGGCTGCTGCCTAAACTGTGCACACCTGTGTGGATGGGATGCTGGTGACATTGATGATGATGATGGGAATGGTGAAGATTTAGCAACTGTTGAATGAATGTCCCTAACACAAGGACCCATGGGCATCACCACTGGTTCTGGGAAAGGACCAACTCCTCCCAAAGCTTCACCAGCCCTGTGATCCAGGAATCTGAAGAGAACTGTGTCTAGGCCCGACCATGACCAAGGGTGAGAACCTCAACAATTTCCCTGCAGCCCACATACTTCTTGGCCACACAGAGTATATTTTAATAACAAAAACTCAGACGCTAAAATGGATGTAAGATCTAAATGTAAGACGTAAAACCTCTAAAACCCCCAGAAGAAAACATAGGGGAAAAGCTTCATGACATTGGATTTGGCAACATTTTGGATATGGCACCAAAAGCACAGGAAACAAATGCAAAAATAGATAAATGGTACCACATCAAACTTAAAATTTTCTACGTATCAAAGGACATAATCAACAGAGTAAAAGACAACCTACGGAATGGGAGAAAATATTTTTACATCATATATCTCAAAAGGAGCTAATATCCAGAATATATAAAGAACTCCTACAACTCCACAACAACAACAAAAATAACCCAGTGAGAAAATCGGCAAAGGACTTGACTGACATCTCTCCAAAGAAGGTATACAAATGGCCAACAAGCATATGAAAAGATGCTCAACATCACTAATCATTAGAGAAATGCAAATTGAAACCATAATGAGATATCACCTCACACCCATTAGGATGACCACTATCAAAAAAAAGACACAATAAAAACACAACAACAATCCAGCAAATAACAAGTGTTGGTGAGGATGTGGAGAAATTGGAACCATTGTGCAACTGTTGTTGGGAAGGTAAAATGGGTGCAGCCACTATAGAAATTTCTCAAAAAATTAAACATAGAATTACGATGTGATCCAGCAATCTCACTTCCGGGTATATGTCCAAAAGCATTGAAAGAGGAATCTCAAAGAGGTATTTGCACACCTATGTTCATAGCAACGTTGTTCACAATAGCCAAGAGGAAGAAGCAACCCAAATGTCCATCAATGGATGAATGAATAAAGAAAATGTGGTCTATACATTGGAGTGGAATATTATTTAGCCTAAAAAAGAAGGAAATCCTGTCACATGCTACGACATGGATGAACCTTGAGGATATTATGCTAAGTGAAATAAGCCAGTCACAAAAAGACAAATACTGTATGCTGCTTACATGAGGTCCCTAGAGTAGTCAGATTCATAGAGACAGAACATAGACTGGGGGTTCCCAGGGGTGGGGGAGGGGAAGGGGAGGTGTTTGATGGGGACAGAGTTTCAGATTTGCAAGATGAAAAGTTCTGGAGATGTGTTTCAGAACAATGTGAAGGTACCTAACATCACTAAACTGTACACTTCAAAATGGTTCAGATGGTGAATTTTATAGCCAAGAGGCAGAAATTATGGTTATTTTTTAACCATAATTTAAAGAAACACGGAGACACTGATGTCCAAATCCTGTTAAATTTTGGAATGCTTCCCGCATCCCACCCCCACTCTCGTGTTGCCAAAGTCGTTCCTACTTGTTTATTGAATTTGCAAACATCAAAAACATGGATGGGTTATTTCACAAAGTCTCTGGTGTAGGTTAGGAATGCTTTTCAGGCGGAAGTAACAAAAAGCCCATTTCTTGATGGCTTAAACACAAGGGTGTATTTTTTTCATGCAACTGGAGGCAGGCAGTTGCTGGTGTTGGGTCAGCAATTCCTGTCTTCGAATGCCACTTTCCTTAGTGTCCTGCAGGCCTCAGCTTAGGCCTCCTTGGTCGGAACTGTGTGCAGTGGAGGCTGGGAAAACAAGGTGTCACCTAGGCAAGCCACACTGCCGCCTGAACAAAGCTGGGGTGTTATCAGCAAGGGAGAGGGGAAAGGGACATTGGGTAGACTGCTGCCGGGTCTGCCTCTTAGGACCAGAGATATCGTGCAGGCTCAGCTCGTATGTCACCTCCCCAGAGAAGCTTTCCCTGACTGAGTCACATTTTATCGTCTGTTCCTTCCAACAAGAGGTGAGTTGGAAGGAGGGAATTCTTATCGCTGTGTTCACTCCTGTATCCCCACTGCCTAGAACAGGGCCTGGCTCTCGTAGTAGATGCCCAATCAATATTTGTTGGCTGAAAATAAGATCGGTGTGGCCCACATTTGAATAACAGGCGTTTTTTTTGAACTGACAGAACGATAATAAAGTTTATCTGGCAAGATATATATGTGAAGAACGGCCAAAATAACTCTGAAAAAGAAGAGGAATGACAAGGGCCAATCCTACTAAAACACAGTTTGGTAGAAAAGAAGAAACAGCGCGATGAGTCAGCAGGGTGCCAAGGATGGGAGTTCTTGGCCCTGGCTTCACATGAGAGTCACCTAAAGCGCTTCTAAAAACAAACAGATAAAACAAAGCAGTACTTGGGCTCCACCCCCAGAGACTCTGATCCGATGGGGTGGGACCTGGATATGGGTGTTTTCTTAAAGGTCCCCAGATGATTCTTATGTGCAGCCAGGAGTGAGAACCACTGGGCGGGCGAGTCCTGAAGCAGGCTTGAGGGCATGGGAACATGTGATTTATGGTGAAGGGGCATTTCCAAGTGGTGGCCACAGTTAGGGTCTTCAATTAGAGATGTTGAGATGGTTCCTTGACCATTTGGAAAGAACACTGGATCTTTCCTTCTGGCACCAGAACAAAAAACCCCATATGGATCAAAGTCTTAAATGTTACAAAAAAAAAAAAGACAGAGGAGGAAAAACCATGAAGATTCTTGAACAAGTTGTGGATAAATTTATAATCATAGTGGTAAAGACCTTACTAAGCTGGTTATAAGCCTAAAGAGAAAAGGTTAATAACTTTGAAAACAAAACAAAAAAAATGTTTTCTGAATGTCACAAAATAAATGAAGGCAAAAGACAAATGACAAACTGGAAAAATATATTTACAACACATGTGCCAGACAACAGACTACATTTTCTTGATTAACAAAGAGTTCAAATCAGTAGCATGATTCTGACACCAATTACAATTCTGCTCACCAATTATAACGTGTGGGCTGTTTTCCCCCACACCACCAAGCAATTCTGCGACACCAGCTGGGTGTCCTACAATTCAACTCAATTCAAAGAACTCAACAGTAAATTAGGCAATAGATTTGAACCCGCAATTCATGAAGATGCTCAACCTCACTCAGAATTAAAGGAAAGCCTATTAAAACAACACCTAGTCCTAAGTGCATACCCGAGAGAAATGAAGCCACAAGAGCCAAAAAGTGAACAACCCAAATGTCCATCACCTGAGGAATGCATGGACAAAATGGTCTATCTGTGTAGTGGACTAGTATCCAGCCGCGACAAGGGATGAAGGACTGATACGTGCTCAGCATGGATGAACCTTGAGAATTTTACGCTAAGTGAAAAGAAGTCAGACACAAAAGATCACATAGTACGTGATTCCGTTTTTATGAAATGTCCGGAATAGGCAAATCTATAGATGCAGAAAGTGGATTCATGGTTGCTGGAGGCTGAGGGGAGGGAGGAAGTGGGGCAGTGACTGTTAATGGGTATAAGGTTTCTTTTTGGGGTGATGAAGATGTTCTAAAATTGATTATGCTGATGGTTGCACGACTCTAAATATACTAAAAATGATTGAATTGTACACTTTAAATGGGTGAATTGTATGGCATATGAATTATATCTCAATAAAACTGTGAAAAGAAACACTGAGATATGACTTTTCACCCCTCAGATTGGCAAAATTAATGAGTGTAGGGAGACAAACTCTCATATATTGTTGATAAAAGTGTGAATTAATGTCATCTTTTTGAAGAGCATTTTGGCAATCTCTAGCAGAATTAAGAACGCTCATACCCTATGACCCAGCGCTGCCATGTCTAACTGACCCTATGGAAATACTTACGGTACATCTAGCACACCACAGAGCGGCTGGGGCAGGGTAGGAGCAAAGAAACTGGAAATAAATATACACGATGGAATAAAGCACAGACACTGCAAAGAAGGTGGGAGATTAGGCCACATTGATGTGGAAAGATCTGCAGAGACACGTTTTAGGTGAAAAACTGGCAAGGTACAATATAGTAGGCCGAGTGTGATTCTCTTTTTATCAGTAAAAATGCTGGTATACCAAAGTATTCAGAAAGGAAATACAAAGAGTGATCATCTCCCGGGAGAGGGACTGCGATAGATAAGAAGGTTTTAGTTTTCATTTTGTAATCTTTTGGAACTGTTTGAATTTCCTACATGTGTGCATGCATTAACTTTATCTTTAAAATGCCACTGGGATTATCTGTGTGGCAGTGTTACAAGCCATTTTCATTTTTTTTATGCTTTACTGTATTGAAAAAGAAAACCTTTGAAAATCTCCTACATTCCAGAAAAATATGTGATGGTTCTCAGTGTGTGTGTGCATGTGTGTGTGTGCTTGTGTGTGTGATGTACTGCTGTTCCCCAAGAGGACCTGCTTAGCGCCCACTCTGGGCCTCGGTTGCCGGTCCTCGGGAAAAGGCGGTAGGATGGGCTTGGGAGGCGTGCTGGGGCGTGTTGCTGGCTCCAATGGCCAGAGGCTGGCACTTCACTGAGTGCTGGCCAGATGTGTCTCCAGAAGCAAGCTCCTACCTCCTCCTCATCCTGCCCATCTGGTGTGAAGCCAGCTCAGATTGGGTGACTAGGCATGGGGTTGGGCGCCCAGGTGAGGAGGCAGCAGTAGGGTCTGCTCCTCTGAAACAGCAGAGTGCACATGTGGGGACGGGTCCCAGAGGATGCTCCGTTGGTGTGGAAGCAGCTGGGCCAGGGCCTAATTTCCAAGTGAGGGCTGCAGGGGCCTCTGAGGGCTGGTGCCCAGACAGGCCCGGCCCCTAACAGCACCTGAGGCCTGGAGCCACGTGTGCCTCTGTGCGCGAGTGAGTGTGCCTGGGAGTCGGGGCCTGTGTCTGTGCTCTCACGTGTTTCGGGGCTTACATATCTCTGTTTCACGCATGTGACCGGAGCAGCCGTACTGTTAAGCTCCAGGACCGTCACTTCCACGGGCCCCTTCTAAGGCTCTGTCTCTAATTTGTATTCATAGTTTTCATCTTCTTTTTTTGAAAAACAGCCCCCCTTTTCCCACTGAATAAACATGAGAACCAACAAAAGTGGAGTCTACCCCTGGCATATTTATATCATACGTCACCCGTTTATCATGGCTGTGTCTGTGTCTCCCTCCCGCCCTCGCTGCTTCTCTTCCTTGATCCTTCCCTCCCTCTCTCCCTCCTTCCTCTCTTCCTTCAATACTGTGTTCCAGCAACTTCCCCTTCTGGGGAAGAGGAACAGCAACGAAGAAGACACTGCATTCCAGAGAGGCTCGGGGATGCACAGGAGCACACTGCGGGGCACCCCCCTTCATCCGGGGACAATTAGGAGAACCGAGACAGGAAGAATTGCAGGGGTGGCCCGATGTGGGCTGGGGGCACAGAGCCTTGCGCTGTGCGTGTGTGTTTGTGAGCATGTGCAGTGTGTGTCTGTACTTGCCTGTGCATTTGTGTGTGCATCTGGGTGTGAGGCAGGGGGTGTGTGCCTGTAGCTGTGGGGTGTTTGTGTCTTTCTCTGTGTGTGCCTCTGAGGGAGAACCTGAGTGATGGAGGCCAGGCAGCACTGTGGGCTGATGAGTTCCCAAGGCTGTGGGATTCCCTCAGGGCCAGCCTTCGGGGGCAGAGCAAATCCCTGGGGGAAGCCCAGAGACAAGAGTGATGATTTCATCCTGCCTTGGGTGTCCAAACATCCCCAACAGTCTTGAGAGGCCCTGCCAACCTTGTCTGACTGAGGCTGAGGCCAGAGGCTCTAAAAGTTGTACCAGGGGCTCTAACAGATGCAGTGATTTCTCTTCCTTTGGGCACCACCTGGTCAGATTGGACCAGCTCCTTGATTTGGGGGATGGATGGATGGTAGGGTGCAGGTGGCCAAGCCTGAGTATCAGGTTTCCATGGTGACAGGCCCTGGGAGTGCTCCAGGTCAACAAGACGTCTGCAGGCAGTACTGGGGACAGCGTCAGTCTTCAAACCCAAATCACGCCTGTTACAGAGTTGGCTCAAGAGGGCTGGAGAAATCCCAGGGTCACCTAGAACACCAGTGGTTATTTTCTGCTTACTCCCCACCCAGATCCACTCCGCACAGTTTTCACTCACTCTGTGTCCCCCCAACGAAGCTGACCCCCGTGAACACCAGCACCTGGGCTTCCTCGCCTTTGGCTTTCGTTCAGCCAATGGGAGGCACCAATGAGCCTCAGAGGGTGGGAGGAGAGAAGAGTTGGGGTGTTTTCCTCACCTACTCCCACGTTGGCAGTGGCTGGGTCTCCCTCCAGCCACATTGCTTCTCAGGACCCTTGGCCCACAACTGCAGCTCTCACTGGTTCCAGGAAACCACTCCTCCTCTCAGGTTTAGGGGATGACAGCTCCCCACTGTTGCCAGCCCAGGAACCACCATCCCCTGTTGATTCCTTCCCCCTCCCCACACACACCTGGGGTAAATCCACGTCCATTAAACTCTTTTCGTTTTTTTATTAATTTTTAATTTTTATTTTATTATTATTATTTTTTGCTTGAAGAAGATTCACCCTGACCTAACATCTATCACCAATCTTCTCTTTCGCATGTGGGTCGCTGCCACAGCATGGCTGCTGACGAGTGCTGTAGGTCCACACCCAGGAATCGAACCTGGGCTGCCAAAGTGGAGCGCGCCGAACTTAACCACTAGGCCATGGGGCCAGCCCTTAAAACTCTTTTCAATAAACACTATTGAGTGGGTCCTCGCTTTCCTGCCAGGCCCCTGCTGGGCACATGATTTCCCATGTGGAAGGAATAAAACATCCACCTTTCCTGCTCCCCTGGTCTCCAGGCCTTTGCACTTGCTGTTTCCTCTGCTTGCTTAAAAATCGTCTCTTCATCAATAAAACAAGCAAATAAGAAACCACATTTTACATGTTTAGCAGTGCTTGGCACTCATTAAGGGTTTAATGAATACTAGCTGATGTTATTGTTGTTGTGTTAAATATGTATAAATTGGCACGGTACTGGAATGGAAATAGAGGGGCTTACTTCAACTTGAAGGCATGGTTTTGATACTGTAATAGGATGTGTCGATTTTAATTACTACTTACCAATACTGAAATATTGGATCTGTGCCAATTATTATTCATCTTCGGTGCATTTCTGCAGTTAATGTTGTCCTTTGTATGTCTGTATTTTTCCAAAGAAGTGTCATGTTGTGGGGTTTCTTATTCATTTTAAGTTGAAATATATTCCAAGATTGCATGAAAGGGGGAAAATGTTTTATCACAATGATATTTTAAAATAATGTATACATGGTTAAAAAGTGAAAGACAGTTATCTCTTCAAAGGGGACTTTCTGGCCACTGTCTAAATCAGGGGCCCCATCATTCTCTCCCACCATCGCAGGTTATGCCTTTCACAGCACTTACCATATTTTGTAATCGTGATCGTTTTTTTCCTTGTTTAAGGTTTGTCTCTCCCACTAAGCTGAGAGCTTGACAAAGGCTTTCAGATCTTGCCTGCTGGTTCCCTGCTGTGTCCCAGTGCAGTGTCGTAGTGAGCAGACACGCTAGGATGCTGTAACAAAGAGGCCCTCAAACACACAGCATGAATAACATAGTTTATTTCTCCCACAGGTGATAGTGCGGGTAGGTGGTCAAGACAGGCATGATGGTTTGAAGGTGTTCTCAAGGCCCCGGGACTCCTCTGACTAGCTCTCTCCTTAGCCACACGGGACATAACTTAAAACCTTCTTACAAAGAGAAATCCCACTCTCTTTGGCCTCAGCTCCCTGATCCAGTCTGCCTGAGACCCTGTTCTCCTAACAGGAGGCTCATCCAACAGGTCTGGCTTCCCAGACCACAGAGCAAGTTCTCTGAGAGGAAGTCGGCCTCTCATGATGACACAAGCCACTGCATGCACCCTCTCATTTGTTATTAAATATTACTTTTTTCCTTCTCTGCTATAGTTTACATCTGTCCACATCCCTGACTTTGTGCAGGTTATTGCACCATTCTGTGCCTCAGTTTCTTCATCTGTAAAATGGGGATAACCATAGTTCACCTCCTAGGGTTGTTATAAGGATTAAATTAGCATAAAGCTTTTAGACTGGAACCTAACACACGGCTAGGTGCTCTTTAAATAATAACCAGCATTATTCTCTCTTGATTCTCCCAACTTCCCCAGAAATGAGGTAGGTGGGAAGGCATCACCTCATTTGGGATGCAGAAATGAAGGACCAGAAAGCTGAAGCAACTTGCCCAGTGCCATGGTGCTGGTGGTGGCCGACATGAACCTCAGTGACCTCGTGATAAAACTGGGGTAATGACAGCACCCCCTCATAGGGTTATGTTGTGAGAACCCAGTGCAATCATGCAAACAAGTGACAGGCACTGTGCAAACGTCTGTGCCCTTGCCCTTCATGGTGCCCCACCCTGTCACAGCAGCGCTCTCAGGGAGCCACCAGGGATCCCAGCTGCCCCGCTCCTGTCAGCCCTCGGGTCAGCTGCTTCCGTTTGGTTGGCCGGGACAGCTGGGCCAGAGAGAGGCCCATTGTCCCTGTCCTCTGGGGCTCTATTGTTGGAGCCTCCTCCCAGGTCCAGCCCAAGACACTCAGCGGTCGCTGGGGCTTGTCTTGGTTCCCGGGGGCGGGGGGAGGGCGGGATGACAGGACAGAGGAGTGTGCACAGCGCGGGTGGGGGACGTAGGCGTGTGCACAGATCCTCGACTGTACCCTGAAGACTGGGTCACCAGCCCGGCTCTACTGAGGAGGAAACTGAGGCTCAGAGAGCCTAAATGACTTGTGCCGGTTGCGCTGGTCTCACGTCAGAGCCGCCAAAGATGGGGGGCGGCCCTGCGCCCCGAAGGGCGCGCGTTCGGCCTCAAGTCAGGGAGGCCACGGACGCCATTAGGGCGGAGACTGCAGGGCCAGAGCACCCGTCACCACCCCCCACTTCACTCGTGGAACCAGAGACCCGCAGGGCGCGGACGCACGCCCAAGGTCACACAGCGAGCCCGCGCAGAGCTGGTCGGGAAACCAGGAGTCCCCAACTCCCAGCCTCGGGAGAGCGGAGGAACGCCGGGCGGCGGCAGCGGTGCACAGAGCAGCCCGCCCCCGGGGCGGGGCGATGCCGCACGTTCCAACCCTCTGTGACGCGCTGTAGTGAACGCTCGCGCGGCCCTCCCCCAGGGGGCGTGGCTTTCCGAGCCAGGCAGGATTCCACTGGGCATTTGTCTGCGGAAGGCGTGACTTCCCGCTTGATGGGCGTTAGGGGCGTGGCTTCTTAGCGCGACGCCATCTCTCTGTGACGCAGGCGCGTGGGCGGCCGGGGTGGAGCCGAGCCTGCTGGAGCTCCGCCCCAGCGGAGGCGGCCGAGGCCGGGGGCGTGTCCTAGGTGGGCCCGAGCCCCGCCCCGCCCCGCCCCGCCTGGTCGCGGAGCGGCGGCCGGCGCAGGGAGGGCCCGGCCCCGGGATGTGAGTGCGGCGGGGTTGGGGGCGCCGAGGGAAGCCCCCGGGGTTCCCAGGGGTCCCCGTGGGCGGGAGCACGAGTGCGCGGGCGGCCGGCCAGGCCCGCCAGGTGCATGTCCAGGTATGGCGGGAGAGGGGGCGCTCGGGCCGCGTGCACCCAGGCGGGCCCCGCGCGCCTGGCCAGTCCCGCGCCACTTCTGTGCGGCCGGAGGAAGCGGCGCCGGTCTCGGGGCACCGACCCGGGCGGGGGCCGGCGACGTGCGCGGGTCTGCCGTCTGCTCAACCCCGGGTCCCACCAGCTGTGCTGAGGCCCCCGCATTGGCAGCAGCTGGAGCCGGGTTTCTGGTCCCCGTGTGGCAGCTGCGGAGGTGTGATGAGGGGGGTGTCAGCAGCGCAGCGGGGATTCGGGTTGGGCCACCGCCTGCGTGAGCCCTGACCTGCTGTTTTTGGGACTGTCACCCTTAGGTCTCACGGAGCGCTTTCTGTGCTCAGCTATTTAGACACATTATCTCAGTCCTCCCAACAGCCACACATTTTACAGTTGAGGAAACTGAGGCCTAGAGCCGCACAGCTGTTGGGTGTAATTGTTATAATGTGGAGGTGAGGCGCTGAGGCCTTGCAGCCAGACACAGCTGGGTGCACATCCGCTGCTCCACAGACCCGCTGTGTGACTTTGGGCACAGCTGGGCCCCTCTCCAAGCCTCTACTGGGATGCTGGTGTCTACCTCCCAGGGCTGCGGTGAGGACTGGATTGGATAGTGCAGGGAAAGAGCCGATGCTCCCTAAGGAGCCGCTGGTATCGTTATTGCTGGTTGCTAGGTGGCCCTTTCTGCAGCTAAGGGAGCTAGTGGTACTGGGTCAGGGCTGTCTGGTGAATCAAAGCTGGCTGGTGGGGAGGGGGAGGCTGCTTTCCACACTGAGGCTGCCCCTATCTGTGTGTCTGTCCCTATGCACATGGAAGGCCACACTCAACTCAACTGTACCAGCATGTGCCGGAGACACGCTGGCCCATTGTGTACTCACCGCGCTACAACATAACCTTCATGGGCCTGGAGAAGCTGCACCCCTTTGACGCGGGAAAATGGGGCAAAGTGATCAGCTTCCTGAAAGGTATGGAAGGCCCCACCTCAGACCCTGTATCTGCTGCCTGCGACCCACCTGCCTCTCCCACGCCCTCCCTGCTGTCTTTCCCTAACACGAGCTTCAGATTCGCCTACCTCCAGTCTCGGTCCTCAGACTGCCTACCACCCATGCTGTCAGAAGGATCTTTCCAACAGACTTCTAAGCATGATATGTCCCTGTCTCAAACCTTCACAGACTCCCCATTGCTGTGGACTTAAGTCCTGTCTCTGCCCCTAGAGGCCCAATAGAAGGTCTCTGCCCCTGGAAGCCCGGTAGAAGGGGAGCTGATTAATGACGGACACAGGGGAGCTGAAGTTTGGAGGAATCTGATGTTCATTTCCCACAAGCTCAGAGAGTCCCGGAGGAAGAGAACCTTTGCTCCAACTCCATTGATTACAAATGGAGAAAGTTGGGGCCCAGAAAGGCTAGGAAACCTGCCCAGAGTCACACAGCTACTAAGTGGCGGAGTGGGGTCTGGAACTAAGAGCTCCAGGCTCCCACCCTTCATGGTTCGTTCCACTGAGCAAGATGATGTTCTGGAGAGAACACTGTTTCTGCTGTGGTTTGTAATCCGGGGGTCTGGTTTAGGTGGGAAATTGAGGTATCACAGTAGGTTAGTGCAAGAATATTCTCATTTCCTGTATCAGGGTTTCTTTAATTGAGGGAAGTAAGAAATATTACCGAAGTGATACCTGACATCTGATGAAGCGTCGAATATCTTTAAATCACACAACCCTTCTGATCATACCATGGAGTAAGTTTCACTTTGGGGCTAGCCGTCTTTATCACCTAAGTAAGCCCATCTCCCTTTTTAACAAATCGAGAATGAGGCTCAGGCTCTGCCCCTTGCAGAAAGTAGAATCAAATTAGAGATTAATGACACAATTTCTGTTGTATTTGTTTTTGATTTTTGGTTAACTTCTATTTATGGCAGTTGGTACTGATTTTCTATTTGCAATAGTGACCAGAGTGAGTATTCAAAGAAAAATATGAAGTAGAAAAGAGTACAGGTGGTGTGCAGCCATGGCGAGAACGTGGTGAGGGGAGTGGAGCCGTCCCGCTTCTCCCCTCGTGGTTCTCTTCCTTCCTGCCTGTGGTCCTTCGTGCTGTTTCCAGCAGACCCAGCCTGAGTCACTCCCCCACTTGCCCCTTCTCAGGCTCCTGTGTTAGTCCAGTTCTCAAGGAACAAGGGTTCCATGTCTCCCTCATCTCTGAGTTCCCTCCCTCCTTTGAGGATGTGGGTGGAAAGGAGGCAGGGGCCACATGGTGAAGGGCCTTGGGTGCCACCAAGAGCTGACCCTTTGCGTGACGGCAGTGGGGAGCCATGGAATGTTCTGGAGTGGGGGGGAAGGAGAGTACCTGCTGTATGTGGAGCTATGTGTAGGAAACATGTGGAACTAGTTGGTTTCTACCGGGGTTTGTTTCTAAGGGTGAGGTAGGTATTAAAACAGGTCCCCTAGATTCTGACTTTGTCCCTCTGATTTCCCTAGAACCCAGAGCATCATGGTCCTGTTCTCACTCTGCCCTAGAGCACTACCTGCTCTTGGCCTCAGTTTCTTCTTTTGCAAAATGGAATGGCTCTTGTCTGGTGTACGTGAGGGGTGATGAAATAATGCAGTTTCCCAAACACCAGTCATTTGCAAACTACTCTTGGGACCTTGCCATCTCCTCATGCTACCTGTTCCATTATTTACTTCATATTTTTTATTGACTTAGCCTCTATTTTAAAAAACTTAAACTTGTTTTGAAATGAAACATTATGTCATCTAAATGGGAAAAGCCAGTTTCACTTACCATAAATAGAAGGTCATGTTAAAAAATAAATGCAATGAAAGCAGTGGGATTCAATTCAGGCTGCTTACTGTTGCCTGCAGACTGTGAGACTGATTGATGCTTTTTTGAGTTAAAAAGGGAGCTGAGCAAGGGTCAGGCAGGTGTGAAAGAGAGGCCACAGCACACCGAGCCTGCCGTATATAATCAGAAGCTGGAGGGAGAATTGAGAAGAAGAGCTTTTGTCACCAGAGAGTAGCATTATTGACCTGTGTGTCACCCACCTCTGCAAGTTGTCCGGTCACACTGGAGCTCGCCTCATGTCTGCCAGTGGCTTGGGAAACACCAGGATCACTGCGTGCACAATGTCCGATGTCCCTGGCCTAAGGGTCTGGCCCTTGTCCTCCTGGGAGGCGGCCTGTTCTCAGAACGCCCACAAGTCAGCAGTGCCAACCTTCTCCTGGGGCAGGGCTGACAGAGGCCAAGTCTGCAGCGTTTTGGGGGGGGTGGGGCCTGGGGCTGGGCCTGCCCTGAGGTCAGCAGAGTGCCCGCTTTGTGATTTCAGAAGAGAACCTTCTGTCAGACAGCATGCTGGTGGAGGCGAGGGAGGCCTCGGACGAGGACCTGCTGGTGGTGCACACGAGACGCTATCTCAATGAGCTGAAGGTACAGGGCCTCGGGCCTGGGGGGCTGCTGGCTGGGAGGAATAGCCGAAGGAGGGGCAGCTCAGCCTGGGGAGGCACAGCCTCACGGGGCTCCATTGCTGTCCCAGGGCAGGGGGCCATGTGAGTCTGTGGTCCTCAAGAGGAGAGAGGTCATAAAGAGGGCAGACGCCGGGACGGGCTAGGCTGCTCCAGGGGCAGTGAGCTCCCCGTCCCTCGCAGTATGAAAGCAAGGGTGTCCACTTGGTGGAGATTGAACCTTCGTAAAGGTTTTGGGCCTTTACATTAGTGACTTTCAATCTGTGCTTTGTGGACAGGCCTCAAAGACCCCTGCTGGGAGGATGGGTGAGGAGACCCCAGCCCCTTGTGCCCATCCAACCGAAGCTGTTCCACTTTGGTCTATTTTTATATTGGGCTTAAGTTGAAGATTGTATTCTAAGGACTTCTACTGCTAAAGACTTGTCGAAAACTGTTGGGCTAAAAACTAGTTTGGATCTCCCCTGGGGAGATCCAGGTAGATGACTACCTACATGAGCAGGTAGTCAGGCAGGTGGTGATGGTTTCTGGGGCAGCCTGGAGGCTCCTGCTCTTCCCAAGTGGGCGACTGCTCCTCAGCTCCCCTGTGGGCTCAGCGTGGCCAGAGTGCCTGGCATTCAAAGAGAAGCCAGAATTCCAGATTATTAAGTGGCAGTTCCTGATTTCTTATTGTGACACCTTGTGTGGGTGGGGTGACCTCTTTCTAGAGGAGCCCACGGAGCCCATGTCAGTGGCTGAGGTTCTGAGGGCAGAGGCATTCAGTCAAGCCCCATGTGTGGGCAGAGAGGAGGCTGGACTGGGGGGTCGCATCAGAACCTGGTGCTGCCAGCCTGCCCGGGTGGGGTCAGGATGCCACAGGTTCTCTGCCCCGAGGAGTGTGGGAACCCTGACCCCTGACCCCCAGCCTTCCCAACTGGACTCCTCTTAGACTCAGAGCCGTAGTGGATGCCAGAGGTCACCAGGTGGAAAGGCCTTGGCCCAGTAGGAGGCCCCACCTGCTCAGGTTACCGGGATGTCCTGCAGGTGTGCAAGAGACCCCAGGCAGGGAGTCCCATCCGGTCTCCCAGGTTCCTGATCACAGCTGCTGCCTGCCCTCTACCCTGACTCTCCCTGAGCTGCGGGCATTCTAGATGGAGCCGTGAGTGTGAACTCGGGAAGGATTACGAGGAAGAGGTTGAAAGCTGGCTCCTGGCAGAGGGAGGTGTGCGAGGCCTTGGCAGGGAGCCCATCACTTGGCTGCCCTGGTTTCCTGGGGCCCGGACGTGTGTGGTCACAGTCCACAGCCCGGGGGCTGGGCCTGGAGAACATGCCTTCCAGAAGGTGAGGGTGGGGGGCAGGGAGGGACAGAACAGAGTGGGGCCAGTGTGGAGTGAGTGTGCCATGATAAGGCTTGAGCTCTGGAGCCCTGCCCATTTGATGGGCTTTCCGGGAACTGTGCAGGGCTGACTGCATGCCTGGCCTTGGGCCCCCAGAAGCCTAAAGGCAGCTTACTATGTGATAAATAATAATAAAAAAAGTATTAATAGGTAGAGTCCCAAGTAGAAAATTAAGGTAAAGGGCGGGAGGAGAATTCAGATATGCCAGCTGGAAGCATTAACCAAGATGCTATGATTGAGCTGCATATTTGGCGTGGAGCTTCCTGGCAGCCAGAACAAAAGGAGAAACACGATGATTTCCATAGCACCTACTACGGTGAAGAAGTGTTCAGTCATTCAACACATCTGTATCGAATACTGACTGTGTATTGGGTACAAAAAGACTAAGCAAACTTCGCTGCTCCCGTGGATTTGTGTTTTCGTTTTGAAAGACTGAAAATAAAGAAGTAACCACACAAGAGCATTTCAGAGAGTGCCAAGAGTTATGAAGGAAAAAATTAGAGGGTAACTGGGTGAAGCTTTGCTCTTTTAGACTGGGTGGTCAGGGAGGGCCTCACAGAGGAGGTGAGGTTTGCACTGAGATGAAAGAATGAAGAACAGGTGACACTCGTGTGGAGCTTTGAAGGAAGAATGTTCCAGAATCACAGGCCCGGAGGAGGAGGGGCCTTGGCTTCCCGAAGGGAGAAGGATGCTTGAGTGGCCAGGTGGAAGGGAATACAGCGCTGAGGTGGCACGTGAGGTGGTCCGGGAGGCCAGCAGCGCCAGGCCACACAGGGTCTTGCAGGCCGTGGGAGGAGTCTGGGTTTGCTTCCAGGCACCACGGAAGAGCAGTGTGGTGTGATGGGCCCTCGATGCTCAGACGAGACCCACGTACATTTCAGGCATTGTCTGACATCTGGGGGTGCAGCTCAGGAACGTTCCCCTTGCCCCCAGGTGTCTGCAACACTGCCTTTCTCCTTGCTCTGCTGTGGGCACCCGGAGCAGTGCCCCGGAGAGTCCCCGCGGGTGTCCGGGGCTGCTTTCCCTTGGCTGTTGCGTGTGTGCTGTGGAACACCCACCCTCTCCCCTGCCCCCACCCCTGTTCCGGGGCTCATGCCAGGCCCTGCGCTGCTGTGGCCTTCGATGCTCGATAAGCAAGGCACTGAAAGAGATGCAGTAGCCTGATGTTTGCCGAATGGTGTCAGTTCAGGGAAACAAATGTTTATTGAGCACCTACTGCATGCGAGGCCCAGGGTCGGCTCCACTGAGGTGGCAGTTGGGTTGCACCAGCACCGGGCTCTTGCCTCCTGCTGACCCTGGTGACAGTTTGCCATGGGGTGCGGGGCGGTGCGCTGCAGATCTGACCTCTTGTCCTTGTGCACCCTGAGCTGGGCGGTGCTTGCGACACGTGTATCCAGCAAGCATTTAGCGAGCACCACGCTCTGCCTAGGTACGGGGGAGACAGGATGGAACAAAGGAGACCGAGTCCCTCTCCTGATGGAGCTGGCGTTTAGGTGTGGGGTCAGCCAGTAGACATAATCAAGTTAGTGATGTGGTGTATCAGAAGGTGCTTGGTGCCGTGGGGAAAGGGCAGCAGGAGAGAGGTGGGGAGGCCTGCAGCTTGAAACAGGGAGGTCAGGGAAGGGCTTACTGACTGTGCTCCCCAGCTGAGGGCAGTGAGGGAGTGGGCTGTGTGGGCCTCTGGAGGAGGGTATTCCAAGCAGAAGGAATGGCAAGTGCAAAGACCCTGAGGCAGGAATTGCTCCACTGTGTGCCAGTAACAGTGAGGAAGCCAGTGTGGCTGGCTCAGAGGGAAGGGGAGGGAGGCAGGTAAGAAGTGGGGTCAGAACATGATCAGGGGCCAGACCACACAGGGCCTTGTGTGCTGCTGTGGCTTTGCTCTGAGGGAGGTGGGAGCCAAGGAGTGTTTAAGCAGAGGAACATGATCTGATCTGGGTTCTAAGAGGGTTGCTTGGCAGCTGTGATGAGAATAGATGAGAATAGGCTCAAGACGAAAGCAGGGAGACCAGTGAGGAAGGAGGTTGTTGCGCTAATCCTGGTGAGAGATCCTGGGCCTTCGGACTAGGCTGGCAGCAGTGGCTGTGGACTGGGGGAAGTGGTAGGATTCGGATTTGTTATGAAGTTGAGACGAAAGATTTCCTGTTGTTCAGATTGGGTATGCGAGAGAGAGAAGCCAAGGACACCTCAGAAGTTTTGGCCTGGGGCCCAGGAAGTCTGGGCACGAATTCAGCCTTGTCACAGCCCTCACAGCCCTCGGAGTGCTGTGGGAGAGAGGGAGACACAGACTCAGCCCCCAGAGCCGCCAGAGGGAGGGCGGAAGTCTCTGGGGGAATGGGCCCCCTGGGGTCTGATTCCCTCTCCGTTAGTTATCTCGTCTTCCCTGAGGGGGGCCTTCTCTCCCTTTTTTTATCGTGGTAAAGTTCACATAACATAAAATTAACCATTAACCATTTTAATTTTTTTAAAATTTTATTTATTTATTTTTCCCCCAAAGCCCCAGTAGATAGTTGTATGTCATAGTTGCACATCCTTCTAGTTGCTGTATGTGGGACGCGGCCTCAGCATGGCTGGAGAAGTGGTGCGTCGGTGCGCGCCCGGGATCCGAACCCGGGCCGCCAGCAGCGGAGCGCGCACACTTAACCGCTAAGCCACGGGGCCAGCCCCATTAACCATTTTATTTATTCATTTTTTTTCCCCCCAAAGCCCCAGTAGACAGTTGTATGTCATAGGTTCACATCCCTCTAGCTGCTGTACGTGGGACTCAGCCTCGCGTTGGACGGAGAAGCGGTGCCCTGGGGCGCGCCCGGGATCCGAACCCGGGCCGCCAGCATCAGAGCGCGTGCACTTAACCGCTAAGCCACGGAGCCGGCCCTCCATTAACCATTTTAAAATGTAAAATTCAGTGGCATTTAGTACATTTACGATATGGTGCAACCACCACCTCTATGTAGTTCCAAAACATTTTCATCACCCCCAGAGGAAACCCCGTGCCCGCTAAGCAGTTGCTTCCCATTCCTCCCTCCGTGTCTGCCCCTGCTAAGCGCCAATCTGTGTCTCTATAGGTTTGCCTGTTCTGGATGTTTCATGTACATGGAATCCTATGATATGTGACCTTTTGGGTTTGGCTGCTTTCACCAAGATAGCATAGTGTTTTCAAGAATCATCCACCATGTAGCGTGTATTTGCAATTCATTCCTTATTATGGCTGAATAATATTCCATTGCGTGGATAGACCACATTCTGTGTATCCATTCATCCGTTGGTGGACAGCTGAGTTGTTTCCAGCTTTGCGCCTCTGTACGTAGTGTGTTATGAACATTCATGTACAGGTATGTGGTTGAGTTCCTGTTTTCACTTGTTTTGGTTATATACCTAGGAGTGGAGTTGCTGGGTCATGTAATAATTGTTTAACTTTTGGAGGAACCACCCAAGAGATTCCCACAGCAGCTGCACATTTTACACTCCTAACAACTGTGTGCAAGGGTTCCACTTTCTCTACATCCTCACCAGCACTTGTTATTTTCTGTTTTTTTGATGGTGTTTAATTTAGTGGGTGTGAAGTGGTGTCTCGTTGTGGTTGTGATTGCATTTCCCTGAGTCTTAATCGCAGTGAGCATCTTTGCATGTGCTTGTCGGCCATTTATATATCTTCTTTGAAGAAATGTCTGTTCGAGCTATTGGCCCATTTTAAAAATTAGGTTGTTTGGGGGCCGGCCCTGTGGCTTGGTGGTTAAGTGCGCGCGCTGCAATGCTGGTGGCCCGGGTTCGGATCCCGGGTGTGCATTGAGGCACCACTTCTCCGTCCATCCTGAGGCCGAGTCCCACATACAGCAACTAGAAGGATGTGCAGCTATGACATACAACTATCTACTGGGGCTTTGGGGGGAAAAAATTAAATAAATAAAATCTTAAAAAAAAAAAAAAAAATTAGGTTGTTTGTCTTTTTGTTGTTGAGTTGTTCAGGAGTTCTTTATATGTTCTGGATAGTATAAGATTTGCAAATAATACTTTCTCCCATTCTGTGGGTTGTCTTTTCACTCTCTTGATAGTGTCTTTTGATGCACAAAATTTTTAAATTTTGCCAAAGTTCTATTCTTTCTTTTGTTGCTAGTGCTTTTGGTGTCATATTTAAGAATCCATTGCCAAATTTAAGGTCACGAAGATTTACCCCTATGTTTTCTTCTAAGAGTTTTAGAGTCTTAGTTTATATTTAGGTCTTTGCTTCATTTTGAGTTAATTTTTGTATCTGGTGTGAGGTGAGAGTCCAGCTCCATCCTTTTGCATGTCGATAGTCAGTTCTCAGCACCATTTGTTAAAGAGACAGTTCTTTCCCCAGTGAATGTTCTTGGTACCCTTGGAGACAGTCACTTGGCGATAGACGTATGGATTTATTTCTGGGGTCTCAATTCTGGTCAGTTGATCTATATGTCTATCCTAAGCCAATACCACACTGTTTCGATGAAACTTTTTAATAAGTTTTGAAATTGGGAATTGTGAGTCCCCCAACTTTGTTCTTTTTTAAGATTGTTTTGGCTGTTTGGGGTCCCTTGAGATTCTATATGAATTATAGGATCACCTTCTCCATTTCTGCTAGAAAGGCCATTGGGATTTGGATGGGGATTGTGTTGAATCTATTGATGAATTTGGCGAGTATTGCCGTCCTTACAACATTAGGTCTTCTGACCCAGGAGCATGGATGTTTTCCATTGATTTAGATCTTTTTTCAGTTCTTTCGGCGATGTTTTGTAGTTTTCAGTGTACAGGTCTTGCACTTCCTTGGTTAAATTTATTCCCGAGTATTTTATTCTTTCTGATGTTGTAAATTGAATTGCTTTCTTAATTTCCTTTTTGGATTGTTGGTTGCCGGTGTGTTGAAATACCACTGATTTTTGTGTGTTGATCTTGTACCCTGCAACTTTGCTACATTCATTTCTTAGGTTTAATCGGGGTACGTGTGTGTATGTGTGTTCTTTAGGATCTTCTGCATATAACACCGTGCCATCTGTGAACAGAGATAGTTTTACTTCTTCCTTTCAATTTGGAGGCTTTTTATTTCTTCTTCTTGCCCAATTGCTCTGGCTGGAACTTCCAGTACTATGTTGAGTAGAAGTGGCAAAAGCAGGCGTCCTTGTCTTGTTCCTCATCTTAGGCAGAAGGTTTTCAGTCTTTTACTATTAAGTATGATGTTAGCTGTGTGTGTGTTATAAATGCCCTTCATCATGTTGAGGGACCTCTCTTCTATTCCTAGTTTTGGGTTGATTTTATCATGAAAGGGTGCTGGATTTTGTCAGAGGCTTTTTCTTCATCAACTAAGATGATCATGTGGGTTTTTTTTCCCTTCTCTCCTTTTGTTCCTACTTCCACTGGTGGAAAGTTCTGACCCAGACCAAGCATTGGGGCTCCAAGTGGGGTTGCAGCCAATCTCTTCCCCGAGAGGAGTTCTTAGTTTGGACCTCTGAGGGTAGGGGGTCCATCTGAGGAAATCAGGCAGCTAGAGAATAGAGTCTTGCAGAGCTGAGAGTATGGAGAAGTAGGTCCCAGAGGTGTCACCAGCCCCAGGTGTGTCCTGTTATCTGTGGGGTCCACAAAAGGCTGGCTGGGCATGGAAGCTCTGACACCTGGCCAGGCCCTGGGATGGGGAAGCTTGCAACCTACGCCCTTTGATGGGCTGTGGGCATCAGGCTCGGCTAAACCTCCCGTGTTCACATAGCTCATTCATTCATTCAGCACCATCTGAAGTCAGCTTCCCTAGAGCAGTGGTTCTCAAACTTGTGCAAGCAGCAGAATGCCCTGGAGCGCTTGTCACAACACAGATCCCTGGGCCCCACCCCAGAGTGTCTGATGCAGGAGGTCTGAAGTGGGGCCTGAGCATCTGCATTTCTAACAAGTTCTCAAGTGACGCCACTGCTGCTGGTCCAGGAACCACACTTGGAGAAGCACAGCCTGCAGTGGGGATCCCTGAGGGGCGAGCTGCCCCTCGTAAGGGAGGGGAGGAGGCAGAGAGGGCAGGAGAAGAAGCTGAGTGTGGACATGGGTTCGCCAGAGGTGTGGCCTCAGCCTGACCCCCCAGGGAGCTCTGCAGTGTGCTGTCTCAGGAGCAGGAGGCCAGGCTGCTGTAGCCACTTAAGAGCTGGGCAGTTATGGGCTCTCCTGGGATGGGGCAGGTGGGGTGGCCTCCTTGGGAGAGGGTGCAGGTAGGGTCCGGGGGAGGATCGACAGCCTATGCTACGAGTGCCTACCGTGTGCTAGGTGTCATTTCCAGCATTGTCTGTATAGCAGGGAATGAGCACGAGTGCCTGCCCTCCTGAAGCTGGCGTCCTGCTGGGAGAGGCAGGTAACAACGGCGACAGACCGTCACCCCAGGTGGAGACAAGTGCTATGAGAAAGAGGAAGCCAAGGCAGGGAGGGGGCCCAGGTGGGGTACTTAAGATTGGGCGGTGAGGACAGACCTCTCGGATGGGTCTAAGTCCTGACTCTGGGCCTTGTGGGGAGGAGCCACTGCTTCACAGATGAAAAGACCGGGAGACTGAGGCACAGGGAAGTAAAGGGTCATGCCCAAATTTGCACAGCTGTGGCAGAGCCTGGAGTTGGACCAGTTTGACTCTGAGGAGGACTTCTGAGTCCCACCCCCACCCCACTCCCATCCAGCCCGTCCCTCGATGACCTTGCCTGGGGCCAGGCTCTCAGAGGACCTGACCTGGTGGCAGATCTGGGTGGCCCCACCTCAGCCTGTTGGATGCCCCAGATAAAGTGTCTGTCCCTTATGCTGTAGTACCTCCCTTCTTGCCCATCCTTCCTGGGCTGATAAGGTGTCTGTTGCCTGTGCTGTAGCGTCGCCCTGCCCGCCTCTCCCTGCCGGGCCTCTTCAGAGCTTCCTTAATGGCTGCACTTGGAAGTGCCTCATGGGCTGGATGCTTTGTAGTCATTGGAATTCTGTTTTTCACCCCCTGCCTTTTATCACTAAGTCAGTCTCCAAATGTTACTCGGTGTTGCCCTGTGCCCTCCCTCCCCCACCACATCTACCACTCAGACCACACAGGCCTCAGACCACACAGCCTGCCCCGACGAGGCCCCCCAGTCTCATCTCCCCTCATCTTCTCCTCTCACCCCTGGGCCCAGCCACCAGTCTGCCCCACCCCCTCCGTTTATTTTTTACTGTGGCACTGATGGTTTTTTCTAGAGCAGCGCTGTCCAGCAGAACTTCTTGCAGTGATGGAAATGTTCTAGAAGGGCTCTGTCCAGTCCACTGGCCACTAGCCACATGTGGCTATTGAGCACTTGAAATATGGCTAGTGTGACTGAGGAATAAAATGCTAATTTTTAAAAATGTTAATTAATTTAAAATTATACACAAGTAACCACATGTGGCTGGCAGCTACTGGATTGAACAGCACACATCTAGAGCATCAGTAGGCCTCATCCCTGCCTTGCCCAGAAACCGCCTCTGGGCCAAGGACGAGGCTGCCGTGCCCAGCCCCGTCTTTCAGTGTCAGAAGTCCAGGAGCCTTGGCGGACGTGTGCCTTCTCCTGTGGGAGGTGGTCCCCTTGGCTGAATCCCATGTGTGCTTCTGGTGACTGTATGCCTGCCCTTTGAAAATTCAGTCTCTAGCTTAGAGGTTCCCAACTATGCCCCACGTGACTGCAGCTTGCAGAAGGTGGGCATGTGTTATATAAAAAGCAAAGGGGGCAGGCAGAGGTTCGTGGTCGGGAAGTTTGGGAAACACTGGGCAATGTCAAGTTAAGGAGGCAGAACTTCTCAGAGCCTTTAACGTGCCAGAGTGGGCTGTGAATTTCTAAGAGGTGGACAGCATAAGCAATGTTTCCCAAACTTATTTGACCATAGAGCTTTTTCTTGATAGAGTGCTGTGATAGACAGCTGCTGTGGAACACACTTAGAGAAATGCCGTTCTCATGGTTTTGTGTCTGTATTGGACCCCTCAGGAGGCTGGGATAGGGCTTCATTGTCTTTCAGTCTCTGTCCCCTGCTGGCTTGCCCAGGGAGGGAGGGAGGGAGGCTGTGACTTAATGTGTTCCTTCAGTGGCTCCTCTGTTTACTCATTTATTCACAGAAAACAATGGTTCCATGCCTCCCACATGCCAGGCCTGCTGGGGCAGTGGGATGGGTGTGACGAACAGGCGGTGCTGGCCGCCTTCTCTCTGGCCCGAGTGGCAGTGGCCACTTCTCAGTTCCCTCTCACGGGACCCTCAGCAGCCTTAGCTCCCCTCTGTGCTCACTCCTCTCTGCCTGGCCCCCTGAGCACCTCTGGTCCCCGGTCTCTGCCCCCGCCCCCCCATCCCAGGACAGCCCTCGGCCATCCCAGGGGGCTCCGCTCTGGGCCTTGCCCTTCAGTGTTGGAGTCCTGGGTTCTAACCTTACATCCTGGACCCCTCCGTCCACCTGTCCCCCACATGCTGCCTGTTAAATGCCCGCATCTCACCTCCCCCAGACCCTCATCATCTCCCACTCCTCTCTGCGGCTGCTGCTGCTCTTCTTGTTCCCCTAATTGGTTCCCTGCTACCCCTAGAACAGCTTGGGAAAGCACCGTCTGCTGGCTCCCTGCTGCCCTGACGACGCTGTCTGACCGCCTTCGCTGGCAGGCCGGGCCCCGTGTGATAAGCACGGCCTAGTGCCAGCCACACCCAGCTTCTCCTCCTCCGCCTGCAGTCGTCTTTTTACCTTGACTCCTGCACCTGGGAACTCTTGTTCACCCTGTCTCAGCTTCCATGTCACCACCTCCAGAAAGTATCTGCGCCCCGCCCCCAGCCCTGTTCTTCTCCATCAGGCTCATGGTCACATTGCGTATAAACACCTCCCCACTAGGCTGCTAGCGCCCGACATGACAGGACTAGCCCCCACCTTGGGGCCTCGCACCTAACAGGCACTTAGTGAATATTTGTAAGGTACCCTGGGCCCCTCCGAGGCTCTGCCTGGGGTCTGTGAAGAGCAGGGAGCAGGGGCCTGGGTGCATTCTCAGCCGGGCAGGAGATGGTTCAGGATCTGGGTGGGTGGACGTTTGCCCAGGGGCCGGGGAGGTCACAGGCAAGGCTGTGCCCTGATCTGATCTTGGTGCAAATGCCTTTTGGGTACCCTAGACCCTCCTGCCTCAGTAGCTGGAGATGAAGGCAGGTCGCCCTTGTTGAGGAGCAGTCTGATTCCCGTGCTGTGCCGGGGGAACAGGAGCCCTGGGCTTCCAGCCCTGGCTCCGCCAGTGACTCGCTGTGTGACCTTGGAAAGAAAGAGCCTCCCTGCTTGAGGCCTCCGTGTCCCCTTCTGTGCAGTGTGGCCGGGCCAGTTCTGGCTCTGCAGGCTGACTTGCAGTTCTTTGCAGCACTTGTTCTGGGCACAGGGGGGCAGCCGAGGGCTTTGGAGCGCTGAGGAATCTGGGCAGACGTAGTTTTGAAAAAAACACTCTGTGTCAACTGGTCTTTACTGAGCCCAGAGCTTCGTGGGGGCTGGATGGGTTGGGGGCTCTCATTTCTTACTGGAGGAGCTGCGCTTGACCGGGAGTTCAGCCAGGGCACCTTGAAACCAGCGTCAGAGAGAATCTGATTTCCCAGCTGCTGCCTCTGAGCTCTGGGCACAGCAGTGGGAGGCCAGTGGCCTGTGTCTGTTTCCACAGTGGTCCTTTGCTGTTGCAACCATCACAGAAATCCCGCCTGTCATCTTCCTCCCCAACTTCCTTGTGCAGAGGAAGGTGCTGAAGCCCCTTCGGACCCAGACAGGAGGAACCATCATGGTAGGTGGGGAGGCAGGCTGGAGGAGCGGCTGTGCTGGGGACCCCCACACCCAGGCCCCTTCCCACCTCTGGCATTTGCCCACCCTGGGCTCTCCATCTGGAATGCCCTCCTCTCACTTAGAAAATCCTAAATATTCTTCAAGGCCCAGTCACAATGACCCCTTTCATCCAAAGCCTTTCCCATCCCCATCCTGGGACATTAGAATTCATTGTTCCTCCCCCAAGATCTCCTATTAGAGTTACCGTATTGGCTGGTATATAAGATATACCCCCATTCCCCAAAGGGTATACCCTAGAACTCTGGCTGTGGTGCATTCAACTTTAAGATGGAAAACCAAATCCCCATGAGTTCAGTGATGGATGATGTTCCCCTCACCCCCATCACGGGTGTGGCGATAAAAACACGCACAGCAAAATTACATTTCGCGTACTGCGGGTAGCTGTCTTTAAAAGTAGCCAGGCTGCCGAGTTGATGGAAGGTGGAGGAACATTTCTGATTTAAACATGCAGTGATCTAAACCAGACCTGGATCAATGCCTGTTGATCCCTGTCATTTTCTTTTGAGCTTTGCAAATTTGTTTTTTTTTTTTTTTTAGTTTATTAGAATATTACTGTTCACCCCAAAACTACGATTTCCTACAAGATTTCAGTATCCAGTCTGCCATATTTGCATGAGTAAGAAATTGTCTATTTTCCCTTTGGAAGCCACGTTAAAATCATTGTCAGTTCACATGTGCTCATAGGTACTTGGCTTTTATTTCTTCCAGTTTCCTCACAAAATTGCCGAGGGGCTTAGGCACTGTACATCTCATATGCCAGCCAATCTGTACTTGCTTCCGGGACTGAGGCTGAGTTTGCCGGGCGGTTGGTGCCTCCTGGACCCACACCCGGTAGCTTGTTCCCACCTCAGAGCTGGCTGGAGACAGCGTTTATGGAATGAATGAATCAGTGAGTGAGTGAGTGAAGGAATCGGTTGCCTGTGCCCTCACCCTGTGCTTGTCTCCAAAGGCAGGGAAGCTGGCCGTGGAGCGAGGCTGGGCCATCAATGTGGGTGAGTGCCTGGCCAGCCTGGCCTGGTGGAGCTGGCCTGACGGTCCTGGGGGCAGGGAGGGGCAGGACCTTGGAGGTGGCAGCTGTCAGTCAGAGGCTGTGGTGCCTCTACAGCTACCCTGAGCCTCCTTAATGAGTGGTCTGGAGGCTGGTGAGCAGCTGCCTGGTGCCTGGGAGGGACCAACCAGTGCCTCCATCTGGTGTGGGATCCTTTTCTAAAAGAGTTCCCCAGGTGGCTCCCCAGACGTGCCTTTGCATACTTCCAGTGACGGGGAGCTCACTCCCTCACAGAAAGCCTGTGCAATCTCCTGGGCATCTCTGCATGGGGCTGAAACCTAGAGAGTTTCAGAGGCTCCCCCAAAGACTCCATCAGCTCTGTGGGGCCCAGGACAGCCTGCAGGGGCTTGGTCATGTCATAGTGGGTGGACAGATGCAGGGTCAATACCACCTCCTTCTCAGGGGTCCTGAAGGCCAGCACTTCCCAGTCCCCTGGACTCGCCCATGAGATTGGCTCATGGGAAGGCTGCACACATCAGTCTTCCTTATCCCCATCATTGTCCCTCATGGAGGCTCAGCACTTCACAGTTTGCAAAGCCCTGTCCCATCTGGCCTCTCATTTGAGCTGGGCATAGTTGTTGTCAGTCCTGTTATATCAATGAGGAAGTGGATGTTGAGAGAGGCCTAGTAGTTTGCTCAGAGCCCCATAGCAGGGACCCCCCCCCACCCCACCTCCCGCCTTAGCTGTGAGCTCTGCAAAGCCAGGGGCTGGGTCCCTTCCATCTCGATGTCACCAGGTGTCCGGCGTTAGGTCGGGCATAACTGTGATGTTATGATACCCTGCTGAACAAATGAGTGAATGATGCATGCCCTGCGTGTCTGCAGCAGGGCTCTCACAAGGACTTCTCCCATGGGAGGTGTTATGGCCTGGCAGAAGTTAAGAGTCCATGTCCTGATCCAGCCTGGGTTTGAATCTTGATTCTGCCATTAGCTTGCTTTGTGACCCTGGGCAAGTTCCTGACCCTTTCTGTACCTCAGTCTCCTCATCTGTAAAATGGAGAGGATGATAATAGCGCCTCTTCCTAGGGCTGTAGGGAGGCTTCAGTGAGCTCAGTGCCCTGTTAGGAGTTCACTGTTGCTTGTTATTTCATCATTATGATCCAGTGATGGCCTCCTGGGTGGTGGAAGAGGCAAGTCTCTTGTATCCATGGGCCCCAGTTTCACACTGCAGGTGGGATGGTTGTTCGGCTCAATTTCAGAGGCCCCTGCAACTCAGGTTCTCGCAGGCATTGCAGGGAAAAGGGTCTCTATGGGCCTGGGGCTCTGAGGCTGTGGCTTCGGGGTTGGGGGATGGAGGGGGCTGGAGTGATGGCTGCCACGACCAGCACAGAGTGCCCTTCCTGCCCACCCCTTCCTAGCATGGGGAGTCACGTGGCGGTAGGCCCAGCTCTGTTGGGGCCAAGGCGCAGCTTTCTGGCTTGGGAAGGAGGAGCTCCAGTTCCCTGGGGGATGTGACGGGAACGGGGCTGACTTGTCAGGACATCCTGAGAGGTTTCTTGCTCTGGGCAAGGGTGGCCATGAGGGCACAGCTGCGTGCTGCCCCAGGGCTGGTGACATGCCCAGGCTCTCAGGTCACTGTGCTAGCCTGGAGTCCAGGAGCTGTCCTGGGAGCTGAGCAGGGAGGGGATGCTGGGAAGACGGAGGGTAGGGTAGTGCCTGGCCCTGACCACACCATGTCTGCCCTTCCACAGGCGGCGGCTTCCATCACTGCTCCAGCGACCGGGGTGGGGGCTTCTGCGCCTATGCAGACATCACGCTCGCCATCAAGGTGCGCCCCACAGCACGTGGGGGCGGGCCTCCAGGAGCCCTTCCCAGAATCCCCCCGCCACCCCCAATTTGATGTTCTCACCCCACATTATAGAGAGGGGAACTGAGGCTCAGAAGAGGCGGGGCTCGTCGGGGTCCCTCAGCCAGGCTGGGACTCAAACCCAGATCTCCCAATTTCTCTCCTGTGTTGCTTGTGACGGGAGGGACCGTACAGCCTTCCCCAGAGGCAGGGGCTGGAGCCGAGCAGCAGATACAGCAATAGGACAGGAAGGGCATTGCTCCGAAAGAGTGAGGAAGAGCTGGAAACACTAACAATGACCCCAGTCAGGATGACGGTGATGACAGCAGCCGGCATTCACTGCAGGCTCGCGCCTGTGCCAACCTCCGTTCTCCATGGCTCACCCCATTGATTCCTCACGTTACAGACCAGAAAACTGAGGCCCAGAGAGGCCCCCAGAACCCCCTGACCACTCTGTGCCTGGCCTCATGCTGGGCGTCGGGACTGGGCCGCCGTGGTCCCTATTCTCACAGGGCAGAGAGACTAATGGTGGAGGGGGGCAGGTCAGCAGACCCTGGCCATTTGGAGAGGGGGCTGCACAGGAGACCTTCCTGGAGCGGGGGAGGGGAAGGAGGGCTTCCCAGGGGTTGGCTTTGTAGGATGAGGCAAAGATTTGAGGGGAGGGTCTCCCTCTCAACCCTCACACATTTTCCTGAGAATCCTGTACTATTACTGAGGGCCAACCCCACAGTCCCCCTTACCTCCTGACCTTTGGCCCTTCAGGGCGCAGCACACGCCCGCTCCTCCAGGGAGCCTTCCCTGACCACACACACATGCTCCTCTCGAGCTGCACAGCTCTCCTGGGCATGTGATGTCTTTGCCTGGTGGCCTGATCGCCCACAAGCATGTATGGCTTCCCGCCCCACCCCCTCACCAGCTTGGAGTCCCCGAGGGGCTGCGTCCTCTGGACTGCCTGGGTCCTCACCTCCCCTTTCCTCCCCTGGGCAGTTTCTGTTTGAGCGAATGGAGGGCATCTCCAGAGCCACCATCGTTGATCTCGATGCCCATCAGGTGAGTGCCCTGTGGGGATGGGGCTCTCGTGGGACCGCGGCCGCAAGCCCCCTCCCCGTGCTCCCCAACAGCCTCTGTCTGTCACGCAACTCCAAAGTGTGGGGCTCCCCTCCCCCTAGGAGCATCCCTGAGCCCCAACCCTAGTCTCCCTCCCTGCTGCCCATCCTATGTCTCAGGCTGGAAGCTGAGGGTCCGTCTTTGGCCCTCCACCCCTCTCAGCCCAGCCAGGGTGGCACGTCCTTCTCGTTGCTCCTGTTGAATCCGAGTCCTCCCTCCCTCCTCCTGACTGCCCCCACACAGCAGGCTGATGGCTCTTCCTAAAACTCAGTCTGACAGTGCCACTCTCATGCTCTAAACCCTGCTATGGCTCCGCCGTGCTTCCTCGTCAGTTTGCACAGAGCTGATGATCACTGTGGACTTGCCCCTCAGGCAGACGCTCAGTCACAGGATTTCAGGGTTGCTCAGCTCTGAGGCCACTGCTGAGGACCTTACTGCCCGGGGGTAATGCAGCAGAGTCAGGCCTCCTTCTCAGGACTCCAAACCCAGGGCTGGCTCTCTGGTCAGAGACAGGGCAGGTCATTGGGTGGGCTCTTGAGGGCTCGTCCTGCGTCTCTGCCCTTGTAGCTGTGTGCTGGTTGGACCCTGTTCTGCGTTCACGTGACACTGAGCTCCTGAGCCAAGTCCCGTGTGCACAACCTTTTGCAGTTTACGTTTCACATCCCTGATCCTAGCCGACCCCACCACAGACTTGAGATGGTGGTGCAGCCAGGATTCCTGCCTTGTTCCCAGGAGGAGAAACTGAGAGGACCAGGCCTTGCTCAAGGTCACGCTAGAGGGTCATGGGGCCAGGTTTTGAGGTTGAATTCCCGCTCTGCCACTTAACAGCCATGAGACCCTCTGTCCCCCAGGGGCAAGCCATGCTGCTCAGGAACTGGGGCATTTCCTGGGCTGTGTTTGGGGGCGGTCCTGGCCTTGCCGAGGCACCGGCGCATGAGCGGCTTTCATGTCTTCCCCACAGGGCAACGGGCATGAACGGGACTTCATGGATGACAAGCGTGTGTACATCATGGACGTCTACAACCGCCACATCTACCCCGGGGACCGCTTTGCCAAGCGTAAGCTGCCCCGGCCCCATGGTCTTAACTGCATTCTTGAGTGGATGGGGCTCGCTCCTGAGTGTTTCCTGCACACTGGGCCCTGCAGGCATCACTTCATTCATCCCTGCATAGTGGGGATCATTCCCATTGTACAGATGAGGAAATAGACCTAAAGAAATCACTTGAGGGCTGGCCCCATGGCTTGGCGGTTAAGTGCGCGCGCTCCACTGCTGGCGGCCTGGGTTCAGATCCCGGGCGCGCACTGACGCACCGCTTCTCCAGCCATGCTGAGGCCGCGTCCCACATACAGCAACTAGAAGGAAGTGCAGCTATGACGTACAACTATCTACTGGGGCTTTGGGGGAAAAAAAAAATAAATAAAATTATAAAAAAAAAAGGTCACTTGACCCACCCAAGATCACATAAACTTGCCCAGTAAATTCCTGTATGGATCCTTACATTAGAGGTAACCACCAGAAGAATAGAAATAGAATCTTCTTCTAGATATGCATTTGTCTGGTAGAGGACAGGAAATGACAAAAAAGAAACAAGGGGAGAGTATGATAAATAGAAAATATAAAATAAGATAGCAGAATTCAGTTCAAATATAATAGTTGTTGAAATAAGTGCAAGTGGGTTAAACTTATCAATCAAAAGGCAGAGACTCTCAGAGGAGCTTTGAAAACAGGAACCCGCCCACTTTGTGGATTGGCGACCTTGACGCAGGAAGTGCTAGTGAGTCGGCTGTGGGTAACTCAGCCACTGGCGTGGCCCAGGGGACTAGTTTCTGAACTAAATCTCGAATGTGCTGGATTTGGGCCTGAGGGCCTGGTGAGGTGTCCACGTGTCTGGGCAAGGGCTCATGGAGGCAGTGAGATCAGACCTGTCGACGGGGTCTCTGAATCCCCAGGGCCAGGTGTTTCGTCTGCACTCCCCCTTGTCTCCTTTGGGTCCCCGCTTTGCAGCTCTTTTGCTCTTTTTAGCTTAGTTTTGGGTGAAATGGGAAGCTGAGCACACAGAGCAGTTTCCATTCCTGCCTCAGGCACTGACAGGGACCTGGGTGATCTTTGCCCTCCTGAGCCTCAGTTTCCCTTCTCTGCACATTGGGGCTGTTCCCTTCTCCCTCTCAGAGGCTATCAGGCGGAAGGTGGAGCTGGAGTGGGGCACAGAGGATGATGAGTACCTGGATAAAGTGGAGAGGAGCCTCAAGAAAGCCCTCCAGGAGCACCCCCCCGATGTGGTGGTGTACAACGCAGGCACCGACGTCCTTGAGGGTGACCGCCTTGGGGGGCTCTCCATCAGCCCACAGGTATGTCCTGACCCTGGGGGGTGGGGCAGGGTCTGTTGTGGGGACTGAGCAGCAGCTGGAAAGGTGGCCGACACTGGTGCCTTTCCTGCTGTCAGAGAGGAAATGGGTAGAGGCAGCAGCAGTGTGGAGCAGGGCTAGACCTGCAGCAGGACTTCCTGATACCATGAGGATCCAGGCCTGCCTGAGCCAGCCTTCTCCATCCCCTCACAGGGCATCGTGAAGCGGGATGAACTGGTGTTCCGGATGGTCCGAGGCCGCCAGGTGCCCATCCTCATGGTGACCTCTGGCGGGTACCAGAAGCGCACGGCCCGCATCATTGCTGACTCTATCCTTAATTTGTATGGCTTGGGGCTCATCGGTCCAGAGCCACCCAGCATCTCAGCACAGAACTCAGACACCCCTCTGCTGCCCCCTGAGGTGCCCTGACCGCGCTACCCTTCTGAGCGACTCCCTGCCTGCCTGCTGCCCCACCCGGCCCTCAGTGCTTCTCCTTTCTAACGTTGTGAGGCGGTGGGGGCAGTCCCCAGGGGCACTGAGGACCGCTCCTCCGCTCTCCCGACTGGGTGTCGCAGGGTCTCCAGGCTATCTGGGCAGGGGCAGAAGGCAGAGCCCGAGACCCAGGAAGACCCCATACGGGGTCGTGGGTCTGACCAGGCCTTGTGGAGGCAGGCAGTTCGCTGAGGAGGAGGAGGGCAGGTGAGGCTCCCAGGGCTGCAGTGAGGGCCCCCAGGGGTTGGGGTGTTCTGGTTTTCAAAAAAGCCGGACTCATTTCAGACTGAGGAAGTTTCCATCTGTACTGTAGTTGGGCCTCTCTCCCTCCTCTTCAGTTGTGTGATTTGTTCCCCCCTCTCCCCCTTGCCTCAGACAGGGCAGGAGGAGCTATGGGTGCCCATTTGCGTGGGCCTGAGAGCTGGGTGCTGGAGCCAGGCTTCTGGGGGGCCCTGGATGTGAAGGGTGGCAGGGAAGGGGGTGCAGGTGGGTTTTCCTGTCTGGTGTTCCCCTTCAATAAAGCAAGGGCTGGACCCGCCTTCCTAGAGTCCCTCAGTGGTGATGAGGGGAGGGGAGGCCTGAGGAGCCCAGGGCCCTGCTTCAGCAGTGGTCTCAGCTGTTCAGGGAGAGGGGGCCAGGTTTGGGGGAAGAACGCTTGGCTCAGGGATGGGCCTCAGCAGACTCGAGGGGGCTGCTGACCCCGGTGGGGAGGGGGCCGAGGAAGGTGAGGCCCAGATGGGGAAATCGGGGATGGGGCAGGTGGCCAAGCCAGGTCCTGCAGGAACTGAGGCCCCAGGTAGGGACTAAGGTTCCAGGAGGCCAGGCTGGAGTTCCTGTAGAGAGGGCAGGGGTCTCCATCCTGGCCCGCAGGTTGTGAGAAGAGGAGTCTGGGGCAGGGCCCAGGTGGGGCTGTAGCCTCTACTGGCTTCACCCAAAGCGCCCAGGCCCTGGTAGCACGCCGTGTCCGGGTCCACGTGGGCCCTGACCTTGTCCTTAGCTCTACTCTGAAGGGGATGCTCAGGGTCCCCGGGAAGCCGGGTGGGGGGAGCATCCACCCTCCATTGCCTGGGTGTGATCTTAGACAGTGCCAAAGGCGAGGGTGGGGAGGGAAAGTAGGCCAGCTAGGGCGTCCCCATCCCTGGTCAGCCCCACCTATGGGACTCGTGTTCAGTACTGTCTGGGGGTGCTCCTGCTTCCTCCCACGTCTCCTCACTCTCCCTCACCACTCCATCTGCTGAGGGGTGGGGAAGGGTGCCAAGACCACAAACTCAAAACTGCTGACCTCCTGGACAGACCCGAGGCGCTAACCACAAGCTCAGACCCCCTCACCCGCTGCCCTTGCCGTTGGTCTCTCCGTATCTGACTTGAGGTACCTAACGTCCCTTCATCTCCAGCGCGGGCTGTGACGTCTGGGGCGGGCAGTGGATGGAGCTCATCACAGGGAGCTTCTGTTCGTAGAGAACAATAAAGTCTCTTGATCAGAACTGGCTGCTGTGTGTTCTTGAGATGAAGAATCCCCACCCCCTAACGATTAAAGGAAATAAGGATTTAAAATTCTCATACTATGAGGCCTGATACGGGGTAGCTGCCCAATAAATGCTAGTATTTTATTCCGTCTTCAGAGTCTATGAAGCAGGTCATTATTGCCATTTTAGAGACGAGGCAGCTGAGACTCAGGAAGGCGTTTGCTCCAGGCCGCACGTCTAGTGAGTGGTAGAGCCAGGTTTGGACCCAGCTCTGCCGGATTCCCGAGTATGTATTCTCAGCTGCCTCCAATTTGGCAGGGGGGAAGAAGTGGGGGGTGGGGTGTTGCTCTCCAGGCAGAGGAGGGTCCAGGGTCAGGGAAAGGGTGGGAATGAGAGGGCAGGCAGGGTTGGACTGTGATGGTGGCTCTGCACAGTGTGGGAGGCAGCTGGGGGGCCTTGGCAGGGCAGCGGGGGGAGGGGGCGTCTCCCAGCTCTGGGCTGTGGGTGGAGCACACATGGGGATGGGCTGCCTCGAGGTGGGGCAGATGGGGAGGCAGAACCTTGTCCTCAGCCTGACAGTGACCAGGACATCCCCAGGGTTAGTGGCAGAGCCTGGGTGGGGAGCAGGGCGCCCCCTTGAGGGTCAGTGCCAGGGACGAGGACATCAGACTAAGACATCATGGGGTGGCGAGCAGGGGTCCAGCTCAGCCCTGTGCTAGGTGTGAGGAAGAGGATGAAGGCTGATAAATACCAGGCCTGTTCCAGTTGCTCGGCGGGAATTACCTCTTGAACCCCACAGCATTCTGAGCTAAGAACTCTTTTCATCTCTATTCTACAGATGCAGAAACTGAGGCATAAAGGGGCTAGTTACTTGCTCAAAGCCCACAGCTAGTAAGTGGAGGAGTGAGGACTTGAACTGAGGCCTCGGCTCCGGCATCCACAGCTGCTTCCTCATGGGTGAGACGGGGCCTTTCAGGGTACTTACCTACAGGGCGCTTCTAGGAATATACGCCTTCCTGTGTGAGACGCACTTAGGATGCGCCTTGGCGTCTGGTGGGTGCCCAGTCAACATTAGTGATGCTGCTGCTGACTCCCCTGTAGGGCAGGGAGGAGAATCAAGGCCAGGTGAGGCCGTGTGCAGATCTGTTCTTAAGATCTGTATGTTTTGCTATATGCAAGTTACACCCCAAGTTATAAAGATCCAGAGGGAACATGCCAGCTCCGTGAAGTGGCTGAGGGGCTGGCTCGACCTGGTGGGCGCTGCTGCCCCTGGTGAGAGCGGGGCCAGGCGGGGGGAGGTCTGGGGCCAGACGGGAGCCAGGGGGAACTTGGAGGCAGGTAAGCTCGGAAGCACCACCCCGTGGAGCCCCCCATGGGCCAGCCCCAGTGCTGGGGAGAGCTCCTGAGTTGTGGAGCAGGAGCAGGGATCTGCCTGGGAGGCGGAGCACCTCCTATGCTGGGAGCCCAGCTGCCATGGGGGGATCCCTGCTCTGCCGGGGCCTGAGTGTGGGACGTAGGCACGTGATGGCCTCTCAGAGCCTCCTTCCTCAGCCATCTTGGTGGGTCTGGCACGGGGTAGGTGCTGTGTGAACACAGCCATCCCCCTCTCTTCCCGTGGACCCTAGCGCCCTGCCTGGCCGGCGGGCTGGCTGAGGCCTGGGGAAAAGTGGTTTCCTGTCCCAGAGTCCTAGCTCTGCTCCCACAGGGGGCGGTTGAGGGCCTCTCAGGCGGGCACTGGGAACAGCAGCGCCCAGCTGTAACCCGGCCCCCTGGACCACGCCTGAGGCTGGCTAAGAGGCCTGGTGGGGGGCAGAGGCAGGAATGGAGGTGCCCAGCCTGCCGCCTGCGGCGTAAACAAAGGCGGGAAGGCGCAGTCACGGCCCCCCAGCCCAGCGGACTCCTGGGCTGAAGGAGACTTGCATGAGGCCTCCCTGGCTGCTCAGCCAAATGCTTGGGGTTTGGGCCAGGAACTCCTCCAGGGCAGCTTGCCCTTGAGTTGGTTTCATTTAGCTCAGCCAACACTGGCTGGGGACACCCTGCTCCAGGCCTGGGACCAATGTGGGGGCTCAGTCCCACCCTGGGAGCAACACTGTCCCGTGATGGCGAGGCTGCAGGGCTCAGTGGTCACGCCTGGGCTCCCATCCCTCACCAGCCCGGCTTTGAGTCCCACCTCCTCCACCTGCTAGCTGGGTGACTTTGCCTCTCTGTGCCTCAGTTTACTTACCTGTAAAATGGGGATGGGAGCACCTACCTCATAGGATTGTCATGAGAATTAAATTCATAAAGTGCTTAAAGTGGTGTCCAGCACAGAGTAAGCACTCAATTCAAGTTACCTGTCCTTGTCATCGCCGTTTTACACATGAGTAGACAGAGACTCGGAAGGGAAGTGACTTGCCCAGGATCACACAGTCAGGCAATGGAAGAGCCAGGGAATGGACCCAAGTCCATGTCACTCCAAAATGCATTCCTTTTCCCCACAACCAGGCCCTCTGGCAAAGGTTTGGCATGAGAGTGTCATGGTGAGCGTTGTGCCCTGCACCCCACCTGGACCTCTCAGACCCTCCCCAACTCCCACCCATACCAGCAATCCTGAGAGAGGCAGGTGTCAGCACCCCAATGTCCAGATGAGATGGGGGACCCGGAGGGGAGAGGCGGCCATCGTCGGTCCCTCAGCGGTGGTGGCGGGGCCAGGCGGGCAGATGTATGGCAGTTGTAAGCAGGTACGTGGCTGTGTGCTCGTGCTGGGGCCTGCAGAGATGGGCGGCTTCCACGTCCTGCCCTTGAAACACTCTTCAGCTAGAGGACGCATGTTGGTCTTTCTGAAGGGCCATCCAGCTTGCAGCTTGAATTTTCCAAGTAAAAGTGAAGTTAAAAAGAATAAAACAGAGCAGGCAGCTGAGAAGTGCTTTAGGGGTTAGCAAGTGCACAGTCGGAGCTGAGGGCCCCAGGGACCACCCATTCCACCTGCTTGTCGCACATGGCACACAGAGGCCCGGCCTCGAGTCACTGCAGCTGGATGGGGCCTGCTGGGGTGGAGGAGAGGGACGGCTGTTCTCCACGCAGGGCCCGCTCAGACCCTGCCTCGGTGCTGGCAGTCACCACCGGCAATTTGTTGATGGGGAAGTGAGGCCCAGGGAGGGCTGTGAAGGAGCCTGACACCCCTGGCAAGCAAGCTAGAACCAGAGCCCAGCCTTCTGGCTTCCTCCCCTCGCAGACTCCTTACTGGGAAAGGGGTGGCGAGCATGTGTTGACATGGCATCATGAGAGGGCCTCGAGGAGCCCTCTCTGCTCCAAGCCCCGCCACTCTCGGTGCTCCCACTCTTTGTTCATCCTCATGACAGCCCCCCAGGCAGGGACCTGGAGCTCTGTTTCAGAGACTGGGAAACCAAGGCCCAGAGAGGCCCACAGGCACTCGCCCAAGGCAGAGCTGTTGTCTTCACCACCACCCGGACGTTTTCCTCCGTCTTCTTTGCCGCTATTACTGTTAAGGCCCGGTTGACAGGGCATGTAGGGGCCATGAGCTCTGCTGGGGTGTCTCTGGGGGAAGGCCGCAGGCTTTGGAGTTTGCCAGCCTGGGTTCAAATCCAGCCTCTGCCACTGGCCTGCGCAGTGACCCTGGGCAGGTGGCCTCCCCTCTTTGAGGCTCACTTCTTCCTCTACAGAGGATTGTGCGAGATAACAGAAGTGGGGCTGGCATACGATGGGTGCATAGTATATGCAGGACTGGCCATGTTCCCCTCCACTGTTCCTGTCCTCAACACCTCTTCCAGCTGGAAACAGGGCAGAGTCATTTCTCAGTCTCCAGTGTGGGACATCTGGTCGGCTGCCAGGGCCGGCCCTGTCAGAGGGACCTTTGAGCACCCCCTTCACCCTCACCGAGCTCAGGCCTGAGCTCCTCCCCAGCAGCCTCTCAGCTCTGAGGGCTGGTTACCATCCTGGAGGGTTCACAGGGTCTGTTCAGCCATGAGGATGTGGGTAGCAGAGCCCGTCCTGGCCCTGGGTGCTGGGGAGCCTCCCTGTAGGGCAGGAACTGGGAGAGTCACTGTTCCCCAAACCATGGGAAGACAACCACTTCCCCCAGGAGGGCAGCCTCGTACAGGGACAGCTCAGGCCTGGACTCAGATCTGTGTTTGAACCTAGGATCTCAGGGACTCTGGGCAAATGAGTTAATCACTTGGTGCCTCAGTTTCCTGCTCTTAAGTTGGAAGGAAAAATCCCTTCTCTCCCAGGGCTGGCTTGAGGGTTACAGGAGGTCAGGCAGGTAAAGAAGCCTGGGTCCCCCTCACATCCACACCTGGCTGGAAATCTCACCCAGAACCTAGGGGGCACTCCTGCCTGTCCTGAGACGGGCCCCCTTTCAGAAGCAGGTTAGCGTGGTGGGTATGTGCACCGGCCCAGGAGCCAGAACCTTGGATTCGAGTCCCACTCCTACCCCTACTCTCCGTGTGACCTTGGGCAAGCGAAGGCAATCCGTGCCTCAGTTTGCCCATCTGTGAAACAGGGATGGCACTGGTGCTGGCTTAGAGAGTGGTGGTGGGGATGAGTGGATCTGGTTACGGCGCTGGAGCCACAGCTCTTAGCAATACCGAGGGCCCGGCTGTTGACATCGCCTAAGCTGCCAGCCTCCACTTTCACTTAGCTTGCAGAACAGTATTCAGGGATTCCACCACTCTTTTCTGGACACATGCTGTGGTCGGGACCTGTGCTGGGACACAGACCGAGTCTCCTCTCCTACTGGACCCCAAGTTTCTTGAGGGCAGGCCCCAGGCCTGCTGTGTCTCTGGGGGAAAGAATTAGGGTCCAGAGGGTGAGTGTGAGAGGGACCCTCATGGCTCACCATCTGATCTGTTGTTGCACGGACAGGGGCCTTGCTCCAGGGAGCTGGGACCTGTTGGGGGGGGCAGTGTACCACAGTGGTTAGAGCTTGGGTTTGCATCACTAGTTGTGTGGCCTTGATTGAGCAAATCACCCCCCTGAGCTTCACTCTTTTCCTCCATAAGATGCCCTGGCATAGACAAGTGCTCAATCAATGTTAGCTAATAATAGTACTCTGGTAGCAATGAGGCAGGACGCTCTCAGAGCCAGAGCTGTCTGAAGGTCAGCCCAGTGGCCGCCGGCACGGTCTGAGTACAGGGCTTAGTCCTCACATAACTGTGTCTACAGAGGAGGAGAGTGGGTGCAGGGGGGTCGGTGGCTCGCCAGGGTCTCCCAGCAGGATACCCTCCCCCGCTCACCCATTCCACCTGCTTGTCGCCTGGCGCCTAGCCGGCTGTAGGCGCCCCACCTCCGGGTGTCCCATGAGGCATGACCTCCCCTCCCGGAAGGTGTGGTGGCAGAGGGTTTGTGCATCAGGGGCATCTGGCTAGGCAGCTTCTGGGACTTCCCACCCCCTTCTGACTCTGAGTGTGAGATTCCCGGCATGTGCCTGGCCTTGGAACTCTGGGGAAGGTGTCCCAGGCAGGGCAGGGGGAGTGGGCGGGGGCCGAGCCAGAGGCCCACTCCCTTCTGGGACCCTCGAGCCAGCGCGCACAGCCTGCCAGTCGTCTCGGTAACTGATACCCAGGCGGCCAGACGAAGTTATGGTGTGTGGCTGGGAGGCTATTTTGTCTAATATGCTAAAGGCCTTTGGAAATTCCTGGAGCCCATCTGGTCCTAGTTACACCACAATATTGCTGTCTCTTCAGCTCGCAGACAAAGGAACACTTTTATTTCTCTTTTAGGAGCTCAGGAATGTGCCTTAAACACAGGCCGGCAGACGCCCACTTAGTTCCCCCAGTTCCTTGACCATGTGTGGGACCCATCATCCTTTTAAAGGCGCCCCCTTCCCTTCAGCTCCCCCGACCCCTGATGACCCCCAGGAATCCTGAGCGTGCCATGGGCAGGCCTGGCTTTGCCGTGCTCCGACCTCTGTGCTCTCTCGCCTGTGTGACAGACAGGAACTCCTGAGACGTGGACACAAGCCTGGCCTGTGGTAGGTGCTCAGTTTCCCAAGAGCTCCAGGAACCTGGGAAAGTCCCTGGACCCCTCCAAGCGCCGTAGCCTCCTCTGTAAATGGGTCTGCAACTCCAAGGGGTATCGGTAGTCATCCCTTACTCACCTGGCACCTATGCCCACCCATAGCCTCCCCAGGAACCAGAAGGTGAGACAAATACAGAGGCTCTGCATCTAAAACAACCCTGTGGAGTCCAGGAAGGGCCGCTCATGTGCTTTTCCCTGGGCTGGAGTGTATGTGTTTCTTGCCTAGAGTCTGGTCCCTGCGGGTCCCGGGGGCTTCTGCTGGCTGCAGTGTCCAGAGGCTGGGCGTGGCTGCCCCATGCTGTCTCACTCACACATGGCCCTCCCATGGGCTGGCTAACTCTTGGCTGCTGCTCTGGACAGTTGTTTGGGGCAGCTGGCACCCTCCTCCCATCCCTGAATCCCAGGCTGTGACAATCACAGTCCCCTGCCCACCCCCACTCCGGCCCCTGCTGCCCCAAGAGTAGAATGTGATTCAAGTTCAGATCCTCCTAGTCCAGCTCCATCCTTCCAGGCCAGGGCAGGGCTGCCCCTCTCCGCCCTCTGAAGTTGGATGTGGCCACAGACTTGCTTTATGAACTGTGAGCTCAGTGGCTGGTGTATCTTCCTGGGTGGAAGCTGTCCGAGCCATTGGGCGACTGCGAGTGCCCTTCCCTTTGCCACAGTGATGGCGGGAGCACATTTTGAGTCATAGCATCTGTTAGTCGGGGGCCCAGAAAGCCCAAGGTGAGTGGAGCCCCTGGTCAACGTGGGGTGGACATTCAGTGGGAGTGAGAATAAACCTCTGTTGTTTAGGCTACTGAGGTTTCAGGTGGCTTGTTGCACAGCATAGCCTTGCCCATCCTGACTGATACACATCCCCTCTCCCTGGTCACAGACGTGATTTAGTGGCGCAGTGACTCAAGCTGGACCAGAGGCCTCTGCTAGACTTCTTATTTTGGGGGGAGGGGATGGACCTTGTCTTGAGGGTTGAGCAGCCATGCTTTGATCACAAAGATAAAGCCTGTCTAAGGTAGGAAAGAGCAAAATGGAGGAGAAAAAGATAAAACATGATGGAGAAAGAGGGAATCCTAGTGACGTCAGGATGGAGCTGCACAAGGTGTGCGCTAGACAGTTCTGAAGAGTGCTATTCACGCAGTAATCACGGGTTTGAGGATTCATCAGGACAGTTTTCCAGCAGATGGCAGTAAAGTGCACTGAGGCAGTGGAGCCTTTCTCTACTTGGCACAAAATTGCTGTGCGGGCCAGCAGCCGTGCCGTGCCGAGTCCCTGATTTCAGCCCTTGAGTCCCCAGTCTTCCCAGTCCTTGGTGGGATTTATTCTCATGATACGCTCCCTTTATTACAAAGCTCTGCTCACAGCAGAATCGTTGAATTGGTGGCAGTCGGGTCACCGATGAGATGCAGCAAGCTTGTTTGGCACTTTCCAGAGCAAACCGTGGTGCTCTCAGAAATAAGTGGCACGGTAAGAGAGGAGACAGAAACGCCGTTGAGAGCAGACACGAGAACAACCACCATCACCAAATATCAGTTCGGGATCACTCGTGTCGGTGCAAGTAGCATTTCCTATCTCAACAAGCACCTGGCTTCTTACTCTGCTGGGCTGTGGCCTGGACATGGATGGCAACAGTAGTTCTGTAGGAACACAGAGAAGACATTGTGTGGACTTCATTTCCTCTTGAATGGCTGGATTATAACTGTGTTGTTGGTTAGAAGGATAGACCAAAATTATCTAGAGGGTTCACACGCGTGTGGTTCAAGCTAGATAAATACTGTGTCACTGTAAGGGAAAGGATGGTGTCGGCCGAGGCCCAGCCCCCAGCTGTCCATCCGGCAAGAGGATCCTGCCCGCCGGCCGGGCCCTGACCCCACTCTGCCCTGCTCAGGATACCTCCCTCCCACAGCTCTAATGCCAGGAGTTTGCAGGAGAGGTTTGGGGGAGGCCATGGGCTCTGGTGTCAGGCAGTCTGGGGTGGGGTCTTGGTGCTGCCTTTTCCAGTGAGATGACTGGACAAGTGCTCACATTCAGAGCCTCAGTCCCCACTTCTTGAAAATGGGAGTGCTGACACCCACCTGAGGGGTCATTGGGAGGGTCTCACAGGCGTGGGAATGACCCAGGACAGAGGAGGTGCTCGATGCGCAGAGACTGGCACCAGGGTGGCGGCTGGCCAGGTTGAGAACAAGGTCACGGCCCAGCCCCCCGGGATGCGAATCTCGTCACAGCCTTACTGAGCGCCTGTAGGTGGTGGGGCACGTCACCTCTCGGAGCCTCGGTTTCCTTGGATTCCAGGGTGTTGGGAGACAGGCACTTTCCTGTTGCCACTCACCTTGTTGTGTGCTATCCCAGCCAGACAGTAGGGGCAGGGATCGAGTCTGTGCCCCTAGCACTGTCCCCAGAACAGGGCCTGTCGGCACTTAGTAGGTGCCCCATAAACACTCCCGCGTTGTTCCGGTTATGAGGGAAACTGGCTGGTGCCTATTGGGCCGTCCCGCCCTCCAGGCTGTGGGGGAACAGGCCAGGTACTGTCTGCACTGGGTCGGGATAGAGACCACTTCTGGGAGGGGTCGGCCCCAGTGCCCCCTCTGAATCTACGGGACCCCCTCCCACTCCTGAGCAAGTGCCCCCGGTTCCCCGCCCCCTCTAGGCCCATCCCAGGTCTTTCAGTCAGGGCTGCTTGACATTGGCGGGGCATGGAGAAGGGGGTTCCTGGGCCCCTCTGGCAGCCCTGGGCCAGCGCCACAATTGTTTTTCCACCTGGTGCTTCCAAGGAGCTGCTGGCAGGCAGGCTGGGGAGCTTGGGGTGAGATACTAGCGGGCATGGGCAGAAAAGCTTCACCGTCTCTATCCACGGGGGACAAGCACTGGGGTAGACTGGACGGCACTGGCCAGGGTCCACTTCCCTTTGACCTTGGATGAGTGACTTAAGCTCCCTGGTCTCAATTTCTTCATCTGTAAAATGGGGATAATATCAGCCTTGCTGTGAGGAATGAATAAGTAAGCCCATGCAAAGCACTTAGAACGATGCCTGGTGCACAGTGAATGCTCCAGAAATGAGTGGCCACAGTTATTATGATCGTAAGTCATTCTGGCTAAGGTTCTAGTCTTAACGCTGATGCTCACTGCAGTGAAACAGGTCTGTCACTTCCAGTCTCTGAGCCCTGTGAGGCCTACGTGCCGTCTCCTGTGTGTGGCAGCCCCTGCAGAGGCCGGCGCCAAGGAGACAGGGAGTGGGTGGAAGTTCCGTCCCTCCCTCCCGCTTCTCTCCCGCCCCTTCTTTTTTCCTCTATCCTGGGAGCTGCCCCCAGAGGCAGGAGACGGATCACCTGGCCTCTGGGAAGGACTGCCAGCTCATCAGCCACAGAAACAGTGGACCTGTGGGCTCGCAGACACTGCCATGTCGCATCCCCCTTTGTGTAGGGTTAAAAGTTGAAGCCTGAGTGGGGACAGGGCCGGCTGCTGAGCAGATGTCAGGTCCAGCACAGCTGAGGTGTGGTCAGCCAGGTTCCCTTGGGCCCAGCTGTGGGAACATACTGTCCCGACCCGTCCGGCGGCTGTCTCTTTGCTGTTGTTTGGAAGAGAGAGCCGTCATCAGCCCCAGCCCCTGGCAGCCCCACCCTCCCCTCGGTTCCCCTGTCTCCTTGGCCTGGGACAGCCCCTGGCTGACCAAGGTTGTGCGCTCAGTGACCAGGGGCAGGCCCTGATGCTCTGTGGCCCTCCATCCTTCACCTCCGCCTGGAAACTGGGGGATGGAGCTGTTGGTCTCCAAGTGCCCTTTTGACTCAAGGTCCACAACAAAGGGGACAGGAGGCACGGCGGGGCGGGGGGCTCGGTCCGACGCTTGCTGAGCACCCACTGGACACCAGGAGCCACTCAGGACCTTGTACTTCTGTTGGCATTCGAGAGGCAGAAATGGACTTTGCTGTTTTAGGGAAGAAGGTGCCTGGGCACTTGTGTGCATCCAGTGGTGGGGGCAGCTCCCCCGCAGTCTCTGCCTTCCTGCCTCCTCCACCCCTCCCCTCCTGCCCTGACCCAGGGCGGGTCTGTGCCGGGAGGAGCAGCTCCTGGGCTGTGGATGGCCCGTGTTCCCCAGAGTGGGGCAGGGGCCCTCGGGAAGAGGAGGGGAGACTTATAACATTGGCCAGGGGAGCTTGTCCTGGGCCAGGTGGATCCTGGGCCACATAGAGAGGATGGGGCCCTGTTACTGTCTGCTGGAACCAGGAGAAGCAGCCCAGTTATAGGACCTGATAAACATGACCCGGGGAGAAGGCAGCTACTGTGTGGACACTCGGGCCCCAGGGTCATTGCCAATTGAAGACCCAAGGCCATTGACCTCTAGTCCTACGTGCTAATGGGAAGGGAGCTGCTGCCCTCTCCCTCCCGGTCAGGGCAGGCCCAGGGCCCAGGCCCCAGGCAGGGAGACGCCAACTGAGGAGCACTGGGGACTGAGTCCTGGTTCGAATGCTGCCTGTGCTGCTTCCTGGCTGTGTGACCTTGGGCGAGGCCCATCTTCTCTCTGAGTCCCCATTTCCTTTTCTACGAAGCAAGAAAGTAGTGCCACCAACATGTGAAACTTGGCCCTTGTGCACCCCAAAGGCCTAGCACGCGGTCGGTGCTCTGTGCCCATCTTCCTCCACCTTCCCTTCTCTGTCCGCAGGCTGAGGAGGCCGGGGAAGCGGTGTTTGCTCTGGCATTGGTTCCCAAGTCCCTGGAAGCCTCCAGACCAGGCCTCGGCTGCCTCCCCAAACGATGCCAGCCCAGGGACAGGTTCTCTGCCCATGGGAACTTGGATCCATCCCAGGAAAGCGGGCCAGATGATGGGGAGGAGAGAGGGCAGAGTGGAGCCTCTGCCAGAGCTCTGCCAAGGCCTCCTGGGCTGAGATGGAGAGGGCCCTGCCGGCAGAGGCAGTGCCAGGGGCTGAGGCCAGGGTCCCGACAAACAGTGGTGCTCGCCACCGAGGACTGGAAATGGGGCCTGGCTAAGCCTCCAGGCGGTGAGCAAATATTTTCCCAAAAGATGCTTGGGACAAAGCTAACCTGGGGGGCTCCCTGTGACGGCTGGAGCTGGACATGGGGAATGCTGGGTGGGGGAGGGAGGTGGCACCTGCTGCGGGTGAGGAGAGGGCGTGTGGCCAGGGTTGGCAGTCAGAGTGCAGATCCAGTGAGCTGGGGCCAGGCATCCGAGCCTGGGGCCAAGGCTCCAGCAGCCAGAGCTCCATCCCTGCTGGCAAGACTCAGCAGGCCCCAGCCTGTGGGGCCTCCCAGAGCAGCGCTGGACCTCAGTGTGCCTTCGAGCACATTTAGAGAAAGGTGCCCCTCCCCACCCCGGCGGACGCAGGTGGCACGCTCAAGCTTGGTGAGGGGGTGTGGGCTCCCCAGGCCCAGTGTCCTCCTGTCACTAGATCTGGCAGCCCTGGGTGGTCTTCAGAGCTGGTCCTTCCCTTCTCTGAGGCTGGTCCTGGAGGGCCAGCCTCCCAGGTGGGAGGAAGCTGGATCACAGTGCCTCTGCTGACTTTGACCCCAAGTCCCTTCCTCCCTCACCAGCGACTTCCAGCCTTGGGGTGGGGGTGAGGGCGACCTTTCTCTCTCTGACACCCTGGCCCCAGTGTGCTGGGGGTCCTGCCCTGGGGTCCTGCAGCACCAGGGTTGGACTGTTGAGAAAATCTTGTGAAGACTTCGGGACAAGAGGGAAGTGAACATGGAGAGTCAGCAGGCTGAGACCGTGGACCTCCCTGTGAAATGACCAGTGGCGATGCTGCTGCTGCCCCCAGGGACCCGCAGGCTCCAGCTACATCCTTCTCATGGGCGTCTGCACCGGGCACTCCCCTGTCCCCACACTCCCTAGGGCACTGTGGGAGTCCTGCCCCACCTTGCTCCCTCCTCCTCTCACCCCCACCCCAAGCAGCACTAGGCTGAGATGGGGTGGTCTTCCCTCTTTGGACCCCTCAGACTGGATGGAGTTCTCTGAGGAGCGTCTGCCCCTCTGCAGCCTGAGCCCAACTCTCCTGGGCCTCTGTCTCCCCAACCCTAGCTCTTTCCAGGCTGTTCCTGGAACATCTTATTGGATGGTGGGTATTCCAAGGCCAGGGGCAGGGAAGGCTTTGCAGGAGGAAGGGTGGCTAGCTGCCCAGGTGGGGACAGTGCTGTGCCCTACCTGAAGGAGGCCCCCGCCCCCCAGCATTCCTGCTAGCCCAGACAGCTCTACAGGGAAGGTATCAATTCGGAGATACTGCTGCCTGAGACCGGGGCCAAAATCTTTAGTTGGGGGAAGCTGGCAGGGTGGCCAGTGACATCTGGGCAGCTGTCCAGCTGGACAGATCCTCCAGCAAGGCCCAGTGCCACAGCCCTTCCTGAAAGCCCCACAGAACTCTGGGCTGCGGGCTCTTGGGTGGAAGCCCCACTCCCAGAGGGGCCAGTGTGTGAGCTGGCGGTGAGGGCAGACTCTCCCCAGGGTTAGGAACTGTGGGAGCCTTATGGTGGGCGCTGGGGGGCGGGGGTCATTATACTGTGCTCTCTACTTCTGCTAGAAATTTTCCATAATGAAAAGGTGTAAAACAAATCCTGAAGAAAAACAAAATGCTTTGTCCAACGTGGCATGCAATCTCTCAGTTTAAGGCCTCAGCGCAGGACTATGTTGTGTATGACTACAGTAAGGACATAATCTGCCTTCACATGGGTGTAGATGCGGCAATAGGGTTTGCAATTTTGTGCAAATAAATGTGTGTCAAATAGTGGAAAGAGTTCAAATGTCCATTAATGATCAAATAAACAAAACGTGGTCCATCCGTACAATGGAATGTTATTCGGCAATAACAAGGAATAAAGTACTGACTCCTGCTACCCTGTGGGTGAGCCTGGAAAACACTGCGCTCCGTGAGAGAAGCAGACACAAAGGCCACGTATTGTATGATTCCATTTATGTGAAATGGCCAGAATAGGCACACCCACATACACAGAAAGTCCATGAGGGCTTGCCAGGGGCTGGAGGGAGGGGGGCATGGAGAGTGACTGCTGATGGGCGTGAATTTTGTGTTTTGGGTGATGAAAAGTCGTTTGTATTGAAAATTGTGGAAAAAAACACATGGTCTGGAGTCCGCATGCCTGTAGCCCCAAGGGAGACATCCTCCCTGAGCATCAGTTTCCTCTCCTCTAGGATGGGGTGATAATAGTAGCTTCCCCGCTGGGTACCTGTGGGATTCAGAGTGTGAAGTACTCAGGGCAGTCTGGGCTTGTTGTTAAGAGCTGCCTGCCCTCCAGCAGGCTCCGCCCTGAGTTCTGGGCCCTGCTGGCACGAGGCAGTGAGAGGGGGCTTGGTGGAAAAATGCCTGGAAGGATGTCCTCCAGACTCGAGGCCATGTGTCCTTGGGGCAGTGAGGGGAGGCCCGGCGTGTCCCTCCCGTGTTCTAAGGAGACATGAGCCTACCATCTAGTGTGTTGGTGAGCACCGAGCAGGTGCCAGGCACTGCTCCAAGCACCGGGGCCCAGCAGGAAATGGGACAAAGAGCCCGACCCTTGTGGAGCGAACAGTCCAGCGGCAGAGACACAGATGAATACACGTAACATGGAGGTTCTCAATGTGTGGTCTGCGCTGGTGGTCCCCAGGGTTCTCTCAGAAGATTCACAGGTCAGATCTCTCTCCGTAGTCGTCCTGACACTGTTCACCCTTCTCTCTTGCTGACGTCTGCACTGAGGACGCAAACGATGGTGGCTATGGTGCGGGTCAGGGCCCCAGCACTGCTGTGACAGCGGCCATTGGGTCCTTCACCAGGCACACGTGAGGTGCGTCCCACGAAAGCGTACAAGTGATTATTGGACTGATCCTCACCCTTGAGTACACATCTTTCTAACGTTCTATGTGGCGACGTGGGAAGTGCACACGAAACATAGCTGGGTTGTCGCAGGAACAGTGTGTGCGTGACTGTTCGTGGGCTCCGCCGGCCGCCTCGCTGTGCAGCACCGTGTTTACTTGAAAGAACGACCGGCAAAGCTGTGGTTACTCAGACTTGAGTATTCCACAGACGTTTTCCCGCAAATGAACGAAGTGAGCTGTAACTTTAAGGAAAACAACTGATAGTAATTGTTCTTTAAACAAATTGCTGTTTAAATTGTTGTAAGAATTTGAGCCAGAAAGTTAGACTGTTGGAAAACTTGTATCCACACCAGGAGCCGATACTTAAAGACTTTTCCGAGGAGGTCTGCCACGATAGCAACAAACGTGGCGTTCAGTAACTGGAAGGGGAACCGCGCCAACCCTCGGAAGCCCGGGGACCAGTACTTCCCAAGTGACCCACGTGTGTCGTTAGAACATCTGGCCATTGACAGTGGAGACAGACCAAGGGGTTTTCACGTGGCCAAGTACGAACTTTGATTCATACGGTTTCAGATTCCACATAGCAACTGGAGTTTAAGAAATTACCACCTGCTGAGTTTTGAGGTTACAACAAAGAACATTATGCACGATGCTCTGAAAAGCTGTTGAAGTGTTCCTCCCTCTTCTGGCTCCATATCTGTGGGAGGCCAGATTCTCTTCTCATAGTTCAACCAAAATCACGTATCATAAAAAACTGAATGCAGGAGCAGGGAAGGGACCCCAGCTATCTTCAAATAAGCCAGCCGTTAAAAGATTTGCAGAAATGCGAAACAATGCCACTCTTCCTATGAATTTTCTTGTTTTGAAAAATGTAGCTCTTTTTCATAAAAACGTGTTATTTATTATTTTTAAAATATGTAAGTATTTTAACAATTTTTTCATTTTAGTTTTTAATACAGTCAGTGTCAGTATTTATAACCCACATAAACTAGAGCTCTTTGAGGTTTTCAGTAATTTTGAAGAGTGTAAAGGATAGGGTTGCCAGATAAAATGTAAGTATGTCTGTTTTTGTGGGTGTGTGAGGAAGATTGGCCCTGAGCTAACATCTGCCAATCCTCCTCTTTTTTTTGCTGAGGAAGACTGGCCCTGGGCTAACATCCATGCCCATCTTCCTCCACTTTACATGGGACGCCCCCACAGCATGGCCTGACAAGCGGTGTGTCAGCGCGCACCCGGGATCCAAACCAGCAAACCCTGGGCCACCGCAGCGGAGCGCGTGCACTTAACCACTTGCGCCACCGGGCTGGCCCCTAAGTATGTCTTATGCTACATTTGGGACATAAATATACTGAAAAATTATTTGTCACTTATCTGAAATTCAAATTGAACTGAATATTCTGTATTTTTGTTTATGTACTAAAGCTGGCAACCCCTAGTAAAGGATCCTGAGAGCAAAATATTTGAGGACCGCTGGTGTGATACACCGATAAACGTTATGAGGAAAAATACATTAGGGAAGAATCCAGAGAGTGAGGGAGATCACTGCTTGTTCAGCGTGATCAGGGACACGGTGACATTGGGGTGAGCCATGCAGGGAAGAGGGCTCCATGAGAGCAGAGTCCTGGGGTCTGGAACAGGCTGGGGTGTTGGAGAGACAGCAGAGAGGGAGGGACACATGGTCTCCCGCTGCTCTGGGATCTGTTCTGGGAGGTAGAACATTCTTTGTCCAAGAAGTGGGGCTCACAGAGGTCCAGGAACAAGCCCAGATTTGTGCAGCTGGTGTGTGGCTATCAGGAGCAAACCCCCTTGGACATGACACCGGAGCCCACGCTTGGCCTTTCTAGCATCTTCCCCAGCTGCAGGACAAGGGCAGGCCGGCACAGGGCCTGGCGGTGATAGGTGCTGGACAGGAAGCCTCCTTCCTCCCTGGCTGGGGGAAGGCCACATTCGAGGCTGGGGTGAGGGGCAGCCGGACAAAGGCCTTTTGTGAGCGGGAGGCCTTCAGGCTGACCCTGTCTGCGCATGGGATTAGGGTCATCAGTCTGGCAGAGCAGGCACGGGTTGATCCAGGCTCCCTGCCGGGCACGGCATCCCTGCAGGAGCAGGGCTTGGCTGCTGGGTCACGTCCCTGTGGCTGTGGGCTCCTGGCCATCTGGGCTGGGAAAGTGAGAGAGAGACCCTCACGAGAGTCTTTCTGGGGTAATAAGGCAGGGACAGAAAAGTCCTCATCCTCAGGGACTTCTCTGTGGCTGGCCCTGTCGCTCCTCAGATCAGGAGCCTGGTGGTGGCCCCGGGCGGGACAGAGTCAGGGTGAGAACCAAGCCAGGCAAACCAGACAAAGGCTCCAGACACAGGGCCTGCATGGTGGTCAGAGGGCTCGGCCTGGGGTGGCAGGAGGGATGCTTCCCCACAGCTAAGGACGTGAGGTGGGAACAGTCTCTCCCGAGACAGCCAATAAGGGGTGCATCAGCTATACAGAATTTAAATCAACAATAAACCCCACCAAAAGGCAGTCTGCTTTTTATTATCATCATGCTCTGGAAATTCTAAGAAAAGGTCGATGACAAAATACTCCTCCCTGCGCTAAACAATTGCAGTAGATCCTTTTAAGTTTTAATAACACAGATGTGAGCATCAAATTAGCGTATTTTGATGATGTATCTTGGAATAAACATTGTCTCATACATGGAATTTAATTGGAGAACGCCTGGTCATGCGGTCGCCCCGACACAGGTGGATTCGGCTGTGGGCACGTTTGGAGAGGAAGTTTGCGGTGGTTGAGAAGCGTTTGTCGGTTGAAGGTGCACTCGGTGTCTGTAACCGCCTGCGGTGCCGCCTACTCTTGCGTTCCGGCCGCGGATTGGAAATAATCGGTGCTTGCACAGTGATGGTAAGGATGGAGGAGGCGGCAATTGAGTTACTTCAGTTCTTCCTATGTGATCATGTGGAATTTTTATTTGGGCTTAAAACTTAAAACAGTGGAAAAAATGCAAACTCTGATTGATATGCTTTCTCTTGGTAAGTGTACATTTTTGTTCATGCATAAAATATTTCCATTTGGTGATTATTACTGGAAATAATTTTGTTATTATAATATAATATATAACATAAATAACACAGAGAACAGGGCTCTTGAAAAGTGATCCCTTCTGAGGGTCCAATACGCTAGGTCTGCCACTGGGTTAGAGCATCCACAGAGAGAGCTGAATTATGTCTGAGAAACTAGCCACCCAGGAGGTGGCTCTAAATCCCATGTGGAGCTGGGAGGCAAGGCTAGGCTGGTGAGGTGTGTGCTGGAGGCACAGCTGGAGTGGGGGTGGGTAAGAGGGCCAAAACTGAGGCTGTGAATGGCCAGGCTCCAGGCAGTATCCAGACAGGGCAAAGGCAGGTGTGGCTGGGAGAAGAAGTTTGCCAGAAATCACCCAATACTCCCACTTTCTGCGCGTTGTATATCTGTTAACATGACCCTTGGCGACTTCTGCTTGGTGGACAGCCTTGCCACTCTGTTGCTGCAAATGATGACTGTTCTGCCCAAGCCCCATTTCCATTGTCCTTTCTCTGCAATCATTTCTCTGACCCCAAGGGCAGGACAGCATGGAAGAGGGGGACTAAGGGTAGGGAACAAGCCCTGACTGAATGTCCGCTGTGCGCACTCTCTGCTGCCCCCTCGGACTGGGCTCCTCCAGGGCTTCCCACCCTACTCAACCCTTTCCTTCTGGTTTCTTCCTGGCTGGCTTCACCCTCTTGTCCCCAAGGCTCTGCCTCCATCTTTTTGCCTTTTCCACCAAGATCTTCTGGAAATTTCTCTCAATCCCGCATATTCCTTTACCCTCTCTGTTAGAAACACCAAACCCAGCTCTGGTCCAGAGCTCTCTCCTGAGCTTCCACTCTGCTCCTGGACGGTGTCCCTTTGGACGGTCCTCATTCTCAGCACATCCAACCCTGGGCTCACCATTGCTCCCCAAGCCAGCTCCACGTCCTTGCTCCCAAACTTCAGGGATGTGATCCTTCTCCTCTCCTGCTCGATGCCCCGCTCACCAAGCCCAGCCAGCTCTGCTTCCCTCCTAGCTGTTCAGTGTCTCACTTCTCCCAGCCCTACCCCTGCCTTGGGCCCGGCCACCCGCCCTTGTCATTCAGGACAGCCCATCCACTCCAGCAACCGGCCCCATTCCTCGCCCTGAAGACCGCTTCCCGCGCAGCCTGTATCTGTCAGTTTACTGAGCTCCTGCCTCACCCCCGCCCCTGTGCTGGGCCTGTGGAGGGTCCACAGGGCAGATAAAGCCCCCATCCCCTCCTGGGGGCCTCACCTCACAGTGTGGTAAGGAAATCCATCCCACCCCATCTCGCTCTCCACCGTCCCTCCACCAGCCTGCCTCTGTCCCTCCGTCCGTCTCCCCCTCGCTGCATGTCCCCTCCACGGAGTCTGCCATCTCTCCACTCATTCCCTCTCCATCTGCGCCCCCCATCCCTCTATCTCTCCCTCCATCTGTTTATTTATTCATTCTGCCCTATTTTGTGCCAGGCCTAGGCCATGCACGGGGGCTCAGACATCACTCAGACGTGGTCTCTGTCTGATGAGAAAGAGACAGTAGGAACACAAGGTGATCAGAGCTGTAGAGGAGGAAGCACAGGGGCAGGGGTCTGATGCCTGAGCTGGGTTCTGGAGGGTGAGTAGGCGTTTACCAGGAGAGACAGGGAGGAAGGGCATCGAGGCAGAGGAAACAGTATCTGCAAAGGCACAGAGGTGTGAACGGTGTGGTGTGCCCCATTGGCTCAGTTTGGCTGGAGGGGCAGATGTGGGAGGTGAAGGGGGGCGGGGGGAGTGGATACGATAGCTGACCAGCTCACAGGGGCCTTGGAGGCCAGGCTGATGCATTCAGACTCTATCCTGAAGGTACTGGGCTGAGGAGGGCTTGTAGGCAGGGGAGCACCACAGGCAGATGCATGTTTCCAGAAAAGCTTGCCTGTGCCAGTGTCCAGAGGTCCAGGTGAACCAGGGCAGGGGTGGCAGGGTGGGAGAGTGGGGAGACAGGGAAAAGGGCCACTCATCCTGGTGGCGGTGGCGGGGTCCTGAGAGTGCAGTGGGATGGGCCGGGGTGTGTGGATGGGTCCCCACGTTTCTTTCCGAGCATCCAGCCACCATTTGCAGTCAAGTTTTCATTCAGGTCTGTTATGTAACCCAAGAGTCCTGGGTTCAAGTTCTGGCTCAGCCACTGACAATCTCTCTGCCTTACTTTCCTCAGCTGTAGAATGGGAAGATTCATCCCAGCCAAGATCACAAACTCAGGTGCTTACGGGCCCAGGGCAGGAAGGGCTGTCGAGAACCGTGGAGACCTGGAGGGTCCAGGCCCTGTCTAAGGGGGCTGCCGCTTGGCTCCAGCTGTGGGAATGCAGACCAAATAGACCCTCTGACTTTTCAAGAGAAGCCAGAAGGACAGATCTTGCAATATCCTGATTTTTAAAATACTGCTCCGGGCAGGCAAAATGCATTTGTGGCCCCGATTTGAGTTGTTATGAGATTAGCTGAGATGGCGTGTGTGGGTAACGCAGACAAATGCACCCCGCCACCTCTCTGCCCTCCCTCCGTCCTTCCTCTTCTTGAACACAAGCCTCAGTTCTGCACAAGTCTTCTCCCCCAAGTCCAGCACCTGAGCTGGGCAGCGAGGGGCCCGGAATCCTAAAGCGTGAGGCAATATTTCTTTGTACAGACAGGAGCAAAGATGTATATTCCCAAAAGAACTGAAAGCGAGGTCTCGAACAGATATTTGCACACCCATGTTCATAGCAGTATTATTCACAGTAGTCAAAAGGTGGAAACAACCCAAGTGTCCATCAACAGAAAAATGGATAAACAAAATGTGGTCTACACATACAATACAGTATTATTCAACCTTCAAAAGGAAGGAAATTCTGACACCTGCTACAATATGGATGAACCTGGAGGACATTAAGCTAGTAAAATAAGCCAGTCACAAAAGGACAAATACTGTATGATTCCACTTATGTGAGGTCCCTAGAGGAGTCAGATTCCTAGAGACAGAAAGTAGAAGGGGAGTTACCAGGGGCTGGGGGAGGGGAGTGGGGAGTTAGTGTTTAGTGGGGACAGAGTTTCAGTCTGGGAAGATGAAAGAGTTCCAGAGATGGATGATGGTGAGGGTTGCACAACAATGTGAATGTACTTAATGCCACTGAACCAGACACTTAAAAATGGTTAAGATGGTAATTTTTATATTACATGTATTTTACTACAATTGTGTGTTATGTGTTATGTATAAATTACCACAGTTAAAAAACAAAATGGCTGGGGCCGGCCCCGTGGTGTAGCAGTTAAGTGCACGCACTCTGCTGCTGACGGCCCGGGCTTCGGATTCCAGGCCCGCACCCACGCACCATTTGTCAGACTATGCTGTGGCCGTGTCCCACATAAAGTGGAGGAAGATCGGCATGGATGTTAGCTCAGGGCCAGTCTTCCTCAGCAAAAAAAAAAAAAAAAAAAGAGGATGATTGGCATGGATGTTAGCTCAGGGCTGATCTTCCTCACACACACACACACACACAAAATGGCCAAGATATTCGTGTGGAGAAGGGAAAGGCAGGCTGGGGAGGCTGGTGTGGGGGCGCCAGGGCCAATCCCACCTGTTCCCAAAGCCCTGGGGCAGCTACCTCTGGGACTAGGTGGGGCTCTGCACGGCCAACGGGTGTGTGTGCTTCCTCCAGGGCAGGGACTTTCTGCCATTCTGTGTCCTCAGCCACAGAGATGGGCCTGGCACAGGAAGTGCTGAGCACACTCTTGGTCTGGAGGAACAAATTGGCATTGAAATGAGACTGGCACATTCAGCTTGGGCTTGTCTGGCTCTGTCTTCAATGTTCTGTAGAAATTGAATTTTTGTGTATGTGTATACATATACATTTTATCAGATGAAGGGACTTCCTTTCCAGTGCTAGTTGGTGAGGAGCTGTTGACTTTATTGAACACGTTTTTTTCTGTACCCTTTAGGATGATTGTGTGGTTTTTCTCCTCTAATTTGCTAATGTAGTGAACCCAATGACTTGCTCTTCTGAGGTTAAGCCGAGCTTGAGTTCCTGGATAGATTGTACTTGCACGGGATGCATTGTCTTCTTAAAGATGGCTGGATTTGGTTTGTTCACATTTGTTTAGGATTTTTGTGTCTGTGTCTCTGGAAGAAACTGGACTATACTTTTCATTACTCATCCTTGGGGGAAACCTTCTATTTCTCAGCTCACTCCCCCCAACCCCCACCCTGGCTGTGCTCACCAGCTCAGCCATCTAAACTGGCCAGGGCACCAAGACCGAGGGCCGGGCTGGAGCTGGGGCACAGCTTCCTGGGCCCTGGGTGGGCATGAGTCCATCTGTGCAGCCTGGGGGGTTCTGGAGGCGGGGTTCATGACGTGTGAGGTTGGTGGCCGCTGGCAAAGTCACCGAGGAGGTGGAGACCCCCTTAGTCTGTGCGGTGGGTGGGGGCCTGGCATGGTGGATGGGGGGCTTCTGCACCTGGGCCACAGTCGCATGCCCCTTCCCCAGAAAGCCCCGTGTAGCCCCTGTTCTTCCTTCCCAACTCGGGGCCAGCAGTTCACTGAGCAGCCTGAACTCACTGGAAGGACAAAGTGGAAAGGGTTTTTCCTTTCCTTCCATCTGTGCTGCCCTCAAGCTCTGCTGACCCCACTGTTCCCGAATGGAACATCGCCATCTCTGGCAGTTCCCAGAGTGCTCAGATAGGAAAATCACGTTCAGGCCACTGTGGACTGTGAATCGCCTCTCCTCCCTCCGCTCCTGGGGGTGGATGTGGCCTGTGGCTGGGGACTGGGTCAGAAGGGTGTGGCCTGTCTTCCCCTGCCTTCTATGCCCTCTTCTGCATCCAGCAACCCCCGTGGGGAGGAAGGAGGCCGGTGTCGTCTGACTCTACTGTTCTTTTTCTGTTGGTCTCTGTAGCCTCCTGGGTTGCAGTGACCACCATCAATGCCAGCAGTGTCCTTGGTGTGGCCTCCGTCCCCATGAGTGCATCTGTGGGCACCTGGCCCCAGCTGGACCCCCTCCCACCTGCTCAGTTCCTACCCTCAGCAGGGTTCCCTGCTGCTGTGGTCCCGCCATTGCCAGGTGTCCTTCTAGGGTGGGGAACACGCAAAACAGCCCACAGCTGGCCCTCTATGGTGGTGACCAGTCCCTGTGGCCACTCTCCGCCTTGCCCACCCTCCCCTGCACACAGGGCCGCTGGCCCACTGCAGGAGGTGACATCCAAACTGAGAGTGAGGCACCTGTCTGCCTTCCCGCAGATCCACCCAACCTCTCAGAGATTCGGCTTTTGGGGGGCTTTACTTTGGCTTTTTCGAGGAGGGGAAGTGTGGCTCCTGCCCCTTAAGCGGTAGTTCAGAGCCCCAGTGATGACTGAGTGCGCCCTCCTCCTGGGGGTCTACGTATTCAGACTGGTGGGATGTGGCGCGAGGGTTCCTGGGGTGATGGCGGGAGCTGCAGGCTGTGTCTAGCCCCCATCGGCTTCTGGCTCTCTTTAGAATGTAGGCTTTGGGGGCTTCTTCATCCTCAGCTCTGGGTCCTGGCCACTAGTTCCTGCAAGAGCAGAAGTCTCACTCCACATCCTGTGCTGCTGACAGCTGGATGCGGCGGGGGACTTGCCCAAGGCCACACGTGGTGTGCTGATTAGATCTGGGACTGGCTTCCCTCCTCCTGATTCCCAGATAGGGACAGTCCCTCCATCATCCCTCTTGTCCTGACATTTAGGGACACAGAAGATGACCCGGGGCAAGGATTTGGGTGCAAGCACTTTATTCGGGAGGTGACCCCAGAAAGCAGTGAGGGTGTGAGGGAGGGGAAGGGGAAAGCGGCCACAAAGGGTGTGATCATGACCGAGTCCCCACGGGGGCAACTGGGGCCTGAGCCAGCTGGGGTCCCCCAGGGGACTGTGTGGGGCACACCTCAGAGTTGCCCCGACAAAGGCTGAGGAAGCTGGGGTGTTAGCCCACCAATCCTGCCGCTTAGTGGTGAGGCTGCTCCTGGGGGCGTTAACCCTGCGGCTCTCTGGGCTGCTCTGCCCGTGGCCAGGTGACTCTTGCAGCCAGAAGCGACCTGTGAGTGCACGGCTGACCACAGAGGCGCAGAGTCCTCAGCGTGGGCTGAAGGTGGTGGGCGGGTGTGGACGGAGGTCGTCTGCCCTGGCCCACTCTCTGCCGTCCCTTTAGAGACCTAATCAAAATGAACATTGCACCTTCCCCACAGCCCTGGCTTTTATTTACTTCTCATGCCTCTGTCATAAGTGTGTGTGCTTGCCGGATTGTCACAAGTCATACATGCTCATGAAACTGGCATCCAGATCAAGAAACCGAACCCGACCAGCCCCCAGCAGTCCCCTCGGTGCCCACTTCCAGTCACGACCTCCCTGAGGGTGCCCGCTCCTGACTGCTAACAGCACAGATTAGTTTGCCTGTTCAAAAACTTCATAAAAAATGGACTCATCCGTGTGTAATCTTTTGCACCTAACTTCTTTGGCTCAATGCTGAGTCAGTGAGCTGCATCCATGTCGTCGTGTGGCCATAAGTGGTTTGTTTTCACACTATTCGGTGTTCCGCTGTGTGGACGCACCGTGACATGCTCATCCGTCCCCTCTGCTGACGGACATTTGAGTGGCTTCCAGTTTGGGGAATCAGGAACAGCGCTGCTAGGGAGCGTCCTGTCTCGGCTTCTGGAGGACGCACGCTGTCCTCCTCTGGGTCCGAGCACGTGCGTGTGTCCAGCTTGAGTCATGTCCACCACGGTTTTCTGAAATGACTGCACTGTGCGAAACTCCCACCAGCAGGGGACACGGATTCCCGTTGCTTCACTTCCTTGCCCACAGGTGATGTTTCCATCTTTTTCCTTCTACAAATCCAGTGGGCGAGTAGCCTTAGCTTCTTCAAGCTCCGTGTGTTGTTCCCCCTTCCCTGTAGCCTGCATCCACATTTCACAGATGAGAAATGGAGGCTCAGCGAGGGGAGTCCCTGGCCCCAAGCACACAGCTGGTGGGTGGCAGGATGGGGCCTCGAGCTGGAATTCTCTGCAGGAGGCCTTCTGCTGGCTGGCATGCAGGCAGGTGGGAGAGCCGGGGGTGGGCACTCATCAGATTTCTGGACTCGACGTGGTGAGTGGGGTTGAGGCCGGCTCCTCCCCTTGAAGCTGTCCAGCAGGCCAGCTGATGACATCCCATCCCTGTCCATTCCTGTGCCGTCTCCTCACGGGAAGGCCAGGGTGAGGTCTGATGGAGGAGGACGGCCCCGTCGGCTATTGAGAGCTCTGGAGGGCACGGTGGTGTCGTCCTGGGCAGGGAGCCTCAGGGCGACGGAGCAGTGGAGCCAGGCTGCCCGTGTGCGGTCCAGCCTCGGCCCTCCTGGCTGAGCTGGAGGGCTTGTGGCCATGACCTCCAAAGGCCCCGAGTCCCTCGTCTGTTCGATGGGCCTGGCAGCAGTGCTGCCTGGAGGGCTGGCGTGACCCTTGGTGAAACTAGGAGGGAACGTGCTTCGCCGGCTCCCTCAGCCCCGCGGGAGACAGACGAGGGCCTGGCGGCAGGGCAGCTAGAAGGAGAGCTCTCCTCAGAGTTGGGCATCTGGCGTTCCGGGCAGGGCTAGACGCTGGGAGTCTGCTGCCCGCCCACTGCCCCCTCCTCCCACATGTTGGCATATGGTTTTGTTCAGCTGGAGCCAGGCTGTTGTGGGGGGAGGTTCTGTGAAAGAACCCGGGAACAAGGCCCCTTTGTCTGGTCGGGCTGCCAGTTCCCTGGGCCTGAAACTGTGGGTCAGACCTCAGGCTGGCAATCCAGGGCACTGTCTGTGATGGGAAGAGGGCCAGGGCTCCCCTTTGTTAGATGGGGAAACCAAGGCAGAGAGGACGAGAGCCCTGTCCAGAGAGCTCAGTCTGTCAGTAGTGGAGGCACGACTAGAACGCAGCTCCCAGACTCCCAATACAGTGTTCTCTCCTCCTCCACCCTAATGTTGGTTCCCAGGGGTCCCTGGGTCCCTCCTAGGGTCTGGAGTCTGGGTTGGTGCAGCCACTTTTTTTTTTAACAACCCCATGCTGCCCCTGTCCATCCCTCTGTCCTCCCTGGCCTTCCACAGAGAGTTTTGGGGAGCTGGCTCTCTGCGGCCACACTCCTGGTTACCAGGAATATAAGCCTGAGCAAAACAGTCACAGTCTTGGCCTTCAAGGAGTTTGCTGTCCAATGGAAAAGCTGATGAGCCTGCTGACAATTACGGCACAGGAGTGGTGCCTTGAGACAGAGCACACAGGCACTGTGGCCCTACAGTCTGTGGAGGTGACGAGGAGTCAGGAGGGATCCTTGAAGGAGGTGATGTTTGAGCTGAGACCTGAAGGCTGAGAAAGAAGCAGCCAGGCAAGGATGTGGCTCCAGCGGGGAGAGGGAGGGTGTTTCTGGCAGATGCCGCGGCACAAGCAGGAGCTGAGAGGTTCTACAGGCAGGGTATGTGGGCGAGCAAGTGGAGGAAGCCCTGTAGGAGCAGAGGGGAGGGGAGAAAGTGAGAGGAGAGAGTCAGGAAACGGCTCCTGTTGAGAATGGCAACGCAGAGCAGAGCCAAACCACTGTAGGGCCTTGCCGGCCAGGCCGCCGGGCGTGGGCTTTACTCCACGGCCCCCGGGGAGTCACAGAAGGCTTAAAGGCAGGGAGTCACGTGGCCAGGCTGTGATTTGGAAATCAAGTGACTGCCAAGAAGAAAACAATGTTTTAAGGGGCAAAAGAACATGAGCAGAAATTTCACAGAAGAGGAAATGCTGACAAACATGAGTCAAGACGCTCGTTCTCCCGGTGACGAGGACACATAAGTCAAGACCACCCCTCGGTGCAATTTCACACCTCCCACAGGGCAAACAGTGTCGAGTGCCGGCAAGGAGGCACTGGCAGGAGCGCACTCTGGTACCGACTCTCCAAAACAACAGTTTGGCGTGAGCCGGGGAACTTGAACATGCACACACCCTATGACCCAGCCTTCCCTGTCCTGGACGCTCGCCCCGGGTGACTGATACAGATGTCCTGGGAAGACTGGGACCAGGAGAGTTAGAGCAGCATTATTTGTAGTAGGAAAAAACCCAAACAGAAGACAACCTACACATCCATAGATAGGAGACTCACTCGGCTTGGTAGAGGTAGTCCGTGGAATATCACATAGCACTGAAAAGAAAAGAAGGACAGCTACAGGGACCGACACGGGAGTTCTCATCAACGCAAACAGGAACATTTACAGTGTGTGTGTTCATATCAAGTTCAAAAACAGCCCGAATGAAATAACACTTTAGGATACATACAGAGGTGGTAACGCTTTTAAGGAAACTTAGGGAGGCCTTGCAACTGGGGAGGGGCCCAGAGAGGATTTCTGGATCTGGCAGCCCTTGTCTTTTACACTCCTCCTTTCTGGTATTTTTGCATAGCCGGAATCAGCCCCTGGGCTCGTGTCACATTCTCTCCTGCTGGCTTAACATTTTTGCAATGGGTGGAACCTGCTTGTTTTATTATTAGTCACCAACCACAGGCGACGGCTTTCCTATCAGACCCACGTTGCTTCCACGGTGCTGTGCTGGCCTCGGGGACCCAGCCTAGAGTGAGGCAATGACCCTGCGATCCAGGAGTCTCTGGGCTCTCATTGGCTGGACTGGCTGGGGCTTCCTTGGCTGAGAGCCAATCACTGAGAGCTTGATGAAATCTCCTTGTGCCTGTTGGGGGTTTTACAGAGAATATGTTTTAAAAATGTGTGCTATTATCTGACAGTGTCTGAATCCAATGTAGAAAAAGTCGACTTCAAACCCAGCGCTGCAAATTCACCCACCCTGTCGGGGTCATCCATGGATTCCTCTTCAGCATCTGAGAACAGCCCCCAGTTTCCATTAGAGATTCATCCCACCCCCTCACGCATTTGGGAGAGCATACCACCTGGGCTGAGCCAATCAGCACAGCCCATTCCCCTGGCTGCAGTGATTGGTTCAGGTCTGGGCACCTGACTTAAGCCCCTCCAATCGGAGAGAAGGTTAAGACCAGTGGACTAGTGCTTCATCTTGTCTGGACTTAAAGGGGTGTGGGCTGGAGCTGCTGGGAGTTTTGGTCACCAGAAGAGGTGTTTTTGGTGGGAGATGGAGGAGAGGGGAGCAGAGCTGAGGAACAAGAGGGGATAAACTTATTTCTGGGGACATTTGGCTACCTGGATCCAGCTGTGCTTGAAGTCCACCCCTCTACTCTTTCATTATGGAACTCAATATCTCCCTTTTTTGGCTTAAGCCTGTTTGAGTCAAGCGTGCTGTGACTTGCAGCAGGAAGTCCAGATGGGTACCCCTCCCCAACTCATCAGTGACACCTCCTGAGCTGGTAGCTGAGGAACCATCCCTGCCCCTCCCTCTTCTGGTCCCAGCATCACACCAGCCTTCATAGTCTCTCTCCTCGATCTCTCTCCAGTCCTATCTCTTCCCCACACCGCCATCCTCGTCTGAACCCCATCACCTCCCACCTGGACTCTAGCACCAGCCTCCTCAGGGCTCCTGTTAAAATCCTCCAATGGCTCCCTTGCTCTCAGAATAAACACCAAATTCTTCCCATGGTCCACTGGCCTGCCGAGTCATCTCTTCCCACAACTTCCTTCAAAGGACTCCTCAGCTGCTGTCTCACTTTCCCCGGGAGCCCCACTAACTTTCCTTAAGCACTGTCTGTGTGCCTCGCCCTGTGGAGGTCCTTCCCACCTGTTAACTCATCTAAGCCTCCCGAAACCTGCTGGGGTAGGCACCATTGTCCCTATTTCTAGACTAGGAAACAGGGCCCAGAGTGGGAGGAGCCCCCCGGTTGTCATGCACTGGGACCCAGGAATTCTGGCTCCAGCCTCCAGGGGCTAGCCACTGGCCCCCCTCCCCTGCACTGCCTCTTCAGGGGGCTCCTTACTGTCTGTCTGTGAGGCTGCTGGATTCATATCTGTCTCCCGCTAGAATGTGGGCTCCATGCGGCAGGAGAGTCTGCCCTCCTGCTGGACTTCCAGTGGATGTACAGTACCTGGCACAGAGGGGGTGCCCTGGAAAGATCTGTCGAGTGAGTAATATTAGCTAATACTCACTGAGCACTTAGCACATGCAAGCTGCTTCCTAAGCACTTGCCACATGAACTCATGTAGTCCTCACAACAGCATGCTGAGGTCGGCAGTTATTTTACAGTTGGGGACTCAAAGACACAAAGAGGGAATGTCCCCAGGTCACCCAGCTAGTAAGTGGCAGAGCTGGGATTCAAACCCAGGCAGCCTGGCTCCAGAGTCTGTGCTTATAACCACACCACCCTCACGTGGGTGGGTGGATGGACAGACAGACACTGAGGCCATGTTCCGACAGGGGTCAGGGTGAGTGGAGATCAGGGGTGTGAAGCCATGACTGGGCCCATATCCTGAGCATGTCAGGAGGCCTGGGCTAGACAGATGGAGATGTAGGATGAAGACGCACCTCACTGGGGACCTTCACTGCTTCCCGGGGCTGGAGCCTGCTGGAGTGTGCTGCAGAGGGGGTAGGTCCCTCACTATCTGCCTTATCAGGGCCTTGGTGAGGAGGCTGGAAGGAAGAAGAGGCCTGGCAGGCTCCAGAGAGAGCTGGATGGGCTGGAAAGAGACCAGAGGGCACCTCAGGGCAGATGCCCAGGACAGATGGGTTGGCCTGCCCATGGTTCCCAGACCCACTTGGGTTAGCATAGAGCCAAGTAGCTCTGCGTGTTCACTGGAAGCTGGGGGACCCTGGAGGCTGTGTGTGTTTGGCACTTTAATAAGAGAGTCCCAAATAACTACCTCCAGCTTGGGTCACATTATCTGAAGTCTAAAGGTTGAAATGTGGAAGGTGAAACTCCTCTCTGGGCTGTGTAGACCACTCCCGGGTCCTGTGCTCAGCCCCTGGCCCAGCTCTGGGAGAGGGATAGGCCGAGTTGGCCACAGGGTACTGGGGGAACTGGGGTGGCTTGGAGTGGAAAACAGCAGCCTCAGGGCCCTGACTGAGGAGGAGCAGGAAGGTCTGGAGGACCAGAGGGCAGGGCTGGAGCCCAAGAAGGAAGTCACCTCTCTGTATGTGAAAGACTTTTCTCTCAACACCTAGAGTTGCCTAAGAGTGGAAGTGCCGCCCTCGCATCCCGTAGCCGGGTTTCTGGGTCTTTCCTCTGGGTTCAGCTGCGGCAGGGCGACCTGAGGTCCAAGGGTCTCAGAGTGGGACAAGGAAACACTGAGCCTACTGAGGCCGCGGGGGAAACGCTGTGGACTAGGAGGCCTAGACTGAGGAGCTCGGGACTCCAGGGGGCCATGGGGCTCACCCAGGCTTCCTGGTGGGGAGGAGAGAGCCTGGGTTTGGACCCAAGCTCGGCTGTCTCTGAGCCTCAGTTTTCTCCTTTGTAAAGTGGGAACACAGTGTGCTGGAGAGGGATGCAAGACAGATGGTCCTATCAGAGCTGCATAAAGTGTCTAACACAGTGACTGTTTCAGTTACTATCTTTATCACTGCATTAGTTGGGGTCTGTCAAGAAGTCCAGATGAATTTTGCCAAGATAGGATTAGATGTGCAAGGAAATTGTTGGCAGGGGGGATGGGGGGGTGCAGGCGGGAGAAGGCAGGGAGAAACTCAAAGCTCTGCAGCTCAGACTCTTGCGACAAGAGGGGAAGGGAAGGGGGATCAGGAAGGAAGAACCTGGGAATGTGGCACAATTCCAGAAACCTTCAGCCAGGACGAGGGGGAGCCCTCGCCACTCTTCTGCTGGGGGAGTCCTGGGTCTCGCTGGAATGATCCTGCATTAGTAGCTACTGTGCTTTAGCTGGGGGACAGCTCAAGGTGGCCTCAGCACAACTGCGAAGGCAGATGGAGAGGAGTGGACAGTCACCTGTGCCACTTGGAGCAGGAGACGTGAGGGACACACTCTCATGGCCGTCATAGTCATCCTTCTCCTAAACTCTTCAGTGCCCGGGGTTGGGTCGAGCCGTGTCGGGTAACCAGAGGTCCCCTGGAGCCTCAGAGCCCAGACTCTGTTATTTACACTGAGATGTGTGTTTTCTCCTCACATTCCCAGAAGGGGGTGGTTTCCAGGAATTATTGGAAATTCCTGCCCCGCAGCAAGGCAGTGTGCTGAGGACCCAGGCGCCAGCTGTGTGGGACGGGGCAGAGGCCTGGGGGTTAGTTCAAGTGCAATCATGAATCAAGGGCGGATGGATGAATGGACGAATGAAAACAGAGCGGGAAGAGGATACAGGTAGCTCACTAGGTGTGCCTCAGAATGGGGAAAGCCTTTCTAAGCACAAAGAAAAATACTGGTAAGTTTTTCTACATCAAGTTTTACAAGTTCTGTATGTAAAAAACACATAAGCGAAGTTGAAGGAGAGGCATCTGCAGCAGGTACGTGGCTGACGAAGGGCCAGCGCTCCTACTGCACAAAGAACTCTTAACAGTTATGAAGCTCAAGGTGAACACTTCAGTCGTCAAAATGAAGAGCATGTATGTGGGCTTCTCAGAAGAAACACAAACGGCCACTGAACATGTAAAAGGAGACCTGCCAAATTGACCAGAACTGGGAAGGCTGACCACCCAGGGTTGGTGACTGTGAACAACCATCTCACGCATTCTTGGTGGGAGGAAATTCGTACAACTTCCTGGGGGCCCTGTGCCAGTAAACGTACTTAAAAACATACTTGCCCTTTGCCCTTGTAACTTCTTGTAGGTGGACAAGTGCCCAAAAATGTAGATTCAAGGGTATTCTTCAAATCATTTTTTATAGTGAAGAAAATTGGAAACGATGAGTGGAGGATCAGGTAAACAGACTGGTGGTAGCCGACGGTGGAGCACTGCGCGGCTATTGACAGTGGTTGTGTAGATACACGTTTTGATGTAGAAAAATGGCCACAACAGATCACGTAAAAATGTGGCAGAAGAAAATGTTCATTAGAATTTGATTGTGTGCATACATGCCTACATTCACGCCTACATACATTCACACGTGTACACATACATGTGTATAGAACAAAAGCGGCTGGAAGAGGTTCTCTGGGAAAGGTGGATTTGCTGGTGTTGAATGTTTTATCATATGTACTTCCTAACTTGTTTATGAAAATCAGAGTCAGACTCTCCCATTTCATGGATGGAAAACTGAGGCTCAGAGTGGGCAAGAGACTTGCTGGGACTGGGCCTCCTGTCTCTGGGCTGCCTTCACTGTTCTGGGACCCTTTCAGCCCCTTGGGGCTTCACTATGTGGCCCTGGGCAAATCCCTTCCCTCTCTGGGCTGCTCCAATAGGGAAGGGGCTCTGAGACCCCTCAGCCTAGTTTCCAGCCCACTAGGGAGGTCCCAGCCTCTGAGCTCAGCACCCCTGGCCACCCCCCCTCACCCTCGGCCAGGAGAGCTGGCCCGAACAGCAAGGCTGGGCCAAGTCTGGCCAGAAGGGCCAAGTCTGGCCAGAAGAGCCAGAAATTTCATCACCCCAGGCGGAGGGATGGGTAGGGGTGAGTCACGCACGAGCCGGGCCACAGAGGCAGGGGCCGACCGTTCCCAGCCAGGGTGCAAGGTCAGGCAGCTTTCCTGGAGTAAGCAGAGAGCTCGGGAAAGTGTAGAGAAACCCCAGGGCGGAAGACAAGTGGTAACGGCTTCCTCCTACCTCCTCTCTCCACACATCCCATTGCGTGTAATTCAGCCCCTCCGACCACTCTGCCAGGGGGCCCCTGTTCACACCCTGGGGCTGGGAAACCCACCACCTCACTACGTGCCCCACTGCTTCCTCTGCAAGGGCAGGGAACAGCGTGCAGACTCTGGAGCGGGACTGCTCTGGGCTGGGCCCTCGCTATGCCACCAAGCCTCAGTTTCTTATCCTGTAAAATGGGATAATAATATCTAGCACCTCTAGGATTGTTTTGATCATTAAATTAAGAATTAATCAAGGTAGGGTGCCTATTAAAATGCTTGGCACACAGTGTATGATCAACAGGAGTTCATTTTTATTCCCATCCTTGTCCCTTTATAAGGCAAAGCACCCTTGGGGAGAGTCTGGGCCGATCCCTAATGCTGACCCCAGTGTCCAAAGCGGGCCTGGTAAGTGCAGGGCCAGACTTGGTAGGTAATGTTGCCTCAATGAAACAAATGCTATTAGCTAAGACTCTTGCGTGCGAGTAATAAAACCCTAGTTTAAATTGGCCAAATCCCCGAAGGGAATTTATTGGCCCTTGTAACTGAAAAATCCAGGGGTGAGATGGCTTCAGGCCAAGCTATAACCAGGCACCTAAATGTTATGTCATCAGAAAGCTGTCTCTCTCTCTGTCCTCCTCTCAGCCCTGCTTTCCTCTGAGCTGGTTTCATCCTCAGCAGGTTTCCCTAAGAGATGGCTTCAGTGCCACAGGCTCATATCCACACTGAGCAACGCAGCAGGAAGAGTGCCTCTGTCCCCTGGCTCCATGAGGGCCATCTGCCTTAAATAGAGAGGGCCCTCCCTTGAGTCACACACCCTTCCCTGGATGGCATACTCTAGCAGGCCACACCTGGGCCAGGGGCCCACCCACGAGGGAAGGATCAGCTTCATGTGAACCAACCACATGGACCCAGAATGGAGAGAAGAGGGTTCTGCAGAGGAGACTCGGGGGGCTGGCAGCCACAGCAGGGGACACGGGTGGGCAGAAACCTCAGGTGTAGACTGCACAAGCCTCCCCGGAGGGCTCTGAACCAGGAGCTCCTGTGGAAGACTGGCACACAACTTCTTAGCAGAGCACCTGAGCCAGCTACTGAAGTGGCATGGCGCTTATTAGTCAGGTAAAGGTTAGGCTGCTGTTAACAAAGCCCCTAAAGGATGATGGCTTAGCACACGTGGAAGCTTATTTCTCCTTCACGTGAAGGTCCAGGCCAGGTGTGGTGGCTCCACGACGCTCTGGGGCTCCTTCCACCCAAGGGTGACTTCCGCCTGGTATACAAGGTGGCTGCTCCAGCTCTGTGTCCACCGCCAGGTCCTCGCTTCAGCCAGCAGGAAGGGGAAAGGGAAGGGAGAGGCCACAACACTTCTGCTCCCACTCAATGGCCTCAGACTTTCACGGTCCTGCTTGGCCGCCAGGGAGGCTGGGAATGTAGTCTTTAGCCAGGCAGCCATGGGTCTCTGTGAGTTTCTACAGTTACGTTTCTTACATGAAGAGTCGAGGATGACTAGTAGTTTTTGCCTTGGGTGGAACAGCATTCATGGTGGATGGAAAGGCAGGGAAGTGGGGAGTTCCTGGTGTATAATCGGCTTTTCATTGGGCTGAAGAGTAGGATGCTGGGCTGTAAGAATGGGAGTGTGAGTGGGCGAAGAGGCTGGAGAGGCGGGTGGGGTACAAACCAGAGTGGGCCTGAACTGGGTTCCAAGAACTGACCGTGTGCCCACATGTCTGAGCTCCGTTCACGCCACCTGCCAGCAGCTGCCCTCGGCCACCCCTCAGCCTGGGGTGTGTCCGCTCCCTGGGGGAGCGATGAGGGGAAGAGTCCTGCACAGACCCTGAGGCTCAAGGCCGTCTGAGTGGGGAGTTCCAGGGACTGGCGTGAGGCCGTGGGCTCCAGGTGGGCACATGTCCTTGGTCTGTCCTTGGGGAGGGACACAGGTGGAAGGAGGCCAGAGGGAGGCCCTGAAGCAGTGTTTTCCAACTTGGCAGCACCTCACAATCAACTGGGGATAAAAAAGTATTGAGGTCCAGCTGCACCCTCCAGAGACTCAGGTTTAGTTGTTCTGGAGTGGAAGGTAGACACTGGTATTTCAGAAAAAGTCCCCAAGTGATTCTAAAGGACCGCCCTGTGCTGAAGCTCGCGTCTGGGTGGTGCTGCCCCGGGTCTTGGCTGGGCAGCAGGATGGCGGGTAGGGCCACCCCCTGGTGAGGAGGGCCTCGGTCTGAAAATCGCTGCCCATCATCTTTGGACATCTTTCCCATGTGTGGAGTTCTCCCCCACAGCAGTCTGGCTGGGCCTAGACACCCACTTTCCCAGCCTCCTTTGCAGTTGGGGACAGAGATCTGCCCCATTGTGGCTGCAACAGATGCTGAATGGGAGGCAAGAGCGATGACAAAGTGAGCCCCCTGCAGAGCCCACTCTTTGAGGAGGGGATGTCATCTCTGCTCTCAGAGGAGCCCCAGGAGAAGTTCTGGTGGGGAGTCCCAGGCACACCATTCGAGTGGGCAGCTCTCGCCGTCTGCACCCAGGGGTGCAGGAAGGTTTTGGGCACCATGGCGGGCTCAGGTTGGTTTAGGCTAGGTGCCATTAACAATGACGACAACAATCATTTACTCGAGGCTTATCACGTGCCAGACTCTGCTCTCAGCATCTTCAAAACAACCCTCCGAGGCAGGAACTATAGACGACGCCGCTGAGGCCAGAAGGCTGAGCTGCTGAACATCACACAAAGGGGATGTGGCTTTAAACCAAGGCCATTTGGCTACAGAGCCCGTGCTACCAAACTCTATGGGCTTGTTGTTTGGGGTGATTATTATCACTGTTACTCTCATTCTCAGATGCCAGGAGAGGCGCAGTGACCTCCCTGAGGCTACCAGCGAGGACGCAGACCCAGGAAGCCCAGCGAGCATTCTCCTCCCCATCCAGGCTGGCCAGGTGGTGCAGGCGGGTCCCCGCCCCAGCCCTGGCGCCAGGGGGCTGATGAGACTGTCGCTGATGTGAATAACTCTGCTGCCCTCTGAGCGTTCTGTCTAGGCCTTATCGGCCTGGAACTTCCTCCAACCCTGTCTTGGCCAGGCCCCGGGCCCTAAATTCCTGGTGGGTGATGTGCACTCTGTCTGCGATAACAGCCCTGGCAGCGCTCCGAGGGGACGGCCGCCTTGGCCGCATCTCCAGCTCAGATAACAGAGGACAGGCGAAATATCTCCACTTTATCTCCGGGAAAGCTGGCCAGGCCTGGGGCTCAGCGGGCTGCAAGGGGAGACCAAACCTCGGCTCACCGCCTCTCCTCCTGACCTGTAGCTGGGAAGGGAGCAGCATCAGAGGGCCGTGAGTGGCCCAGGCTCCAGTGAGGCCAAGCTCTGGGCCTTCTATGACCCCAGGCTGCCTCCCTGCTGACAGAAGGAAGCATTCAATCTGTCACTCACTCGTTCATCAGAGGTTAGTGAGCACTCCCCTGGGGCCAAGCCCTGTTCAAAGTACTTCAATTGATTTAACTGCAAAGTAATTACAAAGTGTTTTAATTCATTTAATCTTCCCAACAACCGCATGATATAGGCCCTGATGTTCTTCTGTTCATTTTACATTTGAGGAAATCAAGGCCCAGAGAGGTGAAGTAACTTGCCCTAGGTCACACAGCTGGCATGTGGTCGAGTGCTTACCCAGGCTATTTCACCTATGGTCATTTATAATGAATAAAAATAAGTCAGCTAGTGACAAGTACTCTGAAGAGCAGAGAGGGTAGGGAGCGGCTGAGGGAGGGGCAGTTGCTGTCTGCTGGGGTCTCTGGGAGGGCTCTCCCGTGGTGACAGTTCAGCTATATCTCAGTGCAAGGAATAGCCAGCCATGGGGATCTGGGGGAAGGGCATTCCAGACAGAGGGAACAGTAAGTGCAAAGGCCCTGAGGAAAACAAGCTCCAGTGGGAAAGGGGCCCAGAGAGGGAAGGGCCCGCCCAGGGTCAGACAGAAAGCTGGGGCAGGCTGGACCCTCCATCCCCTCCTGGCTCCTCTGTGGCCAGCCCTGTCTGAGCCCCTGGACACCTCCTGGCTTCACCTCCTCCCAGCTGTGTGACCCTGGGCAAGTGGCTTCCCTTCTCTCTGCCTTTGCTCCTGGCTGCCTCGCCCCTGTCCTGGGCTACGGTGAGGCCCCCGGGTGGAGGTGGGGCACACTCTGGGCCCATGGCTGCTGCCCAAAGATGTGAGGTGGCCCCCGCTGGGCCATGTGTCTCCTGGCAGGGATGAGAGATGGTCCTGGAGGTCCTGAGGTCCTGGAGGGCCTGGTCTAGGCCCAGCGTCCTAGAGAATGTGGCCCCAGGACTGAGAGAGACACAGAGATCAAGGGATAGAGTCAGAGGGAAATGGAGACCAAGAAGGACAGAGTAAGACAGAGGGACAGGTTGACATCACAACTGAGATGGAGACACAGAGAGACACAGAAAGAGAGAGACACGGTGGGGGAAGACACCCTGAGAGAGAGAGACATGGACCGTCTGAATGAGCCACTGAGAGGTACAGAGACAGAGAGACAGGATGGGGGAAGATGCCCTGAGACAGAGACATGGACCGTCTGAAGGAGACACTGAGAGATACAGAGAGAGAGGGACATGGTGGGGGAAGACGCCCTGAGACAGAGACATGGACCGTCTGAAGGAGACACTGAGAGACATAGAGAGAGAGAGAGAGAGAGAGACGGGGTGGGGGGGAGACTGAGAGACGCCCTGAGAGAGAGAGATACAGACATCTGACTGAGACACGGAGAGACACGGAGAGGGGTTGATTCACAGCAACAGAGAGACAGGGAGAGAGGTTTACTACAACAAAAAAAGAGACAGACAGAAAGACACAGAGACAGAAGACGGCAAAGAGAGACAACGAGATGGAAGGACAGAATTCTGGGATACCGACTCTCTTTGGGCTTGACTGGCCTTTGCGACCCTAAGTTGCTAGTGGGGAAGGGACTGGGGGTTTAGGGTCCCTGTGCCAGGGTCCAGGCCTGCAGGGCCTGGTGGGTTTGGGGCCTGTCCCCTGTTCCCCTGGGCTGCTCTGGGGCTGGAATGCTTGCCTCAGTCTAGCAGGGCTGGATTTTGCTCAGGTGGGTTTTTTTTTTTTTTTTTTTGTGGTTTCTAAAGACCTTTATTTATTTATTTTCCCCAAATCCCCAGTAGATAGTTGTATGTCATAGTTGCACATCCTTCTAGTCGCTGTATGCGGGACGCGGCCTCAGCATGGCTGGAGAAGCGGTGCCTCGGTGCACGCCCGGGATCCCCTAACGGGATCCCCGAACCCAGGCTGCCAGCAGCAGAGCGCGCGCACTTAACCGCTAAGCCACGGGGCGGCCCTCAGGTGGGTTTTTGGGTGGGATTTTGAGCCCTTGGCCAGGAGAAAGGACCTGGGAACTAGCCCCTGCCACCTGCCTGCTCCCTGTGGGGCCTCTTACCAGGTACAGGCTCCTAGTCTGCCAAAGGGGCAAGTGTGGGGTGGGAGGCCCCACCCTGCCTCAGCTGTGGGTGTCAGAGTCACCGTAATTAACACTTAGAGCTTACAACTGGCAGTGTTCCCCGCCTGTTGGGCCCTGTGCTGAGGGCATGCCATGAGGTTCTCCATGGGTCCCCATCAACAGGCTGGGGTTAACCCGTCCAAGAGATGAGGAGGTTGGGCTCAGAGAGGTCAAGGGCCTTGGCTGGAGTCACACAGTGGTCCCAGGCAGCTGTGTGGACCCAGGAAAAAGCAAACCTAGACTGCTCCGAAGCTAGGGGCTGGGAACGGTGTGCCCGAGGACCTGTACCCACAGTGTGGGAGCCCCCGAGGTAGGAAGCGAGGGGGATGGGGAGGCCGGGGCCAGGCTGGGCCTGTTCTCTGACCCGATCACACCGGCCGGCCTCTCGGCAGTGCTGTCCGCAGGCCCCTCAGGCCCTCGCAACGTGCCCAGAGTTTCTGGGCCCATCTTCCAGTGGCGACACTGAGGCCAGGCTGACTGAGGTGGTGGAGGCACAGCCCCCCAGGCTGAGGCAGCAATGCGAGATATGGAGCTCAGAGTTTAGCCTGGGCGGGGAGGGGCTGCGGGCAGGGGTCGGGGCGCTCACAGCTCCGCGGGGAACGCGCGGCGCGGCCACCTCCGGGCCCGGTGTGCACATCGCGGCGATGAGCCAGCGGCGCCAGGCGCGGCCCGCTCCCCGGCCGGCCGAGACCCCGCCCCGGGGGCGGGGTCAGGGGAGGGGCCCGGCCCGCTCGGCCCCGCCCTCCGCCCCGGCCCCGCCCCGCGCCGCGCGCAGCCGGGGGCGCACGGGCTCTCGACGCGCGACGGCCCGCCGGCGGACGGACGACGCACGGACGGACGGACGGACGGACGGACGGCGGAGCGCCCCGTGGTGAGTGCGCGCGGACCCTCCCGGCTCCCCGGCTCCTCGCCCGCGCCGCCCCCCGCCAGGCTCCCGGCTCGGGGGCGCTCGGAGCCCCGACGGGTCCCGGCCCGCGGACGCGCCGCCCGCCGGGGGTGGCCTCCCGCTCCCGGCCGCGGGACAGACGCGGGCACCCGGCGCAGCGCCGAGGTGGGGGGGCCCGGGTGCCGCGGGCTGGTGCCCCCACCCGCCAGGTCCGGGACCCTCCCCCCGGGGTCCCGCCGCCCTCCGCTTCCGAGGCCGGTCACCGTCCGCAGGGCGGAAGACGGGGCACCACCCCCGCCGTCACGCTCACATCTCCCCCAGGCCGCCCCCGCCCGTCACACTCACTGCCACACACGCGCTCACACCAGTAGCCAGCAGAAGTTCCCCACACTCTGCGGGGGCACACCCGCAGTCCCCTGGTCTGCGATCCCAGAGTCAGAGCCCCTCCCCCGTCGCTCACACATGCTCGGCATACTCGCGCTCTTCTCTCACACACGGCCTTTTTGCGCACACATGCTTCCTACACACGTGCCTTGCACACGGGCGTCTCCCAGACATGCATGCCTCTCTCTCAGAGGGTTGTGTCTGTTAAACACGTGTGCCCCTCTAGCACACACTCGTCTACCACACGTGTGTCTCACATACCTGGAGTCACAGACGGTCCCCACACCCCCTGAGTCTTGCACACAGTCACATACACCAACAACTTGGTAGTCCCATGTGCCCCTGACACTCCCCGCCTCCGTGGGCACAGTCCTCTCCTGTCCTGAGTTGTGTGGGAGCCGAGGTTGGGTGGAGGTGTCTCTTGCCTGAGGCTCCCTTCGGTGGGGCCTGGGTCGTATGGGGAGCTCAGGGAGGGGGCTCAGCCTGCAGAGGTGGGCCTGACTCTGCCAGCCTCCCACTCCTCGTCACCCCCTGCATCCTTTCCCCTCCGAGACCCCTCTCTCCGGAGCAAGGGTGCCCTACCTCCCTTCTTTACTGTCACCCTCACCTCAGCTTGTGACAGCCAGTTGGGCTGGTCCAAAGCTGGTCTGAGCCAGCAGGTGTCACCGTGACAGGCCAGAAAAGAAGGGGTTGGGTGCTGGTCGTCACCCAGAGCCCCTTGAATAGGGTGCTGGTCCAGGCCCCTCCCAGAGCCAGCCCTGATGAGCGGGCCTGGCATGTGTTTGTGGCTGAATGGCTGGGGCTCTGAGCCTCACCTTCCCCACATGCAGACGGGGGTGAAGATCTCCACCAGAAGGAAAGGAGGGACCGAGTGCTTGCTCCCTCAACTTCCCATCCTCCCCTCTTGTGTCTAGGGCTGTGTGATCAGGGAGTGGACAGGGGATGGATGAAGTCAGAGAAACTTATTCTGGTGGCAAAGACCTGTTGGCCCCAGCCGTGGGTGGCCCTGTGTGTTTTGTTTGGCTCTTACCGTGTTATTATTATTTTTAAAAATTTAGTTAGCTGCCAGCATTTACAAATTGGCAGCTTTCACATAAAAGTCCAGGTTTCTATCTTCTCCTGAAAAATCACAAGGTCTGGCAGTTCAGGGTACACATCCCTGTGTGATGCCCATTGGCTAGTGCCACCCGCCTGCTGCCCCTGGTCTGGGGCAGGAGCACCATTTGGCCACAGTCCCCACCCCGCCTGCTTGCGCATTCTTGGTGCCTGCCTGGCCTGCGTAGGCCTCTGCATTGGCTTTGCCTGCTGTGTAGACTGTATAAACTGGGCTGGTTTTGCTGCATTGCCCACACCAAAGTGGGCCTAGGCTAGTCCCCTCACCCATGGCTGGGGAAGCCTTGAATGAGCCTCGGACCATTGAAGGCCTTAGTCATGGGAGCACTGAGGGGCTCGCCAGGGGCCTGGACCACAGGGTATCTTTGTGATGGTGGCAGGTACTTTCTTCTGGGCTCTTGGGGGGCAGAGGGGGACAACCGTGGCCTTGGGGAAGGAAGGCAGTGATCTCCGAGCCAGGCCTAATCCATAACTTTTCTTCCCAAATTCTGTCAATGATCCTGCAAGGCCACATTCTTACCCCTGTTTTACAGATGGGGAAACTGAGGCTCAGAAAGGGTCTCCCAGCAAGCAAAGGGTAAAGCTGGGATTTCAACCCAGTTTTTCTGACCCTAAAGCCAAGCTCTTTGCTCCCCTCTCAACGAGTCCACAGGAGGAGGGACTTGCTCTCATTGACCATGGGTGAATTCCCTGAGCTAGGTCCATGCCTGACACACAGTAGGTGCTTCATGAATGCTTGTGGAACAACTGAGGAAAGTGAAGCTACGCTCTGTGCAGAGGTCAAGGTGGAGCTAAATTCAGGGCCTAAGGTGAAGATCTCGCGTGGCCTAAATGACCACCAAGGTTCCTTTTAATCGGGCTGGAAGCCCAGTGCAGTTTCCTGCCCTAGTCTTGATGGTCACATTCACTGTGACCCCTTGCCCACATCGCGGTGTGTCCTGTTGGACGTCAGGGTCAGCGTTGGCCTTGCATTTGGGGGCCGTGAGTGTGAGCATTTTTCCCTAAGCCCACGGTCGCCTCGGTGGATGAGATGCCTTACAAGGAGGGACTCAGGCAGAGGAACAGGCAGCTTCTGTCTCCTGCTCCACTTCCTTGGGTGACCTCTCGATGGGTGGCACCGGGTGGGCCAGTCACTGCGTTATTCTTAGTCCTTGTTCTCGTGACTTTCTGCTCTTGTTTGCCATGTGTGTGTGGCTGAATTCATGTAGGTTAAATGCCCCCGTGATGTGTGCCCTCCTGGGAGTTTGTTAACTGACTGAATGAGGACCAGCCCTCTCAGTAGCCCATGGGACTTGGGGATGGTGGGCAGCCCCCGGCCTCTTCCTCGTACCTCTGGAGGTTTTCTTTCCTGCTAGGGAAGAAGGTGCTGGGTCTGGCTGCACCAGGTGGTGTGGAGGGCTGGGCGCTCCCTTCTCTGGGCCTCAGTCTTCCCTTCTGTAAAGTGGGTGCTGTCTGATGGCTTTCCGGTGCTCATGGTCCCGAAGTGGGGAGGTGGGGATGGAAGCCTGGGGTCTGCTGTCCAGGAGGCGGTTGGGTATAGCCCCCCTCTCTGGCTTCCTGAACTCTGAGGGGCCTCCCTCAGCTGAAGGCCTTGCCCTGGCATGCGGTTCCAGCCTGCCAGGGGATTCCGGGCACTGTGCCCCGCCAGTCCCGCGACCTCCGTTAGGGCCGGCTGGACTAATTGTATCAGGCGGGGGCTGGGGCAGGATCCTGGCTTTCCTGGGCACAGTGTGGGAGTCACGTCCTGGGCCAGGCACGGTCTGCGTAGGGAGCTCATGGTGGGCAACACAGACACTGTCTTTGCTCCCATGCAGTTTATGCTCTAGTTGGAGGGGGGAGGTGGGGTGAGACAGGCGACGAAGAAATGAAGTAGTTGATTTCAGACAGGTATCAATGCTATAAGCTTAAGTGAGCAGGGCACCCAAATCCAGGCGGGCAGCGAGGGCCGTGTGAGGAGGGGATGTCTGACTTGAGAGGGGAGGTGAGGGAGAGTGCTGGGCGGAGGGCACGGCTAGTGCCCAGGGCCTGAGGTGGAACCCTGCTTGGTGTGTGAGGGGTGGAAAGGGAGAAGGCGGGAGTGGGGAGGGAGGGGAGGGAGGGGGCAGAGGAGGTGGAAGGGGGCAGGGCAGGGAGTTTGAAAGCTACTGAGGAGCTTTGATCTGGGGAGCGATGAGATGTGATTTCCGTTTTGACACTCTCCCGAGCTACAGGACTCCATGGAGAGGTGTTGGCAGAAGTGCCAGGCCGGCCTGATAACCGTTCATGAGAGCCAGCCCCAGGCCAGGCCCCGTGCTGGGGGCAGGTCTCGCCCTTGAGCTCCAGGCAGGTGCGGGGACAGGCCTGTGGACAGACGTTTGAGATCCAGGGTGACACGTGCTGGTTCAGCAGATGCTGGCACATCCTTACAGTGGAGTGTTGTGCAGGTGTGAGACACGAGGAGGCTCTTGAAAAGATCTTCAGGGTCCCATGAGAGAAGAAACCAGGGTGCTGGGTGGCCTGTAAAGTATTGAATAAGAAATATAACTTCGTTTGCGGGTCTGTGATAAACAAACCCTGGGAGGAAACACCAGGAGGGGGTTGCAGTGGTTACCCTGGTTACCTGTGGTCACCTGGAGGGGAGTGCAGGTGGCGGACACGGGCGCGGTGACACTTTCCACTGTGTGTTATATTTTCTGCTTTTTGAACCAGGTGACTATTGCCTGTTCAAAACAGTAAATTCGAAAGGAGTCGGGCAGTTGGTGGGTGACTGTTCATTTGTGAGTTTTCAGTGGAAGTGTTTACGGGTGGTTTTTAAATTCCCTGCCTTACCCACCTGCTTGTGAACATACTGACTTCTTCCTGGCACGGTATACACAAGTTTCTATCGTGATTAACATTAGATGGTAACAAAGTCACTTTTTGCTCAGTTTGGCATATGGACAAAAGAAAAACCCCACCCTCCCCCTCTCCCCCTTTTCCTGCCAGTGTGTTTCCTTCTGTGATTGGACTGCCTCCTCTTCCTGGGGTGGGCGCGGCAGCCTCCACACTCTCTCCTGAGCCTGTTTCCACAGGCTCCCCTGCCCCACCAGGAGCTTAGCGATAGGTCTAGATGCCAGGGGAAGTGCCCACTCTGGCATCCTGCAAGGCTCAGCTCCCAGCTCTGCCAGTCACAACTGTGCTCCCTTTGGGCCAGAGATCACCCCTCTGAGCCTCAGTTTCCGCCTCGGTAAAATAGTGTCGTAATCCCTGTTTCTCAGTGCTGTTGGAACGAGGACATGAGATCACTCATTCCTTCATTCAGCAGGTATTTGTGGAGCACCTGCTAGGTGCCTGTGACTGTCCTGGGGAGAAAGCAGTAACCAAGACAATGTCCTCTGCCCCCAGAGAGCTCGCTTTGTGGTGGGAGATACAGACGGGAGAGGATTGGATGCTCACTGTGATGCTGGCCGGGTGTTTGAGGAGGAGTGGGAAGCTGATCTGGACTGGAGTGGGCTGTTTTCTGTAGTGTCGGAGAAGCCCTGTGGAGCAATATGCGGGTGGAGTAGGACGTGTAGGCAGAGGGCACAGTAGGTGCAAATGATCGGGGGCAGCTGGAGGACAGGACCCCCATGCAAGGAGGGTGGTCAGGGGAGTGGGCTGGGCATGAGGGCCACAGAAGGGGTTTCGATTTTATTCTGGGTGTGATGAGGATTCAGTTTGGGGAGAGGTGAGTTCTGATTGAGATTTTCAAGGCCCCGCTGGCTGCTGTGGGGGAGCAGGCTAGGGGGAAGCAGCAGGCTGGGGCTAGAACTGGGCCTTGGGGAAGTGGGCAGGAGTGGAGCTGTGGCCTGCCTTTGGGAGGGTCGGGAATCCCGGCTGGGCACTGTTGGGAGCAGCCAGGGCGAGGCTTGTGGAGTTGGGGGTCCTGGATTAGCAGCCCCCTGAACTTCTGTGCCGGGACCGTGCGCCCAGGGCCCTGGGTTCTCCCTCACACACAGCGCTCACAGAAGCCTCTGGTGTGGGCCAGCCCCTGGTCCCTCCCGCGGCCATCCTGAGGCCCCAGGGATGCACACAGGCAGGTCTGAAATGCTTTGGTTAGAGCACAGAGGAGGAGAGCACAGAGGCGCAGAGAGCCAGGGAGGCATCCAGCCAAGCCTGGGGGTGGTCAGGGAGGGCTTCCTGGAGGTGATACTGGCACTGCGATGTGAAGGTAGAAAGGCGAGGGAGACATAGGGACAGGAGAAAACCCCGCTTCTCCTGGAGAGGTGGGTTAGAGGGGAGGTGGGAAGTAGGGCTGGGACGGCGGACTGGACCCCGACAACGGAGGACCTCAAATTCTGGTCCGAGGACAGGACCAGGGCAGGGGAGGGACATAGCCAGAGGGTTGAAGAGTCCCTCTGGCAGCCCAGGTGTGGAGGTGGGAATGGAGGGGGCAAGATGGCAGGGAAGAGACCAAAGAGGGTGACAGGGCAGGGAAACTGAGGCTCAGAGGGGCTTACTTGCCTACAGTCACACAGTGAGCGGGAAGGAAGTGCTGGGTGGGAGCCAGGTCATCCACCTCCAGTTCCTGCCCTGGGCAGCCCGCCCTGGATTATGGGGTACTGCTGGCACGCACTCCTGCACCACTAATTCACCTCCTTCAGCTGGTCCCTTCCTGGGGTCCCTCTGGGGTCAAGCCATGCGTCATTTTGCACCATTGTCCTCACAGTTGTTGGAATTTGGAAACATTGCAAAAATGCCCCTGTCTTCTCATATATGGAGATTGTTGCAAAGAAAGTGTTGGTTTGAGGAAAGGTTATTTCCTTCCTTGAGGGTGGGGAGCCTGGCTTTTTGAGGGGGGTGCTGTATTGTGGGCCGCCAGAGCGACCGCGCCCGAGTCACAGTGCTGGTGAGGGAGTGGTGCCGCCTGCCTGCCCAGGGCGTGGGGGGCGTTGAGAGCCTTGGCCTGGCCGAGAGGGGAGCACCTGCATGCCAGGGAGCGGGACAGCCGCAGGAGGCCTTTGCCTTCAAGCAGACCCTGCTGGCCTCAGGCCTTCTCACCTCTTACGGCCTCAGTTCTCCTCCTCTCTGAACTGGGGACAGCTCTCCTGGCTCTGCTGTCATTTCGTGCCCAGGAATGGCCTGAAATGTGGGAGGAGGGCTCTGAGGTGTGGGGTGACAGTGAGGTGAGGACCCAGCCAGGCCAGGGAAGTGGGGAGGGCACCCGTGTGCCCGCCGGGGCCTGAGTCACATGGCCCTGGGTAATGAGGGTTTTCTCTCCTAGCCTCAGCCTCTCCATCTGTGAAATGGCCTGGTGGTAGTGCCCACCTGGTAGCATTGGTGTGAAGACTGAAGAAGGTGTGGAAAGCCCCAGGCACGCTTTTGGCAAGTATCCGGTGCGTGGTTAACTTGTGTTAGCTAGGTTCCGCTGAGTCCCGTCGTTTTTCTCTTTTCTCATCACAGATGCCATCCTTGGCGTCGGGGCTAGCCCCGGGCCTCATGGTCGGGAGCACCAGTTCTTGATAAGCCTCCCGAGTTCTCCATTCCTCAGCCTGGCGCTCCCATGCTGGCCCTGAAGTCCCAGCCCAGTCTTTGATCACCAAGTGAGCTTTTGCTGATCCAGAAAATTCTATCCTTCTTAGAGTCTTCTCACAGTGAAAACACAACATTAAAAAATATTCTGGTAGAGAACTCTTGGGGCCCCTTAGAACGCCTCCCCAGCTCCCCAGGGGTCTATGGCCTGTAGTCTGGGTGATGGGGAGCTGGGGAAGGGATTTGAGCCAGAGAGTGCAGCCCGCTGAGGGTGCATGGGAGTGGCGGGAGTGGGGCCTGTATGGAGCAGGTCGGGGACCCCGAGGCTTGTCTTGACATGTGCCGAACCCTTGGAGGCACAACCATACCTTGACCCCTGACACACACTCTCTCACACACACACACACAGTCTCTCTCTCTCTCTCACACTCAAGAGTGCCGCTTGTCACTGCAGTTTCTAAGTCAACTTTCTGAGTCCTCGGGGGCTGAGATAGTAGCTGTCCTCCTGGTGGCTTGGTGCTGGCAGAGCACGTTGTCTGACCGTGGGCACCCCAGGGTCCCTGGCGGCTGTTGTCTGATTATGGGCTGATGAAGGCAGGCCCCATGGGGGCTTTATGCCCTTTCTTGGGGAAAAAGCCAGTGGGTGTTGGCTTCATCTTCTGATAATGTGACAATTAGCATAATACTGTCACGTTTTCTGCTGTATTGCCTGCCTCCTGTGCCTTTACATTATACTTAATATATTTTTAAAAATCCCTCCCCTGTTTTCCTTATACATCTTTTAAAACGAGACCTTTTATCACTAGATAGAAATCAAGATCACTTGCCCTAAATCAGCAATACCCATGAAAATAAAGATGACAACCACACAGCAGGACTAAATCCAGCCAGCTTCTGTTCCCCGCCTCAGTCAGCCATGAGCCATGCGTCCTGTCCCCTCTTTGTTAAAAAGGAAGGTTGGCAAGTGTCAGGGAGATGTCCACGGCACACCAGTGCTCCAAGGAGAGTTTTCTGCCATCGTGATTGGTTAAGAGAGAGTAAGGAGGACCTAATTACCCACGCGGGGCCTCTGACTCTTCTGCCTGTCCCTGAGGTCTGGCCTCGTTGTGCGTGGTTATCTCCAGCGCCTCTGGCTGGTCATCGCACACCTCGCGTCTTCTGGGGACCCCTTCCCGCTCTCTGGGCTTTCTTGGCATGTTTCCTGCTGGGTGGGGGCGGGCCTGTGAGGGGAGGCTGCAGCCCCTCCAGGAGGGATGTCTTCCCGGAGACCCAGTCCCTGGTTCTCAGGGAGTGGCTGGTCCCCGTTCTCATACAGGGGCTGGGGACATCCCCTACACGCCCCAGCTCTGTGCCCTTCCTGCCGCCTGTGCAGAGCCTTGGAGGGTGAAAGCAGCGCAGCCCAGGGCTCCCTGCAGCCTGGGGCTGTGCCAGGAGGGGCAGGCTGGGGCCTGGGGCCAGGGCTCCAGCGCTGAGGGAAGAGGGCGCTGGCGCTGGTGCTGGCGAGGTGAGGCTGGGTCCAGTCCGTGGGAGTGGTGGGGATCTAGGCCTGGCCACATGGAAAATGCCTTGTAAACTGTAAAGTGCAGTGCCCAGGTGAGCAGAGGCCGTTGATGTTACTTCTCATGGGTAATACCAATAACACCCACAGTAATGGTCGGTTGGGCTTTTAATTAGCCGCAGGAGTGAGGGAAAGTTTGCCCTGGTCCTCTTATCCTCCCCCCAGAATGTGTTTTCTTGAACTAAGTCCTGACCTTACCCTCTCACAAGTGAGAGAGACTAGTTTAATGGACTGCTGGGGATGGAAAGGATGTGGTGACATCAGCTGCCTGTCCCAGAAATGCCCCACTGTGACCCCAAGGCAGGACATGCCTGACCAAGGTACATGCCAGGACATGCCATTCCAAGGTACGCCCCCTCGGAATGGCTGTGGCTTCCTGTGCGTGGGGTTGGAGGAGTGACCCTTCCTCGGCTACAGACCCCAGGGGCTCTGATGGGGATGGAAGGCCGTCAGCACATGGCACTGAAGCCCACCTGTGACCTGCCTTGGTCCCTCACAGTGATTTCCCCTGCTTCTGGCTTCAGAAGGGGGCCTGTCCATTGCTGGAGGGGGTCTCCTTTCCTCGAGCTTCTCGATGTCTGAGGCCATTCAGGAGCGCGAGGGCCCCACCCATTGCCTGTGAAGAACTGGGGACCCACTGGCCCCAGGGAAAGCTGCAACTAGGGACTCCAATGCCACCAGGACTATCTCACACTCCATCTTTCTTCTGTTGCTGGTTTTCTCTGTGAGCCTTGTTGATTCTCTCAGAATGGCTTAAGTGTGCCCACGCTCAGCTTGGAGGCTTCCTAGCTCACAGTTTCTTCCACTAGAGATAGTCTGTGTTTTCTTTAAAAGTCCTGGGGAAGAGCTGTGATTGGCCCAGCTTGGGTAAAACGTTCACCCTGGGCCAGTCGGCTATGGCCAGGGGTTGGGGTCAGCTAGTCATGTATTGCAGTGGCCCCAGGGGCATGTCTCATGCCGTTCCCTGCGAGTGGGCATTGAGTGAAGTAGACTGTCGCCTGAAGAGTTATCCACTGCAGAGACAGAGGTTAGCAACTCCAGAAACTCGGAGTTCAAGTTCTTAAAGTCAAGTTAGTGACAGATAATACTCAGTTGCTATTCTTGCTTTCTCATCACGATTGTAAAGATATTTTTGGTTGCAGGTAATAGAAAGTACAACTTAAGCAAAAAAAGTCATGGAACTAACAAGAGCAGGGGTCTAGCTTCAGGTGTGGCTGTATCAGGGGCTCTACAGATACCGTGAGGACTGTGTCTCCATTTTCCACGTTGCGTTATTCTCGGGTGGGCTGTACCATGGGGCAGTCCGGGGGCCCAGTAGCTCCAGGCTACTCCCTTGAGCTCAGGAGCTTCAGTGTGGGCCTGTGTGACTGGGTCAAGTGACCGTCCCTGACCAGTCTCATTGGCCATCCTGTGGTCCACGTAGCCGAAGGTGAGAGAGGGTAGCTCCCCAGAGGAAAATTGGGGTTCTCTCACCAGGAGAATGGGGCACTGGTCCCCATAGCATCACCAGCCTGCTTTGTATAAACAGCCTGCACATTTCTTCCCTTGTCCCAATCTCACACGGCAGACTCGTCCCAAAGGGAATGTGAGAATGTTCTAGAATGAGTGAGAGCAGCTCTTCACTCTCTGGGGTGGTTCATGTTAAAATAGAGAGTTGGGGTGGTGGCTGTGGTTACCTCCAACCCAACCACACTTCCCCCAACTGGCAAGGATGCAGCAGAGGCTGTTATTCTCTGAGAGTTTGCTCTGAACGTCTTGTTTTTTCATCCTTCTTGTCTGTGAACCCTGAAGGTTCAGGAACTTTGTGTCCAGAGTACAGGGAGGTCAAAAGAGGCAAGTGTGAACTCTGAGGAAAGGTTTCCCAGAGGAGGGGATATTGAGCTGGATCTTTCGGGATGAGTAGGAGTTTGCTAAGCGGAAGAAGGGTGTGCCTGGCAGAGGGAACAGAGGAATGGGCAGACTTGAGGAGCTATGAAAGACTGAGGGTAGCTGGGGCCAGTGATTTTTCTATATTGAACATGGATTGAATGCCTGTTGTTGGCCAGACGTGGTGCTGGGGTCTTTACATCACCTCTCTGATCCTCCCAGTGTTGGTGAGGGGCTGCTGAGATGGGGCCCATGTGCAGATGAAAACATGGCTGCGCAGGGGTCACATGCTCCTAGTTGCCCAGCAGCTTAGGGGGTTCGAATTTGAACCCCGATCTCTGGGAGTCCAGAGCTTGATCCTGCCTATTGTCCCTCTCTGTTCTGGCAGTGACAGCTGTCAGCCTTGGGGGGGCCCTCGGGTTATGCCATAGCCTGGGCCAGACCCCGCTGTTTGCTGCACACTGGTTGCCCGGTTGGCAGCCCTGAGAAATTCCTGTTTCAGGGCTGTGCAAATAAATTGGGGCGCTGGCACGGCAAAGGCCTGAGGGAGTCACAGAGTTTGCCTGGCTGGTGCCTCCTTCCAGAGGCCTGAGGGAGCCTGGTCTGCTGGGGGCCAGCCCCGCCTGCCTGTCTCCACCATCTCCTATCTGCCCCTGTCTGTCTGTCTGCTTGACTTTCAGTCTCTGCTTCTCTCTGTGTCTGTCTGTCTGTTTTTGCCTGTCCCTGGCCCCCGCCGCCTAGAATTGTGAGCTAAGAGGAGGACACGAGAGATGAGGGCGTCTGGATGAAGGGCGGACATGCACCTATGGCCATTGTGGTGCTCAGCTTAGCTGCTGACTCACCAGCTACCCCAGGTGAGTTTTTCTCCATCCCTGAAGGCCCTTCTGGAGTGTGTTGGTGACACTCATTTATAACTCATCCCATGTTCTGTGTCAGCCCTGTGCTGGGCCATACAAATTAGTTGACTAATCCACTCATCTCCACCCACCTACCCACCCAAAGCATCTTGAGTGTCTGTGTGGGCCAGACCCTGGGTCAGGGCTGAGCGGGAGAGCAGGGTCCCAGCCTCAGAGTCACAGTCCAGTGAGGGAGACAGCGGGCAGACACGTCAGTATAAGGTCTCAGCTCCTAAGCGTGGGAAGGAACCTGCCAGCCCCGGCCCTGATGAGCATCTTGTCTGGCTGGAGGGGAGGAGGGGGGCCCTGAAATGCGCTGACAACACATGTGCCTGTCTGGGCGCCGCGTGAGCCTGAGTATGGTGATGTCGGCGGGGTGTCTGCGCCGAGGTGGATGGAGAAGTGTTGTTGCAGGAGTGGACGGGCCCTGCTGGCGCTGTGGACAAGGTGGGGGCAGGGATGTGGCCGAGGAGTGGAAAACAAGTCATGGAGGGAGGGAGGGGCAGCATGGTCCAGGCAGAGGGAGGGGAAATGGTCAGGAGCCTCGGGGAGCAATCACCTGCCGGCTGGGGCTGCAGAAGGGGTGGGACCCACCAGGGAGGGCGGCCAGTGCATGTGTGCGTGCACACACACCCTGGCAGTGTCCCACGCTCACACCTATACAGACTCATACACGCCTGCACGCACGTTGCATGCACATACCCACTCACATACACATTTATAGTTCACATGCACACTCACACCTCATACACGCATACACACTTAAAACACACCTTGCACACACTCCACACTCACATACACACACTTATGTTTCACAGGCACACTGATGCATTCACACGCCCAAACTCCCATACACACACACAGTGCCACACTCACGCATACCTGCACACTTCCTCACTCACGTGTGTACACATGTCTCATGGAAAGCACTCTTGGTCTTGAGTCTTCCCTTGAAAATACCTCTTGTATCCAAAGGAGAAGGAAGAAGGAAAGCAAGAGACTATCCGCCTGAACCCGAGATGGGTGAGAACGGGTCCAGGCCGCCCCGGGGACTCCTCTCACTCCCTGGAGCAGTTTGGCCTCTGCTGGGTTTCTGAGCATAGGTGGACCCTGCACTGGACCTCTGGACTCAACTCCAGGGGCTGGAGGAGGGTGAGAAGGGGCCGGGCCAAAGTTTGGGAGGCTCTGGTGGAGGGGTGGACCCCAAAGTTTGTCTTCCGCTGGCCTGCCTACAATTGCAGCTTTGTGTGCCTCTGCGGGAGGCATTAAATCCCCCTGAGGCCAGTTTATTCTCTGGAGGGGGAATGATGAGCCTGTTCTCGGGGCCTGCGAGGGAGGGCCTCCCACAGGTGGCTTGTAGATGGTCCTCTTCCCCAGGAGAAGCTTACTTTCTGCAGACCTTTTAATCACAAAGTGTCAAATTTTATTGAATACTTTTTCCAGTATCTAGTGAGATAATCACATAGAATTTTTCTTTTAGTGAATCGTATTGATTTTTTTTTAAATGGTTGTATTTTTTTTGTGTGTGTGAGGAAGATCAGCCCTGAGCTAACATCCATGCCAATCCTCCTCTTTTTTTTTGCTGAGGAACACTGGCCCTGAGCTAATATCCGTGTCCATCTTCCTCCACTTTATGTGGGACGCTGCCACAGCATGGCCTGACAAGCGGTGTGTTGGTGCGCGCCCAGGACCCGAACCCGGGCCGCCAGCAGTGGAGTGTGCGCACTTAACTGCTATGCCACGGGGCTGGCCCCCGTATTGATTTTTTAATATTGAGCCACCCTTGCATTCCTGAGGTAACCCTACTTGGGCACAATCTATTATTATCCCTGTAATATGCTGCTGGATTCAATTTTCTGATGTTTTATTTAGGACTTGGCAGCTAGGTTCATAAGTGAAACTGGCCTGGGCTTCTCTCTTCTTGTCATTTCCGAATCTGCTTTTGGTATCAGGATTTTCCTAGTCTTATAAAATGAGAGAAGGCACCTTTCTTTTTCTAGGCTCTGGAACAATTTTTTTAATAGGGTGGAAATTGTTGTCAGCTCTGACTGTGCCGTGTCTTGGGGTAGCCTCTGTAGGGAGTTTTTTGTTTACTCTCGTAGCACCCTGTGAGGAAAACACGATGCTTCTCATTTAACAGACGGTGAAAATGAGGCTCAGAGAGCCAGTGTGTCTGGTCTGTGCTCAGACAGCGGGAGGCGGCTCGGCCAGGCTGTGAATGCAGGCCAGTCTGACTCCACGGCCGGTGCTTTTCGTGCTCTTCACAGTCAGGAATTGTCTGAGGTGCTGGCCCATAGGAGAACCGTTGGCCTTGTTCTGGGTTTTTCCAGTGGGGCTGGGAAGAGCATTGATCGAGGGTCAAGAGAACTTTCCTAGTCTACTCACCCATCCAGTGGCCCATCTGTCTGTGTACCCTCCCACCATCCATGCATCCACTTGTCTGCTGATCCCTTACCTGCCCAGTCATTCAGCCACCCCTCAGTCATTCGTCCCCATGCTTTTGTACCCGCCCATTAACCCACCTTCCTGTCAATCCATCCTGCATCTTCTCACCCATCTCCCCATCCACCTGCCTGGCCCTCCGTCAGACATTTATCCACATGCTGGTTACTCACCCATCCACTGACCCACCTTCCCGTCCGTCTGTCATCCGTCTACCTACCCATTTGTCCATGATGTGTCCACCAGCCATCTGCTCACCCACCCATCTCTTCATCAACCGTCAGTCTGTATACCAGTTCACTTCCACGTCTACTAATCCACCTTCCCGTCCGTCTACCCGCTCATCAACCAGCCACCCACCCACCCACCGTCCATCCGTCCATCCATTATCCACCCACCCTGGGGCTTAGTCTTAAAGTAGGGGTTGGGATTTGGGTGTGCAGAGATTCAGAAGGGAGGGCACCCTGGTTTGGGATAATGATATGAGCAAAGATGAGGGGCTGGGAACCAGAGTTTTCGGTTTATCAAAGATTGGGTGCATGGAGGGCAACAGAGGGAAATGGGTTTGGAAAGATGGGTGGGGACTAGATGGTGATGGGCGTTGGATGCTACCTTTAGAAGTTTTTACTTTATCCTCGGGCCAGGCGTCTTCAACCAGGGGTCCATGAGTGAGCTCCAGGGACCCTGTGAGACCCCTAAAATGATACACAACAGTTTTTGACATATGCCCACATATCTGTTAAAACTCTTGGTTGCAAGTGACAGAAGACCTGGTCCAAGTTAGCTTAAGCAAAGTGGGTTCATATCATTGCATAGTTCAGCTTTTCATTTAGCTTCAGGCATGGCTGGATCCAGGTTCTCAGCAGCTATCACTGTGACTCTATTTATCTTTTTTCTGTCCCTTGGCTTTTCTTTTTTTGAGTTGGTTCCAGCCTCAGACAGTCTCCATCTTATGACAAGATGGCTTCAGGGATCTTTGATGTTAAATCATTCTCATGTCTGATACAGTGGGGAAGAGAGAAGCCGTTTGCCCAAAATGTCACCTGAATTGGGTCTCATGGGCCCAGATTGGCCTGGTTTGCATCCCTGAGTAAGGCGTTGTTGTGAGAGGAATAGGAAGCACTGGTTGGAGTGACACTGGAGTGGTGTGGACCCCGGAATGAAATCCAGGGGCTGTTCTGGGCAGGAGAGTGAGTGTGTGATGGGTGGTCAGAAACTGCCGTATGCCCACTGCTGAGCTTTGTCCGTGTGGTCCTTTTTGGGAGGACGGGGTGGCTTATCCATAGCTCTTCTCAGATTCTCAGAGGGGCCAGAGGTGGTAGGGAACCATGCAGGGCTTTGAGCAGGGCTGGGAGGAGAGCAGATCAGAGACCTCCCTGGTGGGCAGGACCACTGGCAGGCTGGACAGAGGGTGCCTCGGGATCTCACAGAGAGGGAGCGGTCAAGGGTGTGCCACCGTCCCTCTGGGCCGGGCAGAGGGCAGGGGACGCCAGGTGGGGAGAGCGTGAGCTCAGCCTTGGCTGCGGGCAGGCCTGTTGCTCATCTCTCCTCCCGAGGAATGTTTCCTCTTTCCAGAGTCGTGACTTGTGGGGAAGGAAATCTCAGCTCCCTCCTGGTGCCAAAAGCAACATTTTCTTTTCTCACAGGTTGATTCTAAGTCACAGACATTCATCTTTGTAATTTTTCACCTGTGTGTGTTGGTAATGAGCTTAGCGATCATATACGCATGGTCAGCGCTAACCCGGGGTGTAAGGAGCTTTTTATTCGTTTTTTTTCTTTTTTAGGGAGGAGAGGGAAGGGAGGGGAAGAAACCTGGCTGCTCCACTTGAAGGATGATCTTTCCCAGTGTTTTCATGAGCTCACCCTCTGAGGTCCCCGGGGGCTGATGAGTGTGCGAGGACATGGGGCTCCTGGCACCCTCACTGCTTGTCACACCCTGCACCCAGGGTTAGCTCAGAGACCCGCTGTCCCCCTGCTCCTCGAGGATCTTGGGCCACCCCACCTGTGCCCTCAGCCCTGCTGGCTCCCCGCTGGCCTGCACCCGCTCAGGCTCTCCCAGACCCTCGGCCCCTCTCCAGACCCTCGGCCCTAGCCCTTTCCTTCACGGCCAGACTTGTCTGCATACGGTGCCATCGGTTATTAAGACTTTTGCCCACGAGGAAATGAAGGAAAATATGACTTTAAAGATGGAAGCCAAACTTGATCACTTTCCTTTTGGTAATTTGTGTCTATTTTTCACATCCTTCCCCTCCTTTCCTTTTCTTCTGCCAACACCCTCTCTGGCCTGTGTTTCCTTTTTCTGGACTACTATAATTGGCTTTTTTTCTTTTCTTTAAAAAGTCTCTTTTATTGTGAAAAAGCACACGTGTGAAAAATTACATGAAAGTCAGTGTGCACTTGAACAGACCCTCGAGTAACCACTGCCTGGTGGCTCAAGAGGGCACGCCCACCCAGGAGCTTCCTCCTGTCTCCGTTCTCCCCCCACTAGCCCCCCACCGCTAGACATTTATGGGGGCCACTCCCATTGGGCTTTCTGATTCTGCCTCCTACGTCGGCATTGCCTAAATGATGTTGTTTAGGTTTCACCTGGTTTTGGACTTTCGGTGGCTGGAATCTTCCTCAGACTTCTAGAAAAGGGTGTCTGCAGTCCCTTCTTGAGTTCCCAGTGTGCTATGACCTAATGGTGGCCCCAGCACCCTGCTGGAACAATGTCCACTAGATGTCCTGGATGCTTTGCCAAGCGAGTTCCCTGGGGCACTGATTGTGGGTGACTGACCTTTCTCCTCTTTGGAGCTTCTCTCTTTCGTTGATTTTCATTTCCCTTCCCCCACCTTTTCTCCTCTTGCTCCTCACCTCCTCCCTTTGTTCCCTGAGAGCCAGCCACAATGTGTCAGCCTGGTTCCTGCCTCGCGGCCTTTGCACACGCTGTGACCGCTGCCTGGGATGCCATTCCCCAGATCTTTGCATGGCCACCACATTTTTTTGTGTGTGTGTGTGAGGTTAGCCCTGAGCTACCATCTGATGCTGATCTTCCTGTTTTTGCTGAGGAAGATTGGCCCTGGGCTAACACCTGTGCCCACCTTCATCTACTTTATATGGGACACCGCCACAGCGTGGCTTGACACGTGGCGTGTCGGTGTGTGCCCGGGATCCTAACCTGCGAACCCCGGGCCACTGAAGCGGAGCGCGCACACTTAACTGCTATGCCACCAGGCCGGCCCCTATGGCCACCACATTTTTGCCGGGCAAGTCTCAGCTGAAGTGTTACCCTCTATGTGAGGCCTGCTCTGACCAGCCTTGCCAAACGAGTCCCCGGTCTCTCTCCTTCACACTGCTCTTATGATCTTCTTGTTGGTTTGTTCCTTGTCTCTTCCCTCCACCGGAAGGTTGGCCACATGAGGGCAGGACCTGGGTTGGTCCTGGTCACTGCCCCATTCCAGTACCTGTAATAGGGGCGGGCAGGTAGTAGGTGTGTGATGAGTATCTGCAAACTGAACGACTCTGGCTATCCTCCCTTAGCCAGACAGGCCTGGGTTCAGATCCCTGTGCCTCCTTTTACTGGTGATGTGACCTTGGGCAGATCATTTACCCTGTCTGGGCCTGAGTTTCCTTATCTGTAGAGTATGGCTAAATAAAATAAACATCTCTGGAAACTCTCAGCCCAGTGTTTGGCATTGTGTTGGCACTGAGCAAGTGATAGTTAAATATGAACCTGATCAACAGCTAAAGTTCCTCCCAACATTTTGTGCCAAGAACAAGTTTATTTTTCCCAGTGAACTGGATGACTTCCTCTTATCAGACAAGGAGCGCCGGGTCATCCTCGAATTTCCCTTTTGGACTTGGCTGCCAGGAAGCGTACTACTAAGGGGAAGTCTAAGGAGCAGCCCTTGTTTCCTGTTGGGTCTTCAGTGCAATTCTTTCCTTTCCTCTCTCTGCTCTTTGATTATTCACTTTTGGCTCCACAGTGCATGTTTTATTACTTTTTATTGTGGTAAAACCACACATAACATAAAATTGACCATCTTAGCCATTTTTAAGTGTACAGGTCAGTGGCATTAAGTACATTCATCTTGTGCATCCCTCTCCAGAACTTTTTTATCTTGAAAAACTGAAACTCTGTCCCCATTAAACAACACCTTCCCATTCCCAGTCCCCTAGCCCCTGGCAGCCATCATTCTACTTTCTGTCTCTATGAATCTGACTACTCTAGATATATAAGTGGAATCATACAGTGTCTGTCTTTTTGTGCTGGCTTATTTCAGTTAGCATAATGCCCTCCAGGTTCATCCATGTTGTAGCAGGTGCCAGAACTTCCTTCCTTTTTAGGGTTGAATAGTATTCCACTGTATGGATAGACCCATTTTGTTCATCTGTTTATCTGTTGGTGGACACTTGGTTTGTTTCCACCTCCTTTTGGCTACTGTGAATAATGCTGCTATGAACACAGGTGTGCACACACTATTTTCAGTACATTACTGTCTCACCTTTCTGAGCCTGGGGTGATCCCAGGCTAAATTATAAATTAAAGATAGGTTTTTAGACAGTTTCTAGGACCAAACCGTCTTATCCACTTTTGCCTTGTGTGTGTTTGTGTGTGTGGCAGACACAGTGGCCACTGTTGGCGCCCCATCTGGTTCTCCCTCACCTGGAGGTGCACTCATCCCCCAGCTGTCCCAGGTGTTGGCTGTTAATGGCTCACACCTGTGCCCTTCTCCAGCTGCTAGCCCTTGGCTGATGAGAGTCAGCTCCCCCCACATGCCTGGAGGTAATCCTCCCCCTTCGCCCCACCTCGGTTCTTGACCAGTGACTGACTGATGTCCCTGTAAGTGGGGTGAGCCCTGGGGTGCCAGTCACGCTGCAGGGCTCCCCACAGGGTCAGGCTGGTGCTGGGCTGCAGCCAGGAGCACGTCTTTGTCCTGCTTCGTCCTCTCCTCTGTCCTGCTCCCCTCTTTCCCTTCTCCTGAGAGTTGTCCCCCAGTAAACCATGTACACAAGAACCCATCTCAGGCTCTGCTTCTGGGGGTCCCGGTCTGAGACGGTCTGGAACTCCTCTCTTCCCTCCTGTGGTGTGTGGCTTGTGTGGCCGTGGGGATGGAGTCTGATATGGTTGGCATGCCAAGGCCTGCTAGGCCACGTGGGAAGGAGTGGGCTCCTGGGAAGGGGCAAAATTCTCAGTGTCCGCTACTTAGAGGAGAGGCAGGTCCTAACCCAGGAAACCAGGGAGCAGGAACTCCCCTTGCCCTGGGCCTCTCTTTTTTGGGTGTGGACAAAAGAGGCCCAGGGCCCAGGAGGATAGAGAAGAGCAGGGAGCCCAGTGAGGCCAACAGAGAGCGAGCTGGAGAGTGAGCGTGGATCCACCGTCAGGCCCTACCTTCCGGTTTCCCTAGAGAAGTTAGGAATCCAGGTTTGGTGTAAAATGTTCTGATTTTAAATGTTATAATGTTAAATTACTTATAAATTAATAACATTGCAGTGTTATAATATCAGCAACTAATTTCAAAAACACCCCATGGACCCCACCCACACATGGTCTATGGGCAGACGGCCCAGTGACTGGTTTGTGCGCCCTCTGGTTGGATTGGGGGCAGGGGGCAGCCGTCGGGGCAGACGTCTGGGAGGAGTTGGGGACCCTGCTGCCTTCAGAGGGCCTGCTGGCAGGCCCGATGATCCTGACTCCTCATGGGTTTGTAACTGGTATGTCTGCAAGTGTCTCATATGTTTATCTCCCTCTGTCATCCCCAGCTGTTTGAAAGTCCCAGTGTTTTGATATAGTTGCTTCTTGTTTAAAAGAGAGATCCCCTGCAAATATTTAAGAAGTTTTCAAGCCATCCTGGCACCAGCCTGAGACTTTCTTCTTATCTAGAGTTGCCCAGTAAAAATGTAGGGTGCCCTACATTGTGAAATTGGGATTTTAATAAACGACGAATAAGTATGTCCCAGATATTGCACAGGACATACTTATACTAAACTATTATGAATTGCTTATCTGAAATTTCACTGTAGTGGCTCATCTTGTATTTTCATTTGCTGGCTCTGGCATGCCCACTCTTGTCAGAATCAGGATCAGAGAACTGGAGAAGGGAAGAATTTCCATACCTTGTGACTTGATGTTATGTAAGGCCAAACCCCACTTTTGATAATGTCAGCATTCCCCAGGGCCATCTGGGGGGACCTGTGTGGCCTTGCGAGTCCGGAGGGTTTCCATCTAGGGCCTGCTGTGGATTGGTGCTGCGGTTAACTGATCAGAGGCCTTGTCCCCTTACTGTGGGGACAGATACAGACTGTGTGTCTGTATCTGGAGGGGAGCAGCAGTGAGGGCAGCTGAGGTGTGAGCAGTGTCCTGGGGCACGTCTGACTGGTGTGCCAGACCTCCCTCGCCCACCCTGCCCCCCACCGACGCCCTGTGGTGGGGGCTGTGGGAGAGTGCGCTTGCTCAGCCACCTGTCTCTGCGGATGCTCCCTGGGAGGAGACCCTTACTGAGTGTGCTGCCCTCCCCAACAAATGCCCTGTCCTGCTCATGTTCAGGTTATGGCCCTGAGAACCTGACCCCAGGCTGCGGTAGAATCCCTGCTGCCCCCACCCACAGCAGGGGGCTGATGAACACAGACCAAAGCTGTGCCGGCCCAGACTGTGCCCTGCCCCCGCCAGGAGCCAGCTCCAGCCCTCCAGCCCGGGTGTCAGAGACGACCCCCATGCGGCTGGACGCACCCCCAGAGGCTGCGTGTCGGTGGCTCCCCGTCCTTCATTCCCACCCAAAAGCGGATTATCTTTGTGGCTCTTCATTATGGAGAGTCGCAAACCTGAAGAAAGGAGACAAGAAGGGACACCCATCACCTAGATTTCATAGTGTTGACATTTTGTCACAGTGCCTTTGACTGTTTTTCTTGCTAAAGTACGTTAGAGCATATTATGGACATGACGATATCGGAAGTATTAATCTTTAAAAATGCCAGCATTTGGCAGCCGTCACACCTCACAGAATGCCTAGCTATTCCTCGATGGCGTCTGGTCCTCAGTCCATCCCCAGGGTCCCTCAATTAGCGCAGGTTTCTTTCTCAGCCGGTTGGTTCACACCCGGGTCCCCTCAGGATCCCACACGCGTTGGGTTGTTGTGTTTTAACCTAGAGCAGCCTGTCCTCTCTGCATTTTCCCTATGTGCTGAAGGGGGGCATTTGTCCTGTAGAATGTCCCACTTCTGGACGCTCTGCTTTTAGCTGCTGACTTAAGTTCCAGTGGTTCTGGTTACCAGTTGCTGTACAGCCAGCTTCGCCAAAGCTTGGTGCTGAGAGCAATAGTGGCCGCGTAATTTGTTCAGGAATTTAGGCGGGCTTGGTCAGGCCCTTTTCCAGCAGTACATGGCATCGGCTGGGGACATCGGCGGTATTCACCTGGCCTGCAGGCTGATGGAGGCGTCCAGAATGGACTCACCCACAGCCTGGTGCTGTGATCGGGAGGAGTGGACGTCTGGGCTCGAGTCCCCGGTCTCTGGCAGGGAGTCACAGGCCTTCCCAGTGGCCCAGTGCTGGCGGAGACCTAGGGGAAGCTGCCCTGCCTCTAGAGGGGGCTCAGCGTCCCTGCCAGTCCCCTCTGGGAGCAGTTGCAGTTCTGAGGCTCATTGCTTAGGCGTGGTCACAGGCTCATCCCTCAGCCAATCGCAGTGAAGAGGAGGATGAGCGTTACGGATTGGCCGAGTGTGGTCATGTGCCGCCCCCGAGCTGGGCTCACACCCCCTGACCCTCCTGGAGGCTGGTGGGGTTCCTGCTTGTAGAGAGGCCCACTTAGGACGCAGGCTTCTTTTTGTTTTTGCAGCTAGACCTCGAGAGCTAAGAGCTGAGTTAATTATGGTCCTCAGCTAGTACCACACTGTTATCTTGGGTCTCTGCGGGGTCTCGCTCTTATTTTATTGGCCAGTTTATTCCCCTATCTTTGCTCCCCACACCATTCCACTTCCCCACTATGGGCAGACGTCCAGTTCTGTTGGGTTTGTATCTGTTTCCCTGTGTTTTGCAGATGGCATATTTTACCTTGGGTGTGTGCATTTATACTTCACAAATGGTGTTGGGCTCTATCTTGTTCTGTTTCTTTCCTTTTTCACCTAGTGTCTGTTTTTAGGTCCATCCTTGTTGCTCTTTGTACACGGAATCGTTGACTTGGAGTTCTGTGGGGTCCTCATGGGGGTGTGTCTGTCAAGCCCCGGCAGGAAACAGGGGACCCCTCCCAGGGTTTACTGGAGGAGTGGTTAGTGAGAGACCTGGAAGAGAGGTGTGGGCAGGGTTAGCTGACCGTACAGGGGTACAGGGCGTGGGGCAACTCTCAGAGGGTGGGTGGGTAGGGAGCCCTTAGGGCCCTGGGCCTGGAGGGGTGGGGGAGGGGCAGCTCTCAGAACCCAGCAGGGTCACTCACGGGCTGTTGCCTTGGTGGGGGTGGGGGGACAGTCACCACCAAACCCTGCCTCGAAGGAAGGAGGGAGGGAGCGGGGGGAATAAACACCCCAATCTCTCTCTCCCATCCTCTCATCTCCTGCCAGTGGCTGCCATTAGAGGATGCAGGAGCCCAGGGGCTGCAGTTTGAGGAGGTCAGCCTGTTGGGTGCAGAGCAGGGTGGAGATGGGCGGAGAGCAGACGTGGGACAGGTAACTGGCATACTGGCCTGCACCTGCCGTCCCCTCCTACCAGCAGACGAATTCCCCGTTGGCCCCGTGGCTGTGTGACCTGGGTGTCTCTGGATAGCTCCCGGGCACGAGAGCTCGGCGCTCATCTGCCACGCGTGTGGGCCACTCTGCACAGCGCCCGCTCTGGTGGTCACTCAGGCCAGCGGGCACTATAACAGTGATAATCCAGCTCAGCCAGTCCGACGGGTGTGGGGCAGAGCCACGGGGGTTTTGTTTTGCGTCTCTCTGGTCTCTGGTGAGCTCCTGCTTTGGGAGTGTGCACCCCTGTGACCCTGCCCGCGGGCACTGGGCAGCCTGGCTGCAGGGTCGTTGTCGGCTGACCGCAGTCTGGCTCTGGGGCTCCCCTGCGGGGAGGTCAGGCGCCCTTCCTTAGCCCCTCCCCTCACGGCTCCTCTTTTCAGCTTGCGGGTGGGGTCCCCTTCTGCAGAAGCCGGACCTTTGGGGGCTGCTTGCTGTGGAGGCTGTGGGAAAATAGCAGTTGGAGCCCCCGGAGGGGCGTGTTGGAATCTGAGAAGCAGCGATATAGAGATGGTGCCCTCCTGCTTCTCACTTCTGTGTTTCCAGCCCTGCTTGCTTGTCTCCAGGGACAGGGAGCTCACGCCCTCCCCCGGCAGCCTGGTTGTCCCTGACCCTGAGAGAGCTTTCCCCACGTGGAGCTGAGATCTATGCCCTGAACCCCACATGCACGCCGTGGGCCCAGGACCCATCAGAGCAGCTGTGGAGGTGTGCCAGGGTCCCCTGAGGCTGCTCCTTTCCAGGTGAGCCTCCTCCCCACTGGGCCACCTCCTCTGGACACATCCCAGCCGGTCCCATCCCCCTCATGGGTGGGCACACACCCTCTAGACAGCACCGTGCTCTGAGCAGCACGCAGGGGGCCCCAGACTTCCGTTCTCCCAGCTGGAGACCAGAGTGGGAATGCCCGTGGGGTTCCCAGTTCCGAAGTGAGCCGGGGGACCCTGAGTTCAGGCACACCCAGCCATGTGTGAGTGAGCAGAGAGGCCACATAGGCCTTGTGGGAGCAGGAGCCCATACGCCGTGTGACATCTCAGAGTGGCCAGGGCACAGTGGTTTTCAAGAGGAGTCAGAAACCTGAATTTTCATGTGAACGTTTCCAATTTGTAAATGCTAGTAATTAATTTAAAACTAAAAACCCACTGTGCGCAACAAACAAAACACACTCGTGGGCTGGATAGCACCTGTGGGCTCGCAGCCATGACTTAAGGTGTGGTAGAGCCCCTCCAATGTATACAGATGCACAGCCGAGGCTCACAGAGGGCAGGGCCTTGCTCAGGGTTGCACAGCAAATGAGGAGCACACAAAGTCAGGGTCTGATGTTTGCTGTCATCCCTCTGGGCCTGGGATGGGGGTGATGGGCGAACCTGAGATCCAGAATCACCTGAGTGTGGGCAACACGTGACTCTGGGAGCTCTAAGGGCCGGGCCACCCTGGGGGCGGTGGGGGTGAGCAGAACTAGGGGCCAACTTTTGGAGAATGCCAGGTGGGTGTGGCAGGGCTGGATGGGGACAGAGTCCCTCTGGTAGAAGCCTGCCAGCCTGTGGCAGGAATATTTGCCTCTCGGAGTGCATTATTCCTGTGAGTGTGGGATGGGCGGAAAGGCAGATGGAAGGTGGGAGGAAGGTTTAGGTCTCGGTCTGCAAAGGTTTCCTTTCTTAAATGACACTGTTGAGAGTGGATTGAGGGCCTTGGTACCCCCCGCCCCACCTCCAAGCAGAGGGTCACTGACATTGTCACTGGGATCACAGGCCCGGTTCTCTCAGCGGCTGATTCCTAATTGCGGTCACTTTATGGAGCCCTCTGCCCTGCTGAGGTGGCTTCTCAGCTTGGGGGAATGTGTGGGTCCAGTCGGTTGGAGTCCAGGGACAACCGCAGCCTCTGAGCCTGGCGCAGGCACCTGTTCCTGGTGGCGTCCTTACCATCTTCACTTGGGTGATCCCTGGGCTTCTCAGACTCGGCATGGCTCAGCCGGGGCTGCGTGTCTGCCCGCAGGCCCCTGGCCCTCCTTCCACAGCCTTCCCTGCCTCTGGAAGCCACAGCTCTGTCCTTCCAGGTGCTTGGGCCAAAACCTTGGCTCGTCCCAGACTCTTCTCCTGTCACACTCCATCCAGTCCATCAGCAAATCCTGTCCATTCTACCTGCAAAATAACTCCCCTTCTGCCGTCCTCTCCTGCCTTCTGACACTTACTGCCCTAGCCGTCTCTTGCTCCACTCCCTGGTCTCCCTCCTCCAGCCTAGCTCCCTTGTTCTCAACACAGCAGCCAGACAAATTCCTTTAAGTCTAGAGTCCTGTTAGGTCATTCCGGGCGCCAGGGCTTCCAGCGGCCCTCACGACAGCCAGAAGCCCTGCTTGATCTGGCTGTTTTCATACTCACCCTTGCTCACAGGCTCAGTTATGGTGGCCCTCTGCTGTTCCTCACCCCCCTCCTACTGATCATGCCTCAGGCCCTTTGCATGTGCTGTTCCTGCCCCTGACATACTTTGCCTCCAGATATTCAGATGGCTGTCTCCATTGCTTCACTCAGGTCTGAGCTCAAATGCCACTTTTTTAGAGGCCTTGCTTGACCACCCTTGTAAAATAGGCTCTCCCACATCCCTAGTCACTTCCTGTTCCATTTCCGTGCTTTCATTCATTTATTTCTTCATTGTTCTTATTGCTGCCTGGCATACGGTAATCTGCTGAATGGCCGTGGGTTTATACTGGCCTCCCCCCACTAGTGAGTCGGGCGCTGCCAGGATGGCCAGAAGGCTTGTTTTACCTGCTGATAAACCCCCGTTCTAGGGTGCCCGGCCCACAGGCCTGTTCACGTAGTTCTGGTTGACCGGCCAGTAGAGGCAGAAGGTTTCCTGTTCTGCGGGACGCTGGTCACTCTGTCACTGCCCCGGACACGGGGCCACGGGGCCTTGCGCTCCAGCTGTGCTGTCCTGCTCTTGCCCTGGGCTCAGCCGGGAGGCAGCAGCCCAGGCTGCTTCCTCTAGAAACAGCAGGGGCTCTGCTCTGCTTCCCTTTTCCTCTTTTTCATCAGAAACTTTTAAGAGTGATTATATTTTTTAGGTTTGAAATGACAAACACTTAAAACACTAGAGATGTCGCTTCATTGTCATTTTTCCCCCTTTTTTTTTTTTGGTGAGGTGATTAGTCCTGAGCTAACACTTGTTGCCAGTCTTCTTCTACCTTATGTGGGACGCCACCACAGCATGACTTGTAAGCAGTGTGGGGGTCCACGCCCAGGATCTGGACCTGCGAACTCCAGGCTGCCAAAGTGGAGCGCAGGAACTTAACCACTACGCTGGCCTCCAGGCTGGCCTCTTTTTTTTCTCCTTTTTAAAAAAAGCAGACAGTTTTAGCAAAGTGCGTGCAAACAATAGCCCGGCATGGGGGCTCCGCCCAGGGCTGGCAGCAGGGTGCTGCGGGTGGGGTGTGTGGGGGTCCGCTGCTCTCAGATCAGACTGGCCTGCAGAGAAAGGGCAGGAGTGGAGTTGGGGAGGGCAGAGTGGGTGGGAGGGGAGCCTGAAGCTGGGGGCAGAGAGAGTGGAGAGCTGTTCACAGGGGAGAGCAGACAGGACTTGGGGTGTGGGGGGGTGTTGGGGACAGTGGGTGTCCAGCACAGTTCTGGAAATGGTGGTCACATTTGCTGAGGCAGCTGAGGAGGTTGTCAGGAGCCTCCCCTTGGGCTAAGCTTGCAGTCCAGGGGCTCTGTTGGGGGATCCTGAGCCCTGGGGTCTGAGGGCCAGGTGGGGGACTTGGCTGGCCATGCCAAGGCCTGGAGGCGGCTTGTTCCTGCCCAGCATCCACCTGACCACGTCCTCTGGCTGGCAGCCACAGGCCTCTGGCTGGGGGTCGAGCTGGGTTTTTGGGGAAGAGAAATTGTTTGGGTGGTCGTGTGTGTGTGTGCACGCGATGGGACTGCGTGTGCAAGACTGCCCGTGGTGTCCTGGCATGTGGGTGAGACAGTATATGTAACTGTGGAGGACTGTGCGGGGTGTGTGAATGACTGCGGTGCTTGTCACTGAGGGCTGGAGAGACCCAGAGTGCCCCAGGCATGCTGGACATGTGCCTTGGTGAGTGAGTGTGACTGAGTGAGAGTGCAGGCATGAGTGTGTGGGTGTGAGAGTGTGTGTGTGTGTGTGTTTGGGACTGTGGGCAGGAGGGTCCCACCCAGAGGGTAGGTGTCAGAAGGCAGACGAGGGTGGGGGTCAGCGGCCCTGAGTGGGACCATGTTGGCGACTCTGTCAATACCTGTGGCACCTGAGCGACAGTGGATGCCCCATCTGTGCATCCGAGTAGACATGACTGGGAGCGTGTGCATGGGGACGTGGGAATGAGTGCACGCGTGGGCTGTGTTACAGGGGTGCACACGTGTGAGTGGAGGTGGCTGAGGCTGTGTCCCTGTGCGTGTGCTGGTGTATGTGCCTGGGGGATGCATGTGTCCACGTGTGCTGGCCCGTGTGGTGCTGACAGGTGTCCTTTCTGATTCCCCCAGGGCCTCCCAGGAGAGGGGACTGTTCATCTCGAGGTGGCACCTGGGCTGGCTGTGGGACCATGGCGCTGCTCCGGGAACCTGTGGGAGCCTGGCTGGCCCTGGCCCTGGCCCTGGCCCTGGCCTTGGGCCTGAGCATGGGTGCGGCCGCTCCGAGGCAGGATTGCACGGGCGTCGAGTGCCCGCCGCTGGAGAACTGCATCGAGGAGGCGCTGGAGCCAGGTGCCTGCTGCGCCACGTGCGTGCAGCAGGGCTGCGCCTGTGAGGGCTACCAGTACTACGACTGCTTGCAGGGCGGCTTTGTGCGAGGCCGCGTGCCCGCCGGCCAGTCCTACTTTGTGGACTTCGGCAGCACTGAGTGCTCCTGCCCACCGGGTGGCGGCAAGATCAGCTGCCAGTTCATGCTGTGCCCAGAGCTGCCGCCCAACTGCATCGAGGCCGTGGTGGCAGCCGACAGCTGCCCGCAGTGTGGCCAGGTGGGCTGTGTCCACACTGGCCGCAAGTACGCTGCCGGCCACACCATCCACCTGCCGCCCTGCCGGGCTTGCCACTGTCCTGACACCGGGGGCGAGCTCATCTGCTACCAGCTCCCCGGTTGCCATGGAGACACTGAGGCCATGCCAGCTGCCTCCACCGGGAACTTCTCAGATGCCGAGGAGGGTGACCCTGAGCGACACTATGAAGACCCCTACAGCTACGACCAGGAGGTGGCTGAGGTGGAAGCTGCGGCGGCCCTGGCGGGCGAGCTCCAGGCTGGCGCAGGGGGCCCAGCTGCTCTGGGAGGCGGGATTCGGCCACCATCAGCCATCCAGGCCACCCCTTGGCCGGCTTCCCTCCCCAGGCCCACAGTGGCTACTGCCTTGGGTCCCCCGGCCCCCATGCAGGCCAAAGCCACGAGAGTGATGGAGGACAGCCAGGAGGAAGGAGAGGAGGAGAGGGAGGAGTTGACGGTCAGGGAGCGGCCGGCAGCAGGTGGCCCCAAGGGGCTGGATGGGCCACCCACCACACGCCCACCTGGGCCTGGTCTCCCTGTCCAAGAGGAGGTGGCAGAGGCCAGGGCAGGACCCGAAGAGAATCTCATCCCGGACGCCCAGGCCACTCCCCGCAGCACTGGGCAGGAGGGAGCTGGGCCCATTCTACAATCAAGCACGGCCAGTGTCCTCCCGTTGCAGGCCACACTGAGCTCTCCTGGGGGCCCAGTGGAGCCCAGCACCCATACCATCCTGACTGCATCTCCGCACAAGGCAGCTCTGCTTCCACCCACCAAGGAAGGGCCCAAGCAGTCGCTGGTTCTACCCCGTCCTCGGCCAGACGAGGACACAGACCCCAACTCTGTCCATTCTGTCCCCAGAGGTGACTCTGAAGGTAAGCCCCTTTCCTAGTTCCTCCAGGGGCACCCAGCCCAGGGAAAGACAGCCTTGGGGCCTGTCCCTGCCCCGGGTCTCTGCACAGCTGCCTGGGGTAGGGCAGGCCTGGGTCTGTGGGGCCAGGCTGGAACTACACTGTGGGGCAGGAGGCTCTGAGATGGAGCTTTCTCCCTGGTCCTGTTCCTGGGGATAGAGTGGGTGATGGGGTGAGGTCCCTGTCAAGGTGGGTGCTGGGCTACCTGGTTGGGCTGTGGTTGAGGGCCTCTTAGGCATACCTCTTCAGGGCTGGGGGATCCCCAAAGAGGAGGGTTCCAGCTCAGGTGCATGCTGGGCCACTGGGGTCCATGGGTGCCCTGGCAGGAAGAGGGGAGCTTCACAGATCTGGTGCAGCTGCCTGCTCACATCCTCCCTGATAGTAGCCCCTGGGCACGGCTGTGTTCCTGGTCTCTGAGGTGGCAGTAGAAGGGCCACTGTCTCTTGTGGGGGCTCCTTGTGAGAACCCAGCACCGGGTCTGCCACCCCTCCAGCTAGGGGTCCTGTTAACAGACAAGTCGTTCTCATCCCTCCTCTGCTCAGCACTGTGCTGTGGCTCCCACCTACTCAGAGGAGAAGCCAAAGTCCTCTCAGGGGCCACATGCCCTGCACAGCCTGCCCCTGTGACCTCCTGAACCTCCTTTTCATCACCCTTGTCTTGGTCCATTCCAGCTGCTAGAACAGAAATACCATGGACTGGGTGGCTTGAACAACAGACATTTATTTCTCACAGTTCTGGAGGCTGGAGGTTCAAGATCAAGGTGCCGGCAGATCCAGTGTCTGGTGAGAGCCTGCTTCCTGGTGTGCAGACGGCGGTCTGCTCTGTGTCCTCACAACGTCCATGTGAGGTCACGATGAGCAGATGAGAATGCATGGCAGCTGAGATGCAGCAGAGGAGGAGCAGGCTCTCTTGCATCTCTTCTTAAACGAGCATTGATCCCATCAGGAGGGCTCCACTCTCATGACTTAATTATCTCCCCAAAGCTCCATCTCCAGAAACCAGCCCGTTGGGGATTAGGGTTTTAACATGAATTTGGGAGGGGGGCATGGACACTCAGTCCATAGCAACCCTCCCCATCCCCAGGCACCTTCCAGCCCAGGGCCTTTGCACTTGCCACTCCCTCTTCCTGAAATACTCTTCCAAGTGGCTCCTTCCTTCCCTCCATTTAGCTCTCTGTTCAAGGTCTCCTCCTCAGAGAGGCCTTCCCTGACCGCCTAGTTGAAAGAGCAGCCCACCTTCCTCTTAGCCTGCTTTAATTTCCCTAGGGGTGCCTGGCATTATAGTACATAGTTACTTATTGAGCCTTGTGTTCTCTAGTAGAATGTTAGTGCCATGAGCAGAGGGACCACATCGGTCATCTTCTCTGCTATGCCCAAGGCCTCCAGCAGGGCCTGGCATACAGCTGCTGCTCTATAAACATTGGGTGAATGAATGAGTGAATCAGTGGGGGCTCTCTGTCCACCCCCTCTATCCTATACCACCTCACCCTAGTTCCCCTGCCATCCCATGAGTACCCTACGCTGTCCTCTCCCCTCTGTTCCTTTCTTGCTCACACTGATCCCGGGCACCTCAGGCAGCACCTCCTCCAGGAAGCCTTCCTTGAATCTTTGTGTCTTGTCTGACCCCCACCCCCTGCCCTAGGGCGTTGTCTAGTTGTCAGAGATCTCTCCCCACAGCTGGGAGTCTTTGTCTCGTTCAATCTTGTATCATCCACTCCATAAACCTTCATTAAGTGTCAAGTGCGAACAGGGCCTGCGGAGGCGGGAATGGACCAATCTGGCCCGGGTCCACAGGCGGGGGCTGTGAGGGAGGGATGTATGGGTGGTATCTGGGAAGGTTTTCTGGAGGAGGGGGCATGAGGGGGCCTTGGGATTTCTGTGGCCTTCCCATCCACCTCCTTGCTGCCCACAGGTGTGTGGCCTGGGCCCCATTTTCCTATCTGTCAAGTGTAGCTCTTGCTGGGCGTCGACTGTGTGCACAGCCTGTGTACACGCAGTGAAGGGTGGAACTCCGGGCTCCTCCTGACCTGTGGGACCTGCAGCCCAGGTGGCTGTCCTTCTGGCCCACTTATGGCGGGCAGGGCACAGATTCACCCTCGAGGAGCATGAGGTGCCGCCCCATTTCTGTGACATGATCTTCGCCATAAACTGGGGAGGTAGGCTGCATCTCATTTTAAGCTGAGCAGGTCAAGGTCAGAGAGGTGTGGCTAGTGGCTCCAGGTCACGCAGTGGGAGTTGGTGGGCTGGGATGAGAGCAGTGGGCTTCAGGGTCCTCCTCCCCCCCAGCCCTGAGCCTGCGGGAGGTGGGGAGCATGTGTGGGGCGGGGCAGGGCTGTAATGGAGTACACGTGTGCCTGGGGAGGGCTTGCGGGCCTGGCTCTGGAGCCTGGTGCATGCACTGTTTGGGCCGCAGCCTCTAGGGTTTCCAAAGCAGGCGCAGCCCTGTCCCCCACCCCCGGCTCTGGCTGCCAAGGCCTTTCTGTGGTTCTGGGCCTGTGGAATCTTGGAGAATTGCTTTGTTCTCAGGAGCCCTAGATGTTTTTTCTCTGCCTTGGGTTTTCTCAAATGGATTTGGGGTGTGGCCTTTGATGAGGGCTGCTCCTGGGTAGGGGCCCCTGATTGAGGGCCCCTTATTCCGTCTCAGGGCTGTCCTGGCGGAGGGCTCAGCACATGCAAACCCGTAGCGGGGCACGGACAGGCGGCTGCGTTTTTCCATGTGCAGGGAAAGGAAGGTATAGGAGTTGGGGTAGGTGGATTTAAACGGGACCCAGGAGCTTGGCCCTGGCCAGATAAATGAGGGCCAGCATGCTATCCATCACCCCATCCGTCTTCCCTCCTCTCCTTACCCCGAGTCCGCCCGTCACCCACCAATTCATGTGCTCTGGCTCAAGTCCCCGTGTAACCTAGGCAAGCGGCTTACCGTCTTGTGCCTCATTTTCTCCATCTGTAAGTGGCAGAGAAGTCCCTGCCTTGTGGCACTCTTTTGAGGATTAAATGAGTTAATTCATGTCCAATGCTGGCATGGAGCTTAGCACTTGCCGAGTAATTAAAAATGTTAGCCATTGTTAGTCACCATCCGTTCTTCAGTCCACCCACTTACTAAGAGATATTTATGGAGCCCCCTCTCTGTGCTGGGGATTGTGCCAGTGGAAAGGCAGGCACAAGCCTCTCCCCTTTGTGGGGTCCAATGGGGGAGGAGGGTGTTAAGTGGATAAGCACACACATTTATTCATGGTCACAACTGAGTGCCTGCAGCATGGAAAGGGTAGGCAGTGGGAGGCCTTATAGGTGGGGGTCAGGTGCCTGATTGAGCGGCTTTGGGGAAGTGGGGGCCTTAGAGCCCCCCTGGCTGCTATTGTGAGTGGGGGCTGAGGGGATCTTGGTGATGGAGGGTCACTTGTGGGGGTGGGGAGAAGCTAGGGAGGTAGCTTTGTCAGTGCTCCCCCCTACGGCCTGCTGAGAGGCAGGCCATGGGGCGGAAATGACCCCCAGCCATGTTGCCATGGCAGCCCTGGGGCCTGGAGAAGGTTTCCAGCCATTGCCCCAGGCTCTGCTGGTGGGGGGGTCCTGTCTTTGAGCCAGAGCTGTGCCAGGGATCCAGGCTGTCTCTGAGCATGTCCAGATGTGGCCTAATGGAAGCCACGTGCCCGGCTCCCTGGGCTAGGGAGAGGGTCTGATGTCTGTTGTCACTCAGGGAGCTTTGTGAGCGTGCCTTCTACTGCTGGGCTGGCACGATGGAGGGAGCCTGGGGCCACCCCCCGCTGCCCTCCTGCATCACAAAGGGTGGAACCCTGGGACAGGGCGGCCTTCAGGAAGCCAGGGGTTCCTGGAGCAGCTGGAGGCAGCCCCCCTCCTGGAAACGGCTCCAGCAAAACCTCTGCAGGCCCCAGGAACGTGGCAGGAAAGGGGCCTCTTCCTCGGGGCCTCCGTAACCAGATTCTGCAGGGCAGGGGGCTTTGAAAGCTTTCATGTTCTGGTTAACAGAGAAACTTTAAAACTCAAATAGCTTTATATTAATTGCAAACACTGTGTTGTGCTTTTGCCTCCTGCCAGGCACTGTGGCGGACACTTGGTGATATTATCGCCTGTGATCCCCACAGCCGCCCCTTCGTTTACGGCAGAGGAGTCGGGCCGCTTGCCCACAGACAGACGTGCAGGAAGTGGTGGGTCCAGGTTTCCCTCACGTTTCTTCGTGTCTTCCTCCCTGATGGTCATTTCTGATTGCCCAGCGTGAGCGTGGGCTGTGACAGGTGCTGAACGTGTGATGCTGAGTGAAACCCGGCACAGTCCCTGCCCTCAGGGAGCTTACAGCCAAGTGGGGAAGATGAAGAACCCGGTAGGCACACGGGTGGCCGAGGAATGAGGCCGTGTGCTCTGTGAACCTGTGTGGGGGGATCTGACTCCTCCTGGGATCAGGGAAGGTTCCTAGGGGAAGTGATGTTTGAGCACAAGGGGTGAGTGGTAGGACTGAGTGGTAGGTGGGGAGCAGAGAGAAGAGAGTGCTCCGGGCAGAGGACACAGCATGTGAAAAGGCCCTGCAGCTGGAGGGAGTGAATTGGATTGAAAGGAGGCTGTGTGGCTGGTGTAGAAGAGGCTGGGGAGGGGCAGGGGCCAGGCCCAGGGCAACGGTGTTTATCCTCAGGATGAAGATTTGGGCCTGTCCCAAGGGCAGTGGAGAGCCACTGGTGTAAGGCAGGAGGCTGTAGATTCTTGTTTGTGTTGTGCAGCACTTCCTCTGGGGGCAGTGAGGGGAATGCAGGAGCAGGGCTCTCCCTGCCTCACTCTGCAGCCTCGGGAGCCGGCACCGGGCCTTCCCAATGTCCATGGGTCTCCAAGGCCCCCCAGCATCACCAGGCAGTGGCTCCAGGGGGCAGGAGAGAGGGACCCGCCTAGACCCTCCCTGTTCTCAGAGGGTCCCTGCAGACTCTCCCCTCTCCTCTCCAGTGTTGGCCTGTGGGAGATTTAAAAACTTGTGTGGGGTCTGAGGAGTCCATAAGCATGGCCCAGGACCTGTGGGAGCCCATGTCCTATGCAACAGAATTCCCTCTTGCAAGAACACAAGGCTCCTGGAGCAGGCTGGGGAGGGGGTCATCCTGTGGGAGCTGTGGCCCTGCTCAGTGGCAGAGCCCTGCGAGGAGAGGTTACAGGTGAGCCAGCTGGCCCTTTCCCTCCTCGTCTCCAGCCCCCAGGGCCTTGAAATGGGATGTGTCTCTGCCAGGTCTGCAGGGCGATTCTCTGGTCTGAAGCCCACCCATTGCCTGGGACATCACCCCCCGAGCCCCCGTTTCCTCACTGAGAAAGTGGCGTGGGTGTGAGCTGAGGCCGTGGTGAGGAGTATGCCTCAGGCGCGGGGCCTATGTGGAGTGAGGGTGTGGCCGGTGTTGGCCCCACCTCTGCCTGCTGTCCAGCTCGTGTGGTGCACACACCTCTCGTGTGTCCGCCTATTAGCTTCTTTCTGCCAGGCGTGAGCACTGGAATTTTGTTGCAGACATTTAGACGTTGGAAGACTGCATGTAAATTTCAGCGTGCTGGCTTTTGTTGAAAATTGGCAGTTGCCACTTTGGCAGCTGGGGTGGATTCTCTGCTGGAGTTTCACCCTGTGGCAACCTGGAGAGAGTCTGAGTGGTCATTCTGTGTCATGGAAGGGCAGCTGGCGTCCTGAGAGGGGAGGGGACTCTTCTGGAGGTCACAGTGGGGCTGGGCAGGGGACCCCAGTCTTCCAGTGGAGGGGGTGGGCTCACGCCTCCGTGGGGGCCCCGGAGCCGAGAGTGGGTCTGAGTGGCGTGTAGCTGGGCCCTCCCTGCCTTTGCCTCCCCCAGAGTGTATGTCTCTTGGAGGAAACCTGTGCATTTCACAGCTGCTCCCCATAGTGAGGGTCTGGGGCTAAGGCAAGGCCTGTCGTGGGTTTCTTTATTTTAATTTTTAAAACTGTGTTTTCCCTCTTTCTTTCAAAACAGCTTTATTGAGGTATTGTTCACATACCATAAAGTCCTCCCATTTAAAGTGTACAGTTCAGAGTTTTTGTCAGAGTTGTGCAAACATCATCAGAATCTAATTTTAGAACATTTTCGTCACCCCGAAAAGAAACCTCATACCCAGTATCAGCCACTTCCCATTCCCTCCTTCTGCCAGCCCCCAGCAACCACCAATCTACTTTCCGTCTCTATGGATTTGCATATTCTGGACATTCCTGGACATGGAATCATGCAATATATGGTCTTTTGGGACTATCTTTTGTCACTTAGCATAATGCTTTCAGTGTTCATCCACATTGTAGCAGGTGTCAGTGCTTCATTCCTTTTTATGGCTGAATAACATTGCATTGTATGGATAGACCACATTTTTTTAATCCATTCATCCATTGATGGACATTGTGTTTCTACCTTTTAGCTATTATCAGTACTGCTGCTATTAATATTCATGTACATATTTTTGTGTGGACATGTGTTTTCGTTTCTCTTGGAATATACTTAGGAGTAGAATTGCTGGATCATATGGTAACTCTGTGTTTAACCATCACATGAACTGCCAAACTGTTTTCCGCAGCAGCCGCACCATTTTACGTTTCCGCCAACGATGCATGGGGGTTCCAGTTTCTCCAGATCCACGTCACCACTCCTTGTTGTCTCTTTTTGAGTATAGCCATTCTAGTGGGTGTAAAGTGGCATCTCACTGTGGTTTTGATTTGCATTTCCCTGGTGACTAACGATGTTGATCATCTTTTCGTGAGCTTACTTTAGAAAATTCTAGAAAGCACAGAAAACACAAGCACACGTTCCATTAGCCACCAAAGTGATGACATCATCACCATGTCACGTAGTTTCTGGAAAACTCCAGTGTGTACTTGGGGGAGAAAGAGCATAAAGAAGGCGGCTAATGGGGTGGTGCTATTATGAGAGTAATGTGGACCACATGGAGCCCTGGAAAGGTCTGGGGGACCCTCCAGGGCCTGGGACCACACTTGAGAACCTCTGGTCAATACAGCTACAAGCATGAGGGTGTGCGCATGTATTTTTCACAAATACTGGCATATTACGCGCTCCGTTCTGTCCTGTGGTTTTTTCAATTAACAACATCTCTTAGAGCTTTTCCCTGTCAGTACGTGGAGAGTTCCTCTCCCAGCCAGTGCTCTGCTGTATGCACGTCTCATCTTTCATTTACGGTCCTACTGACGGGTGTTCAGGCTGTTTCCAGTCTTTTGCCATGAAAACGTAAAGCTGCAGTGAGCACCGTTACGCCATACTCAGCATGGAATCCTGGGTCAATGTGCATGTGCATTCTTTATTTTTTCAGTGTAAACATTTATTGAAGTATAATTAATAGAACCCATCAGAAGCATCCCACTCAATAATGCATTTTCACAAATGAACATACCTGTGTGACAGCACTCATGAAACATCGTGAGACAGCCCAGGTCACCTCTCAGTGCCCGATCTGGGGACCCACTGCCCTGACTTCTGGCAGCAGATGTTAGTTTCCTGCTCTCAGACTTTTATAAATGAAACCATACAGGCTGTTCTCTTTTGCGTCCAGCTTCTTTCGCTCAGCACAGTGTTCTGAGGTTCGCCGTGTTGCCTGGACTGTAGTTGGTCCTTTTTGTTGCTGAGAGGTGCTCCATTGTGTGGATGGACCCTGGTTTGGTTGTCCATTCTCCTGTCAAGGGGCGTTGGGGTTGTTTCCAGTCTGGGGCCGTTAGGTAGCCTGTTGCTGTGCACCCCCTGGTACCAGTCTTTTGATGTCATCCACACACATTTCTTTTGGGAGGTGCTGGCTGCCGTGTGCACAGCTTTGGAAGACACAGGATGCATATTTAGAACCCTGGTGGATGTCAACTTGTCCTCCCTTGAGGGTATACCAGATTTTGCTCACACCTGCAATGTGTGTGAATGCCCGTTTCCCCAGTTTATTTATTCAGCAGATATTTATTGAGGGCTTCCTGCACTGTTATAGGTGCTGGGGTACAGCAGTGATCTAAACATGAAATTCCCGTCCCTCATGGAGCTTCCACTCTGGTGGGGGTGCACAGTGCATCAGGCGACTACATACAATTTGTGTTAGATGCGAAAAGTGCTAAGGAGAAAAGGAAGCATGGTGTTCCCGACTTGGCCAGTCTGGGAGAGGAAGATAGCGTCTTGCGGGTGGTCTCCATTTGCACATGTGTTTTGCTCTCCCCCCACCTTGGCCAAGGGCTCCCCAGCAAGTCTGGCCACACTCCCACCTACACTGTGTGCTGGTTGGGGGTCTTTCTGCCACTTGCCAAACTGATGCCAGTCCTTCCTGCTGGTGATGCACCTCAGGCACAGTCTGAATGCTCAATTGCCACAATAATGCAAGTGGCAGACCACCACAGAATCTCTGTTGCACACACAGAGTCTGTAGTCCACGGGCCACTCGGGCTCTGCTGCCCGTGCCAGCTGATGTCAGCTGGGCTCACGCTTGTGAGTGTCTGCGGTCAGCTGCTTGGGGTGGTGGGGGGAGGGTTGGGGGAAGAGGGATGACTTCCACTGGGGTGGCTCGTCTCTGCTCCACGTGCTCTCTTGTTCTCCAGCGGGTTAGCCCTGGCTTGTTCTTGTCCTAGAAACAGGGTTCCAAGTGAGAGATGAGAAGTGCACAAGCGTGAGGATTTTTGGACCCAGGCACTGAACGAGCAGAACTGTTGCATTTGCCGCATTCTGTTGCCAGCCAGTTAGGAGGCCAGCCCAATTCAAGGGCTCCTCTTGATGGGAGTTGCTGCAGTCGCGTTGCAAAGGGTGTGCGTAAAGGAAGGGAGGAGAAGGGGGGCGATTGGTGCGGTGAATATGCCCCAGGCCCTGGGCCGGGTGTTGCCTGTACTTCATCTCACTTGGTCCCCAAACCACCTTACAACGAGTCCCTTCCTACCAGAGGGGAAGCATGTGCCCGACCCACAGCCCAGCAGCGAGTGAGTGGTGGGCCCAGCTCTGGACCTAGGTCCGCCGATGCTTAAGGCATCCCTGGATTTCCTGCTGGCTTCCCTAAGGTACAAGGCTCCCCAGGTTTGAGGCTGGCTCTGCCCCTCACTAGCTGTGTGGCCTTAGGCAAACTGCTTCACTGCCCTGGGCCCCAGTTTTCTCGTCTGTACAGTGGGCTCCCTGAGAGCTGCCTCCTAGAGCTGTGTTCTTGGTTGGAAGAAAGCTGGTGTCGGGCACCAGGTGCTGGGGTCTGTCCCCTACTAGGGCTCTGCTCACAGCTGGTGCCCTGGGTGTTGTGATTCCAGTCCTGGAGGCTCTGCTGGGAGGGCGATGGCCTCTGAGCTGCTTCCTGTTCACACCCCGAGCCCACGACAGCAGATACAGCTTGCCTGAGGCTGAACCAAGCCCCTTTGGCCTCCTGCACCCTGAGCCTTCCAGAATCTCGGGCCCCTCAGTAGACTGGAGCTTGGATTCTGTGCTGCGGGCTTCCCTGGGAGAGTGTCAGCATCGCCTGCCTGCCTGCCTGCACCTCCTTCAAGCCAGGCCAGGGCGGTGTGGCCTCGGGCCTTTGTCCTGCAGCATCTGGGGCTTTGAGGGGGGAGCTTCTGCCTAGCCGAGGTCACCGTTGCGTGCACTGGGGCTCTGCGGGGCCCTCCTTGTTTTCTCCAGGGTCTCCACACTGGAAGGCTGGCTTGGGGCTGAGTCATGCTGGGGATGAACTAGCTTGGTCCTCAAAGGGCCAATCTTGCCCCTGCTGCCCCTGGCTATGTGACCTCAGACAATCAACTCACCCTCTCTGAGCCTTCGTTGGTGCATCTGTAGGACGGGGGAGTAATCTCTCCTGCCCCAAGATTCCTGAGAGGAGCAGGAGAGAGACTGTCAGTCAGCACAGAGCAGCTGCTTGGGACTGTGAGTCCCCTTCTTCCCCTGCCAGGGAGTGACTGCGCTCTGGGGGGTGAGAGTTTGGATGTGTTTTTGTTTCAGTGAACAGATGTGTGTCTTTGCTGTGGCCAGGAGTTGTCCCTTTTGGTGAAAAAGCAAAGGGCCAGGCCTGGTGGGGTTGGGTGGGGGTGTTAGCTGCTCATTTCCTGCTCCCCACCCCGCCTCTGTCTCTCCAGCTGCCTCCAGATGTGCAGTGGGGTTCCTCCCTGGCTGTTCGCTCCCTGCCTTAGGCTTTTGTCTCAGCGCCTGCCCACTGAGTCAGCAAAGGCCCCAGTCCTGAGATCCTTCCTGCAGCGGCCTGGCCTGGCCCTCTCCATGGGTCTCCACACGGTGCTGGGTTGGCTCCTCCTTCATGCTCACGGGGTGGACTCACGTGGGGGAGTGTTTATGACATGGCCGGCACTGTGCTCGTCACTGGACCTGTAGCCTGCATTAGGCCTTATGACACCCCTGTGGGGGGGGGGGCTGTCATTATGCCCATTTTAGAGACGAGGTGACCAAGGCACAGGGAGGTTGAGTGAATTGTCCCAGGTCACTGAGGCCAGTGAAGCAGTTTGCTGATCACTGACTCTTGGCCTTTGCCCCGGCCACCTCCCTGGGTTTGCCCAGCTGCCCAGCATGAGGAGTCATGTCTCTGTTGCCCACAGACCAGGGCTCCAGGACTGCCCCATATCATTGGCCCCCAAGGGGCAAAGCAGCACTCAGGACAGGGCTGGCAGGCCTCAAGCTCTGCACTTGCTCCCAGCCCCACTCCTCCCTGGCACAGAGTTTGGGATTCCGGGGTTCTCTCGGATTCATATGGTGGAGGGTGGGTAAGGCTGAAAGAGCAAAATCTGGCTGCAGAGAGCCTGCCTGCCTGGACGCAGAGAGCTCCTAGAACCTGAGACGGGGGTTGGGGGGAATGAGAGAAGCTGCCTTGTCTCACTCCAGCCCCCACCCTCTCCCCTGCCCCACTCACTCATTCATAACACGTTTATGGGCCATGCGGTCTAGACCAGCTGTGTCGAGTGCCATGGATCCAGTGGGAACCAGAAAGGTGAAGACCCTCCTTCCAGGGTGGACATACCTGCTGCGACCAGCAGGCCTTTGAAACACGCCCGGGGGAAGCAAAGCCGGATGCCTGGAGGTGAAGCAGCTGAGGGACAGGAGCCGTGGGGACCAGGGACAGCGCCTTGAACGCGGGGCAGCTGCTCCCCAGCTCCAGTTGTCCAGGGGTGGGGAGGCCCAGCATTGCCCATAGCTTTGCATTTTCCAAAAAAAGCTTGGGATCCGGAGTTTTACGTGAAAGCTCCCAATTCGTAAATGTTGGCAACTAATTAAAATATATTAAGACACCAATAAAGCATGCAGTAGGCACCAGTTTGCTGCCACAATTTAGACTCACAGAGCACCAACTTCCCCTGTCCCCCTCCATCCCCTAACACAGCGAGGACTGCATAGAGGCCCAGAGGTGGGTAAGGGGCTGGCCGGAGACTCACAGCAGGCTCAGAGGATGGGGTTCCCAAAGTCCTGCCTCCCAGCCTGGGGCACTTTCCTCCCAGACACTCCTGCCTAGTGGAGTCAAAGCGTGGGGTACAGCCAGCACATGCAGAGGGCACCTGAAGAGAGTGTCGCCAAGGGACTGCGTGCAGAGGTGAGGGCGGGGTTGGGACCAGCAGGGCAGGGTGCAGCACCTGGGCTGGCAGTAGTGGGAGCTGTCACCCCCAGGCCTGAAGGGGAACCTGGTGAGAGCTGAGGCGCTGGGGAGAGCTGTGGCCTTAGGGGACCACCCGCAGCCCCTCCAGTTCAGCCTCTGTCAGCAAAGAGCAGGTGCAAGGCGGATCTGGGACAGATGGGGACAGGAAGCAGGCTTGGTGGAGGCGTGGCTGCCAGGGGATCAGGGTCTCTCCGAGATGCCACCTCCCAGGCTTGGGTGTGGCTGTGCTCTTCCTGAGATGGGCGACCCTAGGTCAGTGGGCGAGGGCTGCTCGTAGCCTCAGCCTGGAGGTGCTGGAGCCAGCTGCTGACACCAGGGGAATCAGCTGCTGACACCTCGTCCATCGTGGGAATGCGAGTCTGGAGCTGAGGGCAGAGGTCGGGGCTGGAGGTGGAAACCCATCAGAGAACGGCTTCTGTTTCTTCCCCATCAAGTTGGCCCACTAGGCAGGTGGGCAGCGGGTGGGTGGTGGGTGAGCGCCCGAGGAAGGTCTCATATTTCGTTATCCATCACTGCCTGGCCCCTGAAGCCTGGAGGCAGGAACAGAGAGGCCAAGGGTCTTGCCTGAGGTCGCTCAGCCAGTGGGAGGAGAGCAGGGTTCTGGGCAGGGTCCTCTGGCTCCTAGCTCCGTGCTCCCACCTTCACCTAGCTTATGGCTCTCAGCATGGAGTGCTGTCCCCGCTCCGCTTGGGCATGGGGATGTTAACCTGCCTCTCCTGGGACCCTCTGATGGTGCTCACTGCTTCACTTGGAATATTCAGAGTCACCAGTCACTGCAGGCTGCAGGGGGAACAGACAAAGGATGGAGGTAAATTGGGGGGTGGAGAAGAGAACTGGTCAAGGTCTAGGTGGGGCTGGAGCCTGGTGAGGCCACCATCCCAAGTATTTATGGGTTAAGAGAAAAGGAAAGTTGCTGGGCGGAGTCACTGGGAATTTGGTTCTGGAAGGGCCCCAGCCTGGCCCTGTGGCATCTCCCTTGGGAACCCTGGGAGCGTGAGGTCACAGACTTGTGGCCTCCAGAGCCCCTGCCAGTACAGCCCCTTTGCCTCATCTGGTGCTCACTGCCTTCTCCAGGCAGGATTTCCCTGTCAGCACCTGCCCCGGGGCTGTGCAGGAAACTGCACTGGTGCCCTGCTTGCTGTTTGCCTGTCAGAGAAGGAAAAAACCTGTCCAGTTTGTTATGTGATATTTTAATTTCTGTATTTTTTTAACCAGTCACTATTTATTACGGTAAAAATAAAATTATATTTGCATTTCTCTTATAGTAAATACTGGCCCAGTAAATACAGTAACTGCGTTAGAGTTAAACGTCTTCTCTTATTAAACTCTTATTAAACTGTATGTGTAGGTGATGGACTAGTAATTAAATTAAACTATCTGGAAAGAACAATGAAATAGAATTAAGTCACTTATAAGATTCGTTTATAAAGCAAAAAGCTATCCCAAGAACCAGAATTCCATCAGACTTGGGTTTGAGCGAAAGTATAGTCTCTTAAGTAGCAGCAGTTTCTTAAACTAGTAATGAAAGAGAGAGGATTCACAGTTCTTTTTGAGGAGGAACAGGAGACATCCCAAGTGTCCTAGTGCAGTTCTGGAAGTCCACAGGTTTGGTTTATTGGAAGTCCGAGTTGCCCTGTGATGGGGCTGGGCGGGGTCCGTGGAGGCCTCCTCCAGGAGTGTGGGAGGGAGGCGGGGCTTGCCCTTGGATCTGGGGCCACCATGAGCCTCAGCAGGTGGGAAACATGGCCTGGTGGGCTGGGGGGAGCCTGGGCGGAGGGGAGAATGGCTCTCTACCTTTAAGAGGAAGGCCGCCAGTTGGTGAGGGGCCATGATGGGGCCCCAGCCTTGGTCACACTCTCTGTTTTGGAGAGATGCTTGCGATGTTCTGACTCTGGAGGGACCTTCCAGTAACTGGTTCATTCTTAGGATGCGAGCCGTCCTCTCCTGTGCCCAAGTGTTAGGATTGCTTTGTTGGGTCCTGTTCTGGGAAAGTTATTTCCTCCTCAGGGATGGGGCTGGTCCTGTTTGCTCTTCAGAGTATGCCTCCAGGTTCCGTATATCTGGTGACTTTCTAGGGCAGCATCTTCTAAAAATGATGCCAGTTGCACACATACTCCTTTTGAACAGAGCTAAGCATGTCAAGAGTTTTTGCACTGCTCCCAATCAGAGGAGCCTGTGTTTGTGCAAGTTATTTTTCTCTTTTTGCATGGAGTCGACTTTTCATTGATTAGAGAAGTGTGAACAGAAATGGCCCATTAAGACGCTGATGACAGGCATACCCCCCGCTCCCTGGGAGGCTGTGGGGAGTAGGTCCTGTCCACAGGTCATCCAGCCGCTCAGCTACCACCTCCCAAATCTTCCCAAGGACCAGCCTGAAGCCAAGCGCTGTGGGGCCTCACAGCCCCAACACGTGGTCGAAGTCCACCATAGATCCCCCCATGACCGTGGCTCCACCAGCCACAGCACACCAATATCCCAGGGTTCCACCTGGAATCCCAGCCGACACCAGGCAGCTGGGGCAGACCCCCAGGGAGGCTGCTCTAAGGGGAGGGGGCTCAGGGAAGAAGTCTCAGCCCCATCATTGTCCTGTGCTCACTCTTTCTCGAGGCATAGTGTGTGTGCACCTGTGTGTGTGAACCATTTCCATCCTGACACTGTCTGTTGCAACTCTAAAAAATAAAGACATTCTCCTATATTACCAAATACCATGATCCTCCACTTAACACACGTACCAATTCCCTAATGCTGTCTAATACTCAGACCATGTTCATTCTTCTCCACTTGTCCCCAAAGTGCATTGGATAGCTCATTTTGTGAAGTAATATCTAATCAAGGGCGAATAGACGTTATTTGGTTTATGTTTGGTTGTTCTATCTCCTGATAGATAACTGTAAAAGTTTGTGTTGAAGTATGTTATAGACACTCTGGAGTGTCTTTTCATCTAGGTTAATACAACAGTACTCCCTTTAAAACTTTTTATTCAAGTATGAGGTATAGGCAGTAGAGCACATGAGTCTTCACGGAACAGCCAGTGAATCTTCTCGTATGTGTACACCCAGGCAGCTCCACCCCGATCCAGATATAAAACATTTCACAGTATCCAGAATTTTCTTCAGCCCCTTCTCAGCAGTTCTACCCTCCCTCCCCCATGGAAGCCATGTGCTGACTTTTATCACCATCAATTACTCTTGCCTGTTCTTGGATTTGTTTTGTATAATGGGAATTGTACCATCTGATTTTGTTTGCATTTAGCTTGTTTAGATCAAGATAATGTGTTTGAGACTCATCCCTGTTATTGCATGAAGCAGTAGTTCATGTTTAAAAATTTCTCTTTATTATTCCATTGTTGGGATAATCCTAGTTTATTCTTGCGTGGATGGACATTTGGGCTGTTTTCAGTTTTTGGCCGTGATGAATACAGTTGCTGTGAACATTCTTGTATGAGTCTTTTTGGAAGACTTAGGCATGCATTTCTGTTGGATATATACCCAGGAATGGAATTGCTGCATCAAAGGATTTGGTTAGCATTAGCCGATGCTGCCAGTTTTCCAAAATATGTTACCAATTTACATCCCCACCAGCGACGAAGGAGAGTTCCAGTTGCTCCACATTTTTGCCAAGAGCAGACGTCGTCATTCTTTTTCATTTTGGCCAAGCTGGTGGATATGTGGTGGTATCTCATTATAGTTTTAGTTTGCATTCCCTCATAACTTACGATGTGGAGCCCATTTTCATATTACTGTTGGCCATTTTGTTGTCACTTGCCCATTTCTAAATTGGGTTTCTTCATCTTGTTGATTTGTAGGATTTTTTTATGTATTCTGATTTTGCATCTTTTGTTGAATTACAGGTGTCTTATTTCATTCTGTGACTTCTCTTTCCACTCTCCTGATGATGTTTTCTGATGAGTGCATTGCAAATGCTGTCTTCTGCGGAACGCAAATACCTAATTTTAATGAAGTACAATTTATTGATTTACTTTTACATTAGTGCATCTCGTGTCCTTTTAAAGAAATCTTTGCCGACTTCAGAGTCACAAAGATATTTTCCTATGTCATATTATAGACGTTTTAACTTGTTTCGTCTTTCACATTAGATCACATTTAGATTTGTTTCTTTGGGTGGTGTAAGTAGGAGTCAAAATTCATTCTTTTTTCCGGCACATCCTCAGTTGACCCAGCACCGTGTGTTGAAAAGGCCGTCCTACCCCTGCTGCCTTCCCCTGCTACCTTCATCAGGAGTCAGTGACCGTATATGACTAGGCCTATTTCTGGCCTCTCTTTTATGTTCCATTGTCAAGCTGACTATCTTTGTACACTGTCTCAATTTACTGTAGCTTTATAGTAATTTTTGATACCTGGCAATGGGAGTTTTCCAGCTTTGTTCTTTTTTAAGATCATATTGACTATTCTCAGTCCTTTGCATTTCCATGTAAATTTAAAATCAGCTTGTCAATTTCTACTTTTAAAAAGCCTGGTAGGGTTTCTTAATTGGTATTATGTTGAATCTGTAGATCAATTTTGGGAGAATTGACATCTTAACAATATTAAGTTTCCAATCCATGAACATAGTATGTCCCTCTGTTTATTCAGGTCTTCTTAATTTCCTTCAGCAGTGTTCTGTAAATTTGAGTGTAGAAGTCTTACACATCATTAATTAGAGCTATTCTTGGCTAATTATTTGCAGCTGGTGTTAGTTTTTGCAAGTGTGGTGGGTTGGCAGTTGGGCTGGACTTACTCATGTGTCCTTAGTCAGCTGGTGGCTCATCTCTGCCCCACATGGTCCCATCCTCCAGCCGATGAGCCCTGCTTTGTTCATGTGGTGGCTTGGCAGGGTCCCAGGAAAGAGAGCATAAGCTGCAAGGGCTCTTCAGGTTTCACTTCTGCTGTATCCTGTTATCAAAGCAATGTCGTCATGAGGCAGCCCCAATTCAGGGAGTGGGGAGAGAGATGCCACCTCTCTGCAAAGAATCATGGCTATTTTTGCAGGCCTCACAGATAGGATAGCAAAATTCACCTTGCATTTAGTACCTACCTCTGAAGTGTTAATCCTTGTTGAGATCCTTCACATGTTAATAGCAGGTTTGGGCTAAAGTTAACCTGTACATGCACATGATATAGAGCACATGGAAGTATTTTCAAGTCAGTTTCAGACAGATAACAGCCTGGGATTTGGGGCCAGGCAGAGCTGAGTTTCGATCTTTGTTTGGTCCTTTCCCTCACCTTTAAGATGAAGATAATGATCCCCAACTTGTAGGGTGGTTGTGAGGATTGAGTGAGGTGACATCCTCGAAAGTCCCCATCAGAGCCACAGGATGGGGCTGTGCAGGCTCTGGTGGAAGGGGGAGGCCAGCCCCTGACCCGGCCCCTGCAGGCTCTGGTGGAAAGGAGAGGCCAGCCCCTGACCCGGCCCCTGCAGGCTCTGGTGGAAGGGGGAGGCCAGCCCCTGACCGGGCCCCTGCAGGCTCTGGTGGAAGGGGGAGGCCAGCCCCTGACCGGGCCCCTGCAGGCTCTGGTGGGAGGGGGAGGCCAGCCCCTGACCGGGCCCCTGCAGGCTCTGGTGGGAGGGGGAGGCCAGCCCCTGACCGGGCCCCTGCAGCTCTGGTGGAAGGGGGAGGCCAGCCCCTGACCCGGTCCCTGCAGGCTCTGGTGGAAGGGGGAGGCCAGCCCCTGACCCGGCCCCTGCAGGCTCCGGTGGAAGGGGGAGGCCACCCCCTGACCGGGCCCCTGCAGGAAGCAGCTCTTGCCTGGGGCCGGTGCCTTGGGCCGCAGAGCTGAAGGGTCAGGCTGGGTTCCAGGCGGCACTGTGCAGGGGAGGCAGAGGGACCCCAGAGCCCAGGCCCTGTTCAGAGTGGAGGGGCAGTGTTGAGCCTGCTGTGAGAGTGGGCTTGGGAGGAAGCCTGAGGAGAAGTGGGCCCTGCTTCCCTCAGAATAACTGACACAGAGGGAGGGCCTAGAACTTTCCTCATGCCCTCCTTCCTCACACTCCTCTTGCTTCCTGTGAAGCTCTGCTCAGGAGCGGGCACCCTGGAGCCCACGGCTTGCAGTGGGATCCTGCGGCTGCCCCTGGCTGGGGTGTGGTCTGGGACGAGTAGTGCCTCCTCCCTGGGCTGCTGCCTGCTCATCTGTGAAATGGGGGTGGAGATAGGACTCTTTCCTAGAGCTGGAGGGAAGATGCAGTGGGCGCAAGCTGGGGTCCCCCAGGCGGCTCAGCCAGGGCAGAGGTCCAGCTGGTCAGCAAGAGTGGTTGAGCACCGCCTCGGCCGGGCTGGGGTGGTGAGCAGGTGGGCAAGGTGCTAACTTTGGCAGGGGACAGGCAGACAGTAAACACCCACACACAAGGTTGCAAGGTGGTGGGAGGTGCTGGAAAAGGCAGTGGAGGCTGGGGCTGCCCTAACCTGGGGGGTCAGGAAGGCATCTCTAAGGGGCCGAATTGGGTGAGCCCCGGCGGGTGGGCTCAACCCAGGGGCGCCTGCTGTTTCTCAGCCATCATGTCTGTGATCCTGGGGCAGGAAAACAGAGTTCAGGCACCCTTCTTGTTTGTGCACTTTACAGTCATTGTCAAAGGACTCCAGGCGCCCCAGGGCCTGCCGGTGACCCTCCCCCCCAGAATACCAGGCCACTGGACATGTCAGAGCTGCAGCATGCTCTGGGCTGTTTACTCAGGCCCCACAAACATCCTGTCCAAACAGGGCTCCTGGCGGAGTTGGCCCGCTCATCACCCTCCTGCCAGGTGGAGACATTTTCCTGCAGCCTTTCCAAAGCCACAAGTCTTATGGCTTTAATGTCCGGAGAGGGGATTCTCTAGAGGGGTCACCACCTCCTGGCTGGTTTGTTGGGGCGCCCATTGTCCTGTGATCAAAGGAGGTTAGAATGCCTGGAGTCTGGGAATCTCTTATAACAGAAAGCTGCTCGAATGGGCACTACCTGCGCACGATAAGAAGCACAGAAGAATGCGATAGGGGTAAACAGTGAAAGGCCTGCTCCTTCCTCCCTCCTCGGGCCACCTCCCTCCTCGAGGCAACCACGTGGCCAGTTTCTCTCTTCTCCTTCCAGAAATACTTCACGTGTGTCCACACGTCCCTTTAAAAAGGTCAGTGGTAGTTTATGATACATACTATTCAGCATTGAGCCTTTTCTTTTTAATTCTTCATAGTATATTCAGGAAGTGTTCCGTATAAGTGCATGAAGATCTAACTAATTCTTTCTAACACTTGCGTAAGATTGGATGGCTATAACATCAATTATTTAATCATTGCCCTGTTGGTGGGATTTTGGTTGTTTCTGGACCTTCGCTGTCACAAATTCGGCTCCAGCAAGCATCCGTGACATGCATGTTTATGCCCATGGAGGCGTTTGTCAGCAGATTTGATTTCTAGAAGAGGAGGTGCTGGGTCACGTTTTTTTTTTTCTTTGCACTACAGTGCATTATTTTCTTTTTATTGTGGTAAAATATACATAACATAAAATTGGCTATTTTAACTGTTTAGTGTCAACTTCAGGGGCATTATGTACATAATTCACACTGTTGTGCAGCCGTCACCACCATCCATCTCCGGCACTTTTTCATCTTCCTCAACTGAAACTCGGTCCCCATTAAACACTAACTCCCCGTTCCCCTTGCCCAGCCCCTGGCAACCCCCTTCTACTTTCTGTGCCTATGAATCTAACTACTCTAGGGACCTCAAATAAGTAGAGTCATATAGTATTTGTCCTTTTGTGTCTGGCTTATGTCACTTGGGTCTCATTTTTAAATGACTCTTAGTCTTTAGTCTTAAATTTTCTACTCATTCTACTTTTTTCAATAATGTTTTTGTTGTAAAGTGTTTGTGAATAGAAGAGAGTATGGGCCTTACATTGTCAAAGAAGCGTTTAAAGCGGGCGCCCACGAAGGTGCCAGCCAGCGGAGACAGAGGCTGAGGCCACCCACCCCGCCCCCTCCACAGTTACCGCTGTCTTGCCTCCTGTGAGCTCGAGTTCCTTCCTTTTCTTTAGCGTTTTACCACTGAAACAGTTGCTTTGCTTTTCTCCTGTTTTTGAACTTCCTATAAGGGCAATATGCAGTCTTCTGTGACCGCTGCTTCCCTCTGAGGTCTCGTCTGTACGCCGCGTCCATGTTGTCCTGTGTGGTTGCAGTGCGTTCCTTCACATCGTGTGGTCCTGCCACCTTTCTCATTCACCCTTTCTCCTGTCACTGGACTCTTGGGTTGTTTTCAGTTTGGGGGCTACTGTCTGTGGGTCTCCAGGTGGAGACCACAGGCCTGTTTCTCCTGGGCATGTACCCGAGAATGAAGTCGCTGCTGTTGTTCGGTTCACATATCTTCCGCTTTACTAGATGCTGGGCAGTTGTTCTAAGTGGACTTATTCTCTGTCTGCTACTCAGGTTATGTCAGAGGCGGTGTTCCTGCCAGAGTCAAGGTCATGCTCTCCACGCTGGCAGCGCCCTGGAGCCCTGATTCTGTGAGGCAGACCGTGGCAGAGCCTTGGGAAGCCAGGATGATGCTGGCCCATGTCACTGTTAATCCCAGGAGGCCAGAGAGAGCCCGCTGGGCCAGGGCTGCGGCTGCCACAGTGGGTGATGGCCTTCACCTCTCTGACCACAATGCTTAGGACAGCCGGAGGTGAGGAAGGCCACACTCCCTCTTGGCCTGAGCTCGGGCAAAGTGGACAGAAATGGGCGAGTCCGTGAAAAACCAGAGGAAAGCAGAAAAGGCAGGGGAGGGATTGCTGGCCGCTGCACCAGCTTCTCCTGCTAGCAGGATTATTGTCCCCTCCATCCATTTATTGATCTGTTCGTTCATTTGTTAATTAATTAATTGGAGAGTAGTCACCCAACCCCTTCTGTGTGCCAGGGGCAGGGAGCTGCTGCTGACTGAGCACCTGTTGTTTGCCAGACTTGGAGTCTTCTCACCTCCCCACTTGGTGAAATGTGGGTGGCGAGAGGTTATTTGCCCATTTTACAGGCGAGGAAATGGAGGCTCAGAGGATGAGTGACTTGCCCACGTCCCCAGCCAGTGAGGGCTGGGGCCTGACTGGACGCCCCTGCCCACAGCCCGTGCCCACGCCTGTGCGTCTCTATGACTGGGTGGAAACTGCTGCCTGAAGGTGGTGTGAGAGAGGTGGACCAGCCCGGGGTTGCATTCTTCTTTCTCATTTTCCTAAGCCTGTGCCCTAGGCTGTATATCTTAAACTCTCAGATCTGTGTTGACACATCTGGGAAATCAAGATAATCGTATAACTTCTGTTGATGTGGGCTTTGAATGAGATGATATACTCCCAGGGCCCGGATGCTCCATCCAACCCCAACCCCAGATTTTATCGAGTACCGGCTGTGTGCCAGGCCCTGTGCTGGGCACTGGGGACCTTGAAATGACCAGACCCATTCTTGGCCTGTGAGAAACCTCCCAGTCTGGTGGCGGAGACAAGCTTGTCACCTGACAGTGACGTCATGGTAAAAGCTTGTACCAGGCGCTGAGGTGAGTGAAGCCAGAGGAGGGAGCTCTTTGTTCTGCCTGGGATGGAAGTGGGTGCTGCTGTGAGCACAGCGGATGGGGAGGCAGGGAGTCCCATGTGAATTGGCTCGTGAAGGGTGGGTATTTGGACCTTCAGTAGTTGGATAAGTAGAGGAAGGGCATTCCCAACATGGAACTGCATGTGCAAAGACATAGAGGCAAGGAAAAGCCGCGTGGCTAGGGCAGAGGGGTGAAAGCTGGGACGTGAGTCTGGGCTGTGCTGTGAAGGCCCTGATTGTCACGCCAGGGAGGGCTGCTTTATCCTGTAGGGCAGTGGCCTTCTATTGGAGTCCGTGGACCACAGGGCTCCCCAAGATGACTTGGGGCTGGTGAAGGCCAGGGCATTATGAGGAAACTGGGTAGGGTGATGTGATGAGGGGTGGGGTGGAGGAAGTCAGGGAGATGAGAGCCCCAAAGGAGGAGAAGGGACAGCCCTGAGGACAGTGGGGGTGGGGCAGGGCACAGGGAAAAGGCAGAGGATTCCAAGCAGAAAGTATAGTGAGTGCAAAGGCCCTGGGGCAGGACTGAGCCTGAGGAGTTCAAGGAATGGAGAGAGTGAGTGGGAAAGGGGGTCAGAGAAAGGAGATAACGTGGGGAGGTTGGCAGGCTCACACCGTGTAGGTCTTTGTAAAGAAAGCGGGGACTCCTGGGGGCCTGTAGGCCGAGGACAGACACAATCTGATTTGTATTTGTGAACGATCATTCTGGCACCCCTCTCCTCTAGTCCATCTGGAGAGTGGACTGGAGGAGGACACAAGTGGAAGCAGGGAGCCTTTTGGGCCAAGAGATGGTGGTGGAGCGAGGGAGGGAGGTGGGTGGGCCCGGGTGCTCTTTGGAGGTGGCCCCATGGGTGATGGGTTGGAGGAGGGGGGTGAGGAGTGAGGAACTGGCCCGGCAGGGTCCTGGGATTGGCGAGGGCCCTTTACTCACATGACACAGGGAAGACCTGGGGAGAACCCATTGCTGACAGATTCTGGCTGTGGGAGTGCCAGGGAGATGCCCAGTGGTGGTTCCTCAGCCCACTGTGTGCATGGGACTAAGGCTGGAGACGGGCGTGCAGGAGGGGCGAGGTGAAGAAGGCCTTTGAAGCTCGAGACTGGATGAGATCAGATGGGGCAAAGGTGTAGATGGAGAAGGGAAGAGGCCCCAGGACTATAACTCTGAGAGGTTGGTGACCAGGAACTTCAAAAGAGCCAGAGAGAGACAGAGGCTGGAGACCTCAGAGGGTGGTCAGGGAGGGAGACCTGAGCCTTGAAGCCCTGGGTGAGGTGGCGAGTGGGCCCTCTGGGCGAGGAGACAGGGGAGACACATCTTGTTGGGCTTTGCCTGGCCCTGCCTTCCACATTTTGGACAGCACCAGACAGGGCCGTGCTTGGCCTCTACTAATTCCCTCTCCTGCTCCAAGTGGTGGCGCTGAGTTCCTTTGTCTTAAAAGGTGGGAAAGGCCAGGAGAGAATGGGGGGAAATCTGCCAAGTGCAGGCTGAACCCTGGCATCTGATCAAGGAGGAGGCGGGAAGAGAACACCATTCAATCCATAGGGAAGCAGAACCACCTCTGAGGCTGGTGATGGTTAGATTCACAGAAAGGACCTTCAGGATCAACTGCATCAAGGTGCTTGTGTGACAGATGTGGGGAAGCTGAGGTCTGGAGAGGGGAAGGGCAGAGGGGAAATTGAGGCTTGAGACTTCTAAGTCCCCACCTCATCTGTAAAATAGGCGTAGTCACAGTACTTAGTCATAATAACTGTGAGAATTAGAGTGTTTGGACCCACACCTGGCTCATTGATAGCACTCAGTTCATTTTCGCTGTTACTGTGATCCTGATGAGGCATCCATCCTGTGTCGTCAGCCTAAGGCCCAAGGATCTGTTGCAGCCTCCTAATCTCTGTAAGGCAATCCTGGAGAAGGCTTAGGGAGGAAGAGTTCAGTCCAGTAAAAGAAAGGATGTTGTGAGCCTGAGCTATGCAGAACAGGCACGAGCTGCCTGGGTGGACTGAGCTCCCCATCACCAGAAGTATTCAAGCAAGGTGAGACTCTTATGAGCCCAGAGTGTAATGAGAGATGTTTAAGCATGTAATGGTAGCATCACTCCCAGTGGCCAGAGAGACTCAAGTCCTGACTCTGTGACTTTGTAGAGGAAGAAACAGACAACTGAAAAAGTAAGCTCATAAATAAACAAGAGGATTTGGCCCAGCGACAAATGCTGTGAGGAGATTTAAAAGTGAGCGATGCGGTGGGAGAGTAGCTGGGGCTGGCTGCGTGTGCTGCCTTTGCCATCCAGGTGTCTTACACTTGTATGTCGTCAGCTGTACGGAGGTTTTCCTTTTTGCTTGTGGATTTCTTTTTTTCCAGCTTTATGGAGATACACTTGACGTATAATATGGTGTAAGTTTAAGGGGTACAACATGGTGGTTTGAGATACATGTATGTTGTGAAATGATTACTACAGTAAGCTTAGTTCACACACCCATTGCCCCACAGAGTTACCGTCTTTTGGTGGTGGTGTGGTGAGAACACTTAAGATCTACTCTCACAGCAGCTGTCAAGTGTACAAGACAGTATTGTTAACTGTTGTCACCATGCTGTGCAGTAGATCCCAGAACTTACTCATCTTATAACTGAAAGTTTGTGCCCTTGGACCATCTCCCCATCCACTCCCCCGCCCCCCTAGTCCCGGGCAGCCACCACTTTACTCTGTTTTATGTGTTTGGCTTTTTTAGATTCCACCTATAAGTGAGATCATGCAGTATTTGTCTTCCTCTGTCTGACTTATTTCACTAAGCGTAATACTCTCAAGGTCCATCCAAGTTGTCTCAAATGGCAGGATTTCCTTTTTTTTTTTTATGGCTGAACAATATAATATTCCATTGTGTATGTTTGTGTGTGTGTGTGTGTATAGCACATTTTCTTTATCCATTCATCCGTTGACGGACACGTGGGTTGTGTTCATGTCTTGGCTTTGTGAATAATGCTGTAATGAACATGGGGGTGCAGATGTCTCTTCAAGATAGGGCTTGTTGGGCCGGCCCCGTGGCTTAGCGGTTAAGTACGTGCGCTCCGCTACCGGCGGCCCGGGTTCGGATCCCGGGCGTGCACCGACGCACCGCTTGTCCGGCCATGCTGAGGCCACATCCCACATACAGCAACTAGAAGGATGTGCAGCTATGACATACAACTATCTACTGGGGCTTTGGGGGAAAAATAAATAAATAAAAAAAATAGAAAAAAAAAAAGATAGTGCTTGCTTTTCCTTTGGATAAATACCCAAAAGTACCAAAAGTGGAATTGCTGGATCATATGGTAGCTCTGTTTTGAATTTTTTAAATATTTTGAGGAAACTGCATACTGTTTTCCACCAGTAGTGCACAAGGGTTCCCTTTTCTCCACGTCCTCGCCAACACTTGTTATCTCTTGTCTTTTTGATGACAGCCATTCTACCTGGTCTGAGGTGCTATTTCACTGTGGTTTTAATTTGCATTTCCTGATGATTAGTGATGTTGAGCACCTTTTCACATACCTGTTGGCCATCTGTATAGCTTTGGAAAAATGTCTGTTTTGGTCCTTTGCTCTCTTTCAATAAAATTATTTTTTTTTGCTATTGAGCTGTATGAGTTCCTTATATATTTTGGATATTAACCCTCATCACATAAATGGCTTGCAAGTATTTTCTCCCATTCAGTAGGTTGCCTTTTCATTCTGTTGATGGTTTCCTTTGCAGTTTGGTGTAGTCTCACTTGCTTACTTTTGCTTTTGTTGCCGGTGCTTTTGGTGTCATTACCAAAAAATCATTGCCAAGACTCATGTCAAAGATCTTTTCCCCTATATTTTCTTCTAGGAGTTGTGCGGTTTCAGGTCTTACATTTAAATTTTTAATCCATTTTGAGTTGATTTTTGTATATGATGTGAGATAAAGGTCCAGTTTCATTCTTCTGAGGATTTTATTTCTGAAGAAGGCTGTCTTATCCTAAAATTATTTTCTTAGGTTTTCTTATAATACTGCTGTTAGAGTTTTGGAATTTATTTTTGTGTGTGGCGTGAGGTAGGTCCCAACATCACATTCAATCCTTTCCCCACTGAGTTTGAATGCCACCTTTATCGTATACTAAATTCCCATATGCACGTAGTTCTGCTTCTGAATTCTATTCTGTTCCATTGATCTCCTTGTCTCTGTTTGTTTGTTTGTTTGTTTTTGTGAGGAGGACCAGCCCTGAGCTAACATCCAACGCCAATCCTCCTGTTTTTTGCTGAGGAAGACAAGCCCTGGGCTAACATCCGTGCCCATCTTCCTCTGCTTTATATGGGATGCTGCCATAGCATGGCCCACCAAGCGGTGCGTCAGTGTGCACCGGATCCGAACTGGCGAACCCCGGGCCGCCACAGCGGAGCGCGCGCACTTAACCACTTGTGCCACTGGGCCAGCCCCTCCTTGTCTCTTTAATTATTACAACTTTAAAGTATGTTGTTCTTCTTTTCTTTTCAGAAATTTTTCTTGGGTATTCTTAAACATTTCCTATTTTGGATGAATTTTAGAATCAGCTTGACAAATTTCATGACAAATTATGTTGGGACTTTGGGATTGCATTTAAGTTGTAGATTAAATAGAAGAGAATTGATATCTTTGAGGTATTGAATCTTCCCATCCAGACACATAGTATGTTTCTAATAAAGTACACTGCTTTATCTGTTAGACAATTAAATTTTTTTATTCATGTAGATTTAGCATGTTTACTATAGATGTATTTCTAGGTTTGTTTCTGTTTTGAATGGGATTTTTTTCCTATTACCTTTTCTATTTAATTGTTGCTGGTGTATAGGAAACCCACTAATTTAAGTATGTTGATTTCGGTTTTGGCCACCATATAATAATAATTATTAATTAGTATTCATTTTAATACTGTGTTAGTTTTGATTCCTTTGGATTTTCTGGAAAGATGAAATCATAACATCTGAAAATAATGACTGTCATCTATTCTTTTCTAATATTTCTACTGCCTCGTTTTTTCCTTGCTTTATTACATCTGCTAGTGTCTCTAGGACAATGCTAAACAACAGAGTGTCAGTAGGCATTTTTGTCATATTTCTAACTTCAATAGGGCATGTGTCTAATGTTCCACCATTGGGTGTGACATTTGCTACTTGTTTCTGGTAGATACCGGTTATCAAGAATTTTTTTCATTCCTCCTGATGCCTCAGAACAGCCCTCAGGTTGTTCCTGAAGCTTCTTTTCCCCGTTTTACAGAAGGGGAAATTTGGAAAAGCTCAATGACTTGAAATGCCCACTGAGCAGATGAAGCTCATGATTCTTAGTGAGCTCTCACTGTGTTCCTGGAGCCTTATAGGCTGCTGACATCCCTTGGTGTATTTGTCCCTCAACCGTGCCAGGTTATGTGAGCTGCTCAAGGACATTTAGAGGTCCCTGTAGGCTTCAGCAGCTGTGCAGCTGTAGGTCCTCATAGCAGAGAAGGACACTGTGTCTTTAGGGAGGAGAAATGGCTATACATGGCAGCACTAAGATGTGGACCCAGGCTCCAAGTTATTCCATTACACCGTGCTGCCTTTCGGCATACACATAGGTGTTCTAGATGAGCTTTATCTTTGAATGTCGTTTATTTTCAGACCTCAGAGGCAAATGGTTGGGTTACTTATACTCCTCATTTCCTGGCACCTTAATCTTATTGTCTGTGCAAGACTCTCTCTTGTTTTATTTATGTCTTTATTCCCTTTTATCCACTTTCCCCACTGCCATCCCTCCACCCCACCACAGGCAAAAGTTCTCTTCTGTTTAGTCTGTGGGTTTTTTTTGGCTTTTATGTGTTCTTGGAAAATGTGTATTGTAATTTGGTGTGCAATATTTGTAATTTGTGAACGGATCTCACTTGGGTTCTTCCTTTCCCCCCAGTGCTCTGTTCTGTGCTGCCCCACGTTGTTGAGTGTACACGTGCCCAGCTCCGCAGTGCTGTGTGTCCATGTGTCCAGCTTCCTGTTGTTGTGTGTACATTTAGTCTGTTGTTTCTGACAGCTGTGGAGTCCTCCATGGAGGACGTCCCCAAATTCTGTTCATCCACTCCTCCAGCAGTGAACACCCAAGCTGCCTCCATCTCCCTCCCACAAATAACACTGAAGTGAGCATCCTCATGCTGGCTGCACTGTGGGCCTGGGTGTGGACTTCCCTGGAGTTCCGCCCAGGAGCGGAACTGCTGGGTCCTGGATCATGTGTATAGTTAATTGTGTAAGTGATGCCAGATCCTCCTCCAGACTGGCTGCACCAGTCACCACTCCTACTCCCAGGGCACGAGAGTTCCCACTTGTCCCTGGCATGCATCGCTTTCTCTGATTTTTCCGGTTTAATAGGTATTTTCCTTTGGGCTTGTTTTTTTCTTGTTAATTTTCAGGAGGTTATTAAATTTTCTTGATAGCATTCCAAAAATGTCTCCTAACCTGTCAGCGGGTTATTATATTTGCCCATGGATTTCATTATATAGAGAATTTTAATTTTAAGGTAGTCAGAGTCATCCATTTCTTAACGTACAGTCTGAGTTGTAGGACATTCTCCCTACCCCGCCTCCCTCTGCCCTCCCCAGTCACAGATGCCATGTTCATTCACTGTCCTACGTGAGTTTAAAGTTCCCTCGCTGCTGCTGCTGTTTTCTCATGTCTTGTCCTGTCCTGGTGTCTTAGGGCGGGTTCCTTAGACATGGAGCCCGAGTCAGGGGTTCTTGTGCACGTGGGGGTTCATTTGGAGAAACTGCCTAGGGAGGGGGAGGCAGGACAGGCCCGGGAAGGAGCTGAACAATGCTTCTGATGCCACAGGGAGCTCTGGAGTGAGTGGCCCCACAGAGCTGTCCCCAGTGAGACAGGGGGCTAGGCTTTTGTGCCCCCCAGTCAGTGATTGGCCACAGCCTCCCAGCCCCAGACCCCTGGGGTCAAATTCCCCTCCAAGGCAGTTCTCCTGAGAAGATTGCAGTTGTGAGCTGCTCGTGGCCAACAGGCGAGTTCTCTGCCCAGTCCTGGGGGTCTGGACGGGCACCAGCGGCATCTGCTGGGCTTGTTGACTTCAGACACCTCGGAACAGCACGCCTCCTCCAGGGTAGTGACTGTGCCGTGTTGCCACCCGCAGTGTCCACGAAGGACCTGATTGAGACGTGCTGCGCAGCTGGGCAGCAGTGGGCCATTGACAATGACGAGTGTCTGGAAATCCCTGAGAGCGGCGCCGAGGGCGACGTCTGCAGGTAGGGTGGGCACCGGGGAGCAGGCAGAGCTGCCATTGGCCTTCTCCAGATCCCTGCTTGCCTTGACCCCTGGGGCAGGCAGTGCAAGGTGAGCGTGTGCTTCACCTGCCTCCAGGTGCGTGAGGGCAATCGGATGTGGCTGCTGTGGGCCCCTGGCCAGGCTTTCTCCAGGTGTGCAGAGCCCAAGACTGGTCCCCAGAATAAAGTAACCACATACATTCATAGCTGGCCTAGTGAGCATAATCAGAGGAGGGCACAATTTGGAGCAAGTGTTAAAGGATCATTATCACCTAGGAACAAGTAGGTGCTTCTCTCACCACACCCTGCAGTTGCTGCGAGGCTGTGCTCAGCCCACATGGGTTTTCCCTCCTCAACTTTGAGCCAGAGGTCTTCAGCTCTCTTTCTTTCCCCACTTTGCTACCCTGAGGTCTCAGAAGGTTGGCTGTTCACCATCCTCTGCTGCCTGTGCCGATTATTTGTTCTGATGCTAATGTTCTCAGGAAAGGAATCATTTATACCCAGGCCCTCCCTGTGCCAGGCCCAGAAGATGTCTTGGTCAGCCAAGACTTGAACCAGCCAAAGAAGGTCATGCCTTCTTTTTTCCAGGGACACTGTCTTTTCCAACCTACTCATTTTTCCAGACAAGGAAGACAAGGTTCAGAGAGGTGATGTGATTCACCCAACGTCACACAGCTTATTGGGAGTATGGCCAGGATCAGACCTCATGTTTCCTAATGTCCAGGCCACATGCCTCCTTTAGGAACTTTTAAATTCTGACCTTGTGCCTTTCCTTTCCCTCTGTCATCCCACCAACTGGGGCTACTTAGGAGTTAGAGCATGCATCTTTCAGGAGTTTTGAGCTAAGTGGCTCTCGTGTGTGCTTGCATCCCTCTTGTGATGGAAAAGTCACTGCTTCATAGACAGCCAGTTCTATCACGGGAAAGCCCTCGCTGGGACCTGCTTGTCCCCAAGTAGGGCTGAACTCCACCTCCCCATGATCCCCCACTTCGAGTGTTGGCTCATCAGCTGCCCCAGGGTGGCCCTACCAATGTTGGGGGGCGTGACCAGGGACCCTGGAGGCTGCTCTCCTCCAGGCCAACCCACACAGCCCTTCCTGGGATTGGGTCTCCCTCTCCTTCTCGGCCCTCTGGGGGGCTCGGAGCACTCACCCCCTCCCTCATTGGTCAGGGACACATAGCTGGAGTCCAGTGAGGCCCAGGCCTGAATCTTCTTGGTTCAGCCGAGAAATAAAACCTGTCACTCAGTGGGGGATGTGCTGGCCTTGCTGATGCCCCTGCCACCAGAACTGGCCCTGCTTGCAGTGGACCGTGGGCAGGGGCTTCCCCTCTCTGAGCCTCAGTTTCCTCCTCTGTGAAGTGGGGCCTGTAACCCTCTCTGGAGAGGGTCACTGGGAGGGGGCTGAGGCACGCCTCTGTTGCAGGACAGCCCAGAAGCACTGCTGCCTGTCGTACTTGAAGGAGAAGAGCTGCATGGCTGGCGTCGTGGGGGCCAAGGATGGCGAGGCCTGTGGGGCCGAGGACATCGACACCTGTGGCGTCTCCCTGTACAAGGCAAGCCCAACCTGTGGCATTCGTGGCCTGGGCCTGAAGGTCCTTGAGGGCCAGGGTAGGCTTCCCGGGGGCTCCTTCTGGGAAGTGACACTCACACCTGGGGTCAGGGCGGCCCTTCATCTGCTTGAAAACATCATCAGTTATTATATTGACAAGTTAATTCAGGAAGTATTTATTGAACCTAGGCCCTGTTTTAGGCATTAGGGATGTGGAAATGAATAACACATGAAAATCCTGCCCTCACAGGGCTTTCTTTTTCTTTTTGTCCTTTTTCTGCTGGCTTATTTCACTTAGCATCAAGTCCTCAAGGTTCATCCATGTTGTAGCATGTGTCAGAATTTCCTTCCTTTTCAAGGCTGAATAATATTCCATCATAAGAATAGACCACATTTTGTTTATCTCTTTATCTGTCAGTGGACACTTGTGTTGCTTCTGCCTCTGGGCTGTTGGGAACAATGCTGCTATGAACATGGGTGTAGGAGGAGCCCCTCTCCTGAGGACAGATGGTACTTCCACTTACATCGAGTTGGCTAGAACTTAGTCCAGTGGCCACACCTATCTGCTAGGGGGGCTGGGGACGGAGTCTTTATTCTGGAGAGGTCACGTGCACACTAAAAACTGGGAGGAAGGGAAAACAGATGTTGGGGGCCGACAGCGGGCTGTTGTGTGACAGAGGACAGGGGCAGACAAGGGCAGTGGAAGAGTTGCAGGAAATGTCACAGAAGGAGACGTGGGAGGAGAGAAGGGGAGGGAGTTGAAGAAGCCACAGCGTCATAAGCCTGGATGACTGTGACAGGGACCTCTGGAGGAGGGTGCCGTTTGGGAGAAGATTTGGACTTTGATTTTTGTCACGTTGGGGTTGGTTTTTCCTAAAAGTAACCAGTATATGGAAAGGACTTTGGTGGCAGGCAAGTTTAGAATTCCATTTGTGTCTCGATGTTTGACCCTGCACCAGCCCTCTTTCCTGAGCCTCAGCTTCTCCACCTATAAAATAGGGTAATAGCCATGTCTTAGGAGGTAGTGGTGAGGATCCCAGGTAATGCAGACTAAGTATCCACTAAGTCCCTGGTGGGTCTTCACTAAGAGCTGTGTTCACCATGGGGAGATGCAGATCTGGAGTGTCAGTGAGCTACTGCTGTGTAACAAACCGTCCCAAAACTTAGTGGCTTATGACTGGCTTAGCTCACGAGTCAGGGTGGTTTTGCTGACCTGGGCCATGCTCAGCTGATCTGGGCTGGGCTCACTTACATGTCTGCCACCAGTGGATGGCTCTGCTGGTGCTAGATGATCTAGGATGGATGCAGCTGGGACAGCCTTTCTGTGCTCCAGGCGGTCTCTCAACCTCCAGCGGGCCAGCCTGGGCTTGTTCAGTTAGGGGCTGGGCAGGGTTCCAACTCAGAGAGTAGAAGCATGCAAGGCCTTTTGAGGCCTAGGCTCAAAACTGGCATACTATCTGTCTCATCCTATTTATCCCATTGGCCAAAGCAAGTCATGAGGCACAATCAAGAGGCTGGGAAATAGACCGTCTCTTTTGACAGGAGGAACTGCACTATCACGTTGCAAAGACAGTGGGCACGATGCAGAGGGAACAAATGGAGCTATTATTGCAATCAGTCTCCCACAGAAGTTTAAACAATTTAAAGATTTTGTTTTTGGAGGTAGGCAGTCTGCACAGGAGTGGGTCTGTGTGACATCTGCAGGCACCCAGGCTTCAATTTTCCTGCTCAGTCATCTTTAGCTTGTAGCTTCCACCTTCAAGGTCACCTCATGACCCAAGATAGCTGCTAGATCTCACCTCTGTTCCAAAAAGGAGGAAGGTGGGGAGATGTATTTCCAAGTTGAGTCACCCCATTTAAAGGCTCTCCTGAAAGCTTCACCTAATGACTGCTATGCTATCTCTAACATCAAGGGACCCTGGGAAATGCTGTCTTTTAGGTGGCCTGAGTAGAATTGGAGACTGCTAGTAAATACGAAGGGGTTAATGGATGTGGCTGGGGGCTAATTTGTAGTTCTTTTCACAAGAGGCCATTTGTTAATTATTGCAAAAAACTTACATTAGCCCTACTCTGAGCCAGATGTGGGAAATGGAGACGGATGATACTTCTGCCCTTGGAGAGCACATACTGGGCAGAAGAAACAAGACAAGGATGAATTCACTCCCCTTTATCAGCCCCTCCCCTGAGCCTGGCTCCAGGCTGCTTCCTGGGGGCCCTGAGTGAGTCCCACAGGCTCATGGGCTGTGGGGAAGGCAGGTGGGCTCGAGGGGTGAGGGTGTGGGCAGTGATGGCATGTCTCTCTCCAGCAATGCTGTGACTGCTGTGGCCTGGGACTCCGCGTGCGGGCCGAGGGCCAGTCGTGTGAGTCTAACCCCAACCTGGGCTACCCCTGCAACCACGTCATGCTCTCCTGCTGTGAGGGTGAAGACCCCCTCATTGTGCCCGATGTCCGCCGGCCTCCAGAGCCCGAGGCTGTACCACAGAGAGGTGGGTGCTGCCTGCCCTGGGCTGGGGCATATGGGTCAGTTGGGTGACAGGGGAGAGCTGTTGGGGCTTCCAGCCAAGGCTGGGTGCCTTCTGGCCTTCTGTGGGGATGCTGGGTGCACTGTTATTTGTGGCTTGAGGCAAGAGTTCTGCTCTAGACAGAGTTCTTCTGTGGCCTCCGGCGGTAGACTCTGCCCTGTTACTTCCGAGGTGGTGATCTCATTCCGTTATCTATGTATCATCCATTCCACCCACTGAACTACCGACTACCTGCTACCCATCACCCTTCCACTCGCCACTCACCGCCTCCCATTCTGTTCACCTACACTCCATACGTCTTCCTTCCCATCCACTCTTTTAAACATCCATCCATTTCACCATCTCCCACCCATGCTTCCGTCCTCCGGTCCATTTTTCCATCCATCCATCTGTCCACTCCACCATTCATCCCCCATCCCCTCATCTATCCATTCACAATCCGTCCCTCTATCTATTCATCTGCCCACCCACCCACTCACCCACGTCCCCATCCATCCATTCATCTACCTAACCACCCATCCACCCATCCATCCATCCTTCGTCTGTCCATCTGCTCATGTGTTCACCCACCGGCCCAGCCAGCAAACCTTTCACTCATCCATTCATTTGCTTACCCTGCCGCCCACCTGTCTTCCATCCCTCTCACCTACGCCATTCTTGTGTCCTCAGGGTACAGGATATACCTGGTACAGAGAACGCATTCATAAACGGTGCCCGCCTGCCTGCTGAGCCCCGTGAGGCCAGCACTGTCGTTTCTCTCTGGATTCTCAGTGTCTGCCCCTGCACTTGGCCCAGAAGAGTCACTAGCAGTGACTGAATGAATGATGGGTTTGTTGGTCGGCCTCTCCTTCACCACCAGACCATGAAACCTTTGAGTTCTGATCAGGCCTGTGACCTTCACCTCTGTGCCCCTGCCTGGAGCCTGTCCCTGAGCAGCCATAGGCATGTGTGTGGGAGCTCCCAGTGCCAGTGGAGCCCAGATCTTGCGTTTGCTGCCACCTGAGGGTTAGGAGCCACGTCCTGGAGCTTCCAGCCCTCAGTGTCCCTTGGGTCTCCTCCCTCCTGTGCCCTCTGTGTGCTGTGGTCACTGTTCTAGTTGCCCTGTCCAACCTCTAGGCCATTAGCCAGGGCTGGCCATTAGCCTTTTTTGTGCCTGCGGGCCAGCTGGAGCCCGATGAGGGTGTCCCAGCGAGTCAGCGGATGTCCTTCATATAGCTGGGCCAGGCAGCCCTGGGTCCAGTGCCATGAAAGCCCCAGCAGGCCACCTCTGCAGGTGTCCACATGTTCAGCCTTGACCAGCAAGTTACCAGATGCCCAAGAGGGTTCTGGAACCACCAGCCCAGTCTTTTCTCCAGCCGAGTGGACCATCTGGATTTCCTGTGGGCCTGTCCCGGGCACTTCATGGATGGGAATTTAAGCCACAGATGTGGTCCTGTTATCAAGCTTAGCTCTTAGCCTCTGGAGTCCGGCAGACCTGGTTGAAATGCCAGCTCCACTGCTCTTCTCAGAGAGTCATGGCCCTTCTCGGAGCCTTTGTGATTGCATCTGTCCGACGGGGTCCTGCTCTTTACCTCGTTCAGCGCAAGGATGGATGACGGGTGCTCGTCAAGAGCTTCCAGTGGTGCCTGACAAAGCACTCAGAGTTGCCACCCCGTTACCGTCAACAGCCATATTTTCGCAGGCCAGAGGAGGAAGCTGAGGCCCAGAGAGGGGCAGGGCCTCTCGCCAGGCACACAGTGGGTCTGTGGCACAGCCACCACTGGACTTTTGGCTCTAATGACTCCTGTTTCTGTCCTGGGCTTCCTGGTGCCCTGGATTTGACCAGACCCTGTCAGCCCTGGCCTGAATCCACCCAGATCTCTGTCACCATAATGCAAGACGGTGGAAATCTGTGCATGGGAATTAAGATGCCCACTATCCACAGGCACTAGGGTGAAGGGCTGCTAGAAGAGCTCCCATCCTATGGGTACAAAGTTTCCTGGACACCATGGTGGGCCCAACAGATACCTGGATCTCCCGCCAGGGTGGGGCAGGGGCAAGTGTATGGAGGATGGGCCAGGTCAGGCCAGGGCAAGTTGACAAGTGGCCAGCCTCCTCAGGCCAACGTTGAGCTCAGAGACTCTTAAGTCCAAGGAAATGCCACTTGCGGGGGTTGGCTCTAGGGGGTTGGTTGAGCACTGATGTGAAGGCCAGATTAGTGCCCAGAAGGTCAAGTTAGGGAGGAAGTTCAGCCTCAGGGATCAGAGGGTAGGCCTAGGGCTGGGCAGGGTCCAGAGCCAGAGGTACATGTTCCTCTCCTCCGGTGAGGAACTGATGGGTAACCTGGGCCTTGGGGGACACAGGTGCCAGGGTCAGACTGACAGGGATTCCAGTCCTGCTCAGGTGACCTTGGGCAAACCACTTTGTTCCTCCGAGCCTCAGTTTCCCCTCTGCCGGGAGGATCATTGTGGGGAACGTGCTGATGAAGTTGGGCTGCGCATGAACCCTAGAGATGTTGCCCAGCCTGCAGCGTGCCCAGCAGAGCTCTGGGCTCAGGTCCATCTGCTGCCCACCTGCAGTGCCAGGTCTCCGTAGGGCCAGACCACCAGCCATTACGGTGCTGCCTGCAGGCACCAGGCCAGGGCTGATAGGGCTGCAGCTTAATGTAAACGCCCTCACTATGAAACACGTTCCTCAGATGTGACTTCATGCAGCTCTTCCCTTGGGGGGCTCAGCTGACTGGGGCTTGTGGGCAGGGCTGAGGCCCCAGGCTGATGAGGATTGTGGAGGAGCTGCGGGCCTCCTCCTGTCCCACAACTGTTATATGAAGAGCCTTCCGAGGCAGCTCAGCCCTAGGAGCCTTCTCTCCCACTCTCACCTGCTCCTCACCACAGCCCCGGGAGGCATGGAGAGACCTAGTGCTGCCCAAGGTGACACGTCTAGAGAAGGCCCGAGTGACAGTTCCTGACCTGAAGGAACCCTGGTTTGGGGCCCTTTCTGTTGCTAGGGGAGGTCCTCCCTGATGTCACGAAGTCAGAAGTATGATTCCAATTGAGCACTTCAGCCAAAGCTTCATGAGGGCTTGTGTGGGCCTGGCCCTGTCATATTGCAGGGGATTCAGGTGATGAAGATTTGGACCTGGCTCTGAGGGGTTCAGTCTTATTGCTAGGGGTCTGTCCATCCACCCATCCGTCCATCCACTCATCCATCCTTCATCCATCCATCCACCCATCCATCCACCCATCCCCCCCATCCACTCATCCTCCCACCCAACCACTCACTGACCCACCCATCCATCCATCCATCTACTCATCCACCCACCCAATCATTCATTCACCTACCCACCCATCCATACATACCTGCATAAATACATCGTCCGTCCATTCATCCATCATCCATCCATCTGTCCATCCTTCATCCGTCTGTGCTGTCTCAGCTAGGCACACAGAGGGTTCTGATGAGAACCTGCACTGCTTTCCTGGGGGCCTGTGGTCTCAGCCACGTGCTGGGGCCAGAGCTCTGACCCTCCCCTAGTTTCCGAGGCAGAGTTGGTGAACCGGGAGGCCCTGTCGCTGGGCACGGAGACCGAGCTGCCCAACAGCCTGCCTGGTGATGACCAGGATGAGTGCCTGCTCCTCCCGGGGGAGCTGTGCCAGCACCTCTGCATCAACACCGTGGGCTCCTACCGCTGTGCCTGCTTTCCCGGTTTCTCCCTGCAGGATGATGGCCGCACCTGCCGCCCAGGTAAGGGCTTGGACAGCCGGGGCAGGGCAGGGGCTGGGGCCAATCTTGCCAGGGGAGCATGGCGTTCCTGGGATTTGGACTATGGGGCACTTCCCCTCTCGCCACCCCACACATTGGAACACCCAGGAGGCGGAGTTTCCTGGTGTGGCTTTGTGAGGCTGGGCAGATAGGCTCCTTCCTGGAGCTCCATCTGCAGGGCAGTCGCAGCACCAGGACCCGGGCCACAGGGGTGTGTCCCCAGAGCTGGGCATGTAGTGGTCAGACCCTGACAGGCTGCCCAGGAGGCTGTCCCAGCACCTGATCTGGGACGGCTTTCTCCCTGCCAGCTTCCAGCGATAGATTCATTTTCAGTCTAGAAACTCTTTCCCCTCCTTCCCTGTTCTTCTTTCTTGCCTCCTTCCCCTCCACCCCTGTTTGCCCCAAATCACTGTGGGCTTGATCTTGTTCAGTGTCCATTGTTCCCTGAGCCTCAGTTTCTGCTCCTGTGAAATGGAGGGGATTAAATGAGGCGGTCTCCATCAAGTGCCCAGCCTGGTGCCCAGGGTATGAGTTGTGCTCTGTGCTGGGAGAGCCTGAGGCCTGGCTGGAGATGTGACCCCCCCCCCCGTCTGCTCTGCCAGGGACAGAAGGTGACCCCCCGCAGCCGGAGGCAGCAGAGGAGTCTGCACTGAGGCCGGAATCCTCCCAAATGGCCCCCAACACCATCCCGCTACCACTGCCACAGCCCAACACGTGCAAAGGTACCCGGGGCTGGGGCGGGTCTGGACTGCTGGCCGGTGGGGAGTTGTCCAGTGCTGGGCGGTGCGAGACAGCCCCTGCCCGAGCACTGCTTCTGCTCTGGGGGTGATTAGCCTGCCTGTCTGGGGTCGGGTGAGGAGCTGAGAGGGTGGCTGAGGAGGTGAGATGGGGGGGCTCAGCCTGGGGCCAGAGGAGAGGTGAGAATGGGGGCAGCCTGGGGTGAGTGTGTGTGACCCCAAGCAAGCCAATTAGCGTTTTGTCTCAGTTCCTGTAAAATTAAGAGAATAAAATCCTTGCTTGCCAAACTGTCATGGAGACTGCGGTCAGTCCCACGTAGAAAGTTCTCTTTGTTCTTCTTCTCCTCCCCTCTTTCTTGTTTCTCCTCTCTCCGCATCCTTTCTCTTCCTCCTCCTCTGTCTTCTCTCTCTGACTCCTCCTCACTGTTACTCGAGGGAGGGGTTTGCTTTCTGACTGGTGCTGATGGTGCTCATGCCAGGAGTGGATGAGCTGATATAACAGGTGAACTTGTAAAAAGGACCAGGAGTCGGGTTCCTTGGCTCCCCGTCCTTCCATCTATATGTTGGAGACGGGGTGACGAGCCTGGTGGTCTCTGTGTGGTTTCCTCCCAGACAACGGGCCCTGCAAGCAGGTGTGCAGCGTCATTGGGGACACAGCCATGTGCTCCTGCTTTCCTGGCTATGCCATCATGGCAGACGGCGTGTCCTGTGAAGGTGAGTATCAGGAGGCTGTCCTCATACCTTTGCAAACATGAGTTGGCCTGTGGTGGGGGCCCCAGAGTGGGGACGGGGCAAACAGGAGGTGGAGGCGGTCCGGATCTAAAACTCACTGTGTTAGTGAGGGAACAGGTGTGGCTGCTGTGATGAGGAGCCCACATAGAGCAGCTTAAACAGCTGTTCCCTCTCACGTCACCCTGCACAGGTGTGCATGCAGTTCAGGGTGGGCACACAGGTTGGCAGGGGTCCAGGCCCCTTCCATCTTGTTGCTCTGCTGTTCCCTAGAGCAGTGTTCCTCTAACTTCAGCATGCACCAGAGTCATCAGGAGGCCTGGTGACAGCATGGATCCTGAGAAGTCCACAGAATCCCGAGATCCTGACCCAGGAGGTCTGGGTGGGGCCCCAGAGTTGGTGTTTCTCACAAGGTCCCTGGATCACACTCCGACCAGCCCTGTCCTTGAGGGTTGCCCCTGTCTGCGTTGCCCAAGTTGGTTTGTGATCACCCGTCCCTGTTGCGGCCACGTGTGAGAAAGGAAGGAGGGAAGTGCATACCAGATGGTTGTAAGGCTGCCCCTGGAAGTGGCCTTCATCCCTCCCACTTGCCTCCGATGGGGAGAGAGCGAGGCTGGGGAGTGGGAGCCCCCAGCTGGACTGCATGTGCTTAGTTCTGTTACTGAAACCAAGGAGGGGACAATGGGTGCTGGTGACAGCTGACTCTGTCATTCACGAAGGGGCCAAAGAGGGTCCATAAGCTTATCCCTTTCACACTGGCCACCATGCTAGGTCTAGGTGTTGTCTCAGTGGGGCTTCAGTGGGCCAGGACCACCCGCTGTGGAATCGGGGCATTGGCTCCGACTCCTGCTGGGGTGGTTCCCAGAGTGAATGACGCCTCAGGAGCAGCCTTGACACTGCACTTCCTCATGTCTTGAGGCAGGACAGACATGGAGCATGTAGACAGTCTAGGGAACGCTTCAGTTGAGGTTCAAGTTCAGGAGACGTGACCCTGGTGGGTGTCTGGGGGTAAAAGGGTTAATTAAGTCTATTGAGAAAATGCCCACAGCTCTGCCAGAAGCTGAAACCCCCCAGCCTGCCCCTTGGCTGAGACTATGTTCTGATGTGGATGAAACCATCCGTGTGCCCAGAGAGGGCAGGAGACTTGCCCAGGGCACACAGCATGGCAGTGATCGGCGGGCCTTTCTCTCAGATGGTGGGGGCAGATCTCCGGTGCCCTCTGGGCTTCGCTCCCCACGTCTCAGGGCCCTAAAGACATGAGGAATGCATCTCTCCTGGGTTGGGCTCCTGGCACAGCCAGACCACGGGCCAGTGTCCATGTCTCTGCAGGCGTCCCTTCCTCCTCTGCAGGGCCCCCAGCAGTAAAGGCTGTGGGGTCCAGGCCAGAGGTTGCAGACCGACATTCTGAGGGTGCAGCCTGCCCTACAGGGGAGTCCTACTGGTGTCTACCCTGTTTAAAAAGCCCAAGAATTTTTTTTTAATTTCTAGATTCCAAGTTTCTCTTGAAACTTTGCAAAATCTGCCCACAAGGAGCCCACACCCCCAAACCCCTTTGGACAGCACCACGGTCCCACAATGCCCATAGAGCCCCTGGTGCCCCTTTTCCCATTTATGTTGCCAGCCTGGCCCCTTAAATACTTAAGTTTGCAACCCTTGCCTTTGTGTGGCTCCCTTGGCTGTGGAAGTGGAGTGCCTCCAGAGTGTGCATGGCAGACAGCCTCTGGTCCTGCCCTGCTGTGTGACCATGGGCAGACTGCCTATCGTCTCACCTCACCTTGCCACCTGTCCTTACTGGGAAGTGGGTTCCAGCTCCGACATCTTTTGACTGTACAACCTCAGACTTGGGTGCAAAGCCCAGAGGTACCACTGATGGGCTGGGAGGCCCTGGGCAGGCCCCTGCCCCTCTCTGGGTCTCAGTTTCTCCACATGTCACTGGATGCCACGCCCCTCTAACGGCCCTTCTGTTTTTCCTCCCGCGGCTGTCACTAGACCAAGACGAGTGCCTGCTGGGTGCTCACGATTGTAGCCGGCGACAGTTCTGTGTGAACACCCTGGGATCCTTCTACTGTGTCAACCACACAGTGCTCTGTGCTGAGGGCTTTATCCTCAGCGTGCACAGGAAGTGCGTGGGTAAGCGAGAGCCCCCGCCTGCCGCCACCGTCACGGCTCTCTGCTCTGCTCCACACCAAGCGCGCCACACTGAGGCCACATGCTAAAGGGCCTGCCCTTTGCATATGAACTGCCAGCACAGCCGGCACCCTAGTGCTCCATGTTGTTTCCTACGTGTCCTGGTGTCCTGTCCCGCTTCTCCACCAATGCCATCGGGAGGCTGCTTTCCTGATGGGAACGTGCCTGAGAGTCAGAAAGCTTTAACTGATGTGTGACCTGCCCAGGACACTGAATCAAGGAGGTCAGACATGCGGGCGGCAGACGAGGCAGGGGTCTGGAGGCAGGGAGGCCTGGGTTTGAAGCAGGACCCCCTCGTAGCTCTGTGGCCTTGGACCAATGACTTCCCTTCTCCAGGCCTCAGTCTTCTCATCTGTAAGAAGGGGCATTGGTCCTCCTTTGGAGATGATGTGATATGTGTACGGTATAGCACAGAGCCCAGAGCGCAGTGAGCATGTGATGTCAGCTGCTTCGGTTGTCCTTAGATGCACCCAGAGTCCCCTCCAGAGGCAAATGAGTGGAGCTGGGGTCCAGCAGACCTGGCTTTGCACCAGCTCGGCGTTCATTTGCTGTGTGACCCGGAGCAGCGGAGCTCTCCTCTCTGAGCCTCTGTTTCTTCACCTCTAACCTCGGGGCCTAGAGGACTAGGCAGGGGCCGGTACCCAGCTCCCGGCCTGCACGTGGATGGAGCCGGTGCTCAGTAACGGCTCTTCCTCCTGCCTCTCGGTACCTGTATGGACCAGGGGCTGGGGCTCCAGGCGTGCTTCAGGGACAGCAGGGAGGGTGGACTCGATGTTCTCCCACGGCCAGGAGTGTTTTCACAGAGGAACATCATGTTTGTGAACAGACATAGACCCAAAGTGGCAGAGACTTGGGGCAGACTGGGAAATGCTACAGCAGAGACACAGGCAGAGGGAGAGGTCATTCCAACTGGTGGTATCTGGACGCCCTTCCTGGAGAAGTGGCCTTTGCCTGATCTCCAAGAATGGCTAGGACTTGGAAATTGGGAAGGGCTTGCAGGTGGAAGGAACAGCTTGAACAAAGGTGTAGAGGTAGGAACAGTGCAGAGTGCAGTCAGGGCACGTGACTAGAGCCCCGTCTGTCTTCTTTGTGCTTGGGGACCATGCCCGGCCTGGACATGTCCCCATCCTCCCCCTCCACTGCTGGGCAGACGGGCCCAGGTGCTGGGCTGAGTGGCCGCTGCAGACATGTTTGCCCCTGACCTCCAGCTGTCGGCACAACATGCGCCCTCCTGACCCTGCTTGTTACCGGCTGGGCAGCTCTTCGTGTCTGGGTCGTGTCTATGTATGTACGTCTGGGAAGGCGGGTCCTGCCAGGGCCTGTGTGCACCCCTCCCGGGACACCCTGCCTGATTGCCATGCCCGGGTGTGCGGGCTCCCCGGTGGCCTAGGGAGAAGACCTTGTGCTAAAAGTGTTGCTGGGCAGCCAGAAAACAGGTTTTGGGATTAAAAGAGCAAAGGGACATTCCATTCAGCAAAATTTATGAGCTCCCATTCGCGTTCTTTCATGTCTTCCCCTCTTTGTTCATCCTGCACAGACTTACCAGTGTCTCCTCTCCGTCCTTCCATCCCACTTATGAGTTCACTTGCTCATTGTGAGCACTCATTCACAAATGTACACTGGTGTCTTCTGCGGTTCATTTGTTGGCTCCAGGCATGTTTATTAGCCCCAGCTGGTGAGATGGGAGACCAGTCCCTGGATGAAGAGTATGGCCTCTGCAGCCAGACTGCCTGGGTTCAAATCCTGGCTCTGCCACTTTCTAGTTCTAAGACCCTAGACAAGTCAGTTAACCTCTCTTAGCCTCAGTTTCTTCATCTGTGAAATGAGACAGAAATAGCTCCCACCTCAGAAGGTCACTGTGGAGATTAAATGAGTTGGTCCACATAAAGAACTTGCTAGCACTTGATGTTATTATTATGATTCAACAAATGTGTTATACTGAGGCAGCCTGCAGAGGTAGTGAGCGCCCCATCACTGGAGGTGCGTAAGCTAAAGTGGGACAACATTGGGTAGGGCCAAGTCCAGAGGACCTCTAATGGATGTGTGACCTTTGTGGGGACTCCCTGTGCTTTGTTGTTTGGTTTTTGTGCCCTGCCCTTTGAGGACCATCTTGGCCCCTGGGAAAAGTGTTCCAGGTGAGCTGGGCTGTGAGAAGATGGGAGGGGAGCAGGCCCGGCTCTGGGGCCCATCCTGCAGCAGTGGGGAAAGGCACAGCTCTAGAGCCCCGTCTGTCTTCTTTGTGCTTGGGGACCATGCCCGGCCTGGACATGTCCCCATCCTCCCCCTCCACTGCTGGGCAGATGGGCCCAGGTGCTGGGCTCAGAGCTGGGTGCTCTGAGTTTCCTCCTTCTGCTGCAGTGTGACTGCATGACTTTGGTCTAGTCATGTCCCCTCTGGGAGACCTATTTCCTCATCTGTGAAACAGTGTAGCAGGACGATGGAAGGGCAGTGTCTGTAACCATCCAACCCCTAGGGAGACTCAATTAGTGTGGGCTGTTATTTATTACCGTGATTCCTCCCAGGCTGCGGGGGCTCCGGGGCTATGGCACTTCTGGGGTCCTGGGAGCGTGTCTCCCTCCGTCACTCCAGCCTGTGAATCAGAAGTCTTCATCTTGCCCAGCCAAGCCTTCCTGGGAAACCGCTGGCCCAGAACTCTCCCTTTGCCTCATCCCCATGCCCACCCAAATCAGGGTGGGCCTGTACACCATTTGGTTCACCTGTGAGTTTGGCAGGGTCTCTGTCTGCACAGCCCTGCACCCCACCTCTCCACCTGGTCCCCATCATCTTTGTAGACTGAGCTCAGTTGTCACCGCTCCAGAGAAGTGACTCTGACAGTGCAGGGCCCAGTGGGGGCAGTGCTCTGGCCCAGGCCCCAGAGACTGTGCTGCTTTGCTCCCCAGCGTCTGTACCCTGCCTGTCCTGCCTCCCCTACTGGGCGGGCAGGGGCTGTGGCCGACACACCCACTTTGCCAGCTGGACCTGGCACAGAGCAGGTGCCGGTTACTGTGTGTCCGGTGGATGAATGAATCAGCCAGTGAGTGCTGTGCCTCCCTGCAGGTGGAGCCTGGAGGCGGCAGCACTGGGTCTTCCATCCCCCCAGCCCTAGCACCTGGCCCGGGGCAGTTCCGGAGTTGGGGAACTCTCCCGTTCTCCTCCTCACTCCCCGATGCTCCTTCTCTGTCTCCTTTGCCGGCTTCTCCCCATTCCCAGCTGCTCATCCTGAGTCAGTCCTTAGCCTCTTGTCTCTCTGCCCTGTCCCCTAGGTGACCTCAGCAGCTGACCACTCCTAAATCAGTATCTCAACTCAGGCCCCTTCCATGAACTCAGAGGCGGTCTCTGGCTGCCACTTGACTCCCGAACCCATTATGGCCACAGGGCTCCGGACCTTCCCCTGCAAGCCTGCTCCTCCCAGCTGTCCCCACCCCAGGTGCTAGCACCCGCAGCTGTCCAACGGCTCAGCCAAAAAGCTTTGCAGACCTCTTGGCTCCTTGTTCTCGTTCACCTTCACCTCATCCATCGGTGGACCCTGTCGGTTCCACCTGCACAATGTTTCCAGAACCTGATTGCTTCTCCTTGCCTCCATGGATGGCTGTCCGAGCCCTATCATCTCCTGTTCTAACAGCCTCCACCTCACCCCTGGAGTATTCACACTCAGCCAGGGGACCCTGTTACAAAGAAGTCAGACCACTTCCCTCCTCTGCCGGAGCCCTCTATGGCTCCCACCTCCCTCCGCATCTCCTAACTCTTCTCTCCTCCCTGCAGCCACACCCTGTCCTGGCCGGCCCTTGAACTTGCCCAGCAGGCTCCCTCCTCAGGGCCTTGGTATCTGCTGTCCCCTCTGCCTGAAATATCTACCGGGCTCATTCTCTTATCTCCTCAAATGCCTGGCAGATGTTCTCTGCGGATCCTTCCCTGACCTCCTACTTAGAATGGCACAGCCGCGCTGCAGCTCCCCGCTCCTCCTTCCCCCCCCACTCATGACCACCCTCCCTATTATGTTTGTTTATCTGTTGGCCTCCTCCCCTCTAGTGTCCCCACCATGGCAAGGATTTCTGTCTTTTTCACCATTTACCCCTGGTGCCAAGAACAATGCTTGTGGGCACATGGCAGGTGCTCAATAAATCTTTGTTGAATGAAGAGATGCACAGCCGGGTGGACATCAACCCATGCTACTCTCTGGGTGACGAGCGCCTTGCGGGCAGGGCAGACTGCGCTCAGCCACCGTCCCGGGAGCCACCGTCCCGGGAGGCGCCGTCCCTCGGCCTCTGACGGCCTCGCTCTCCCCGCAGACATCAACGAGTGTGTGACGGACCTGCACACGTGCAGCCGCGGCGAGCACTGCGTCAACACGGTGGGCTCCTTCCACTGCTACAAGGCCCTCACCTGCGAGCAGGGCTACGCCCTCCAGGACGGCGAGTGCGCGGGTGAGGGCGCCGGCCTCCTGCCTCCTCTCCCCCTGCCCCGCCCCTGCCTCCTGCCCCGCCCCCGCCTCCTCTCCCCACTGCCCCGCCTCCTGCCCCGCGGGCCCTCCTCCGCCTTCTCTCCCATCCCTGACCGGCCCCTGCCCTGCCTCCTGACCCACTCTGGCATGCCTTCTCTTTTCTGTCCAGCTCTAAGCAATTGAGTGCCTTGCCTGTGGGAAGAACCCACAGATGATGGTGTTTGGGGCAGAGGGGGTGACTGAGGCTGGTGGGAGGAGGGTATGTTCCTGGCTTTGCTCCTATTGCTAGTGTCTGGGTGTCAGTTACTCCCTTCACTGTGCCTCCATTCCCCTGTTTGTACCTGGTGTGGAGCTCCACAGAAGGATCACTTCTGTCCCTTTCTAGCCTCCTAAGAAGAGGGAGAATTTTCATTGAACCGTTTCAACAGATACTTCCTGAGCTCCTTTTATGTGCCTGGTAGGGCTCTGGGTGGCAGGGATACTGGGTGGGGTGTGGTGTCCTTGTCTCTGACCTGATGAGGAAGACGGGGCCACACAGGCAAACAGGGATGGCAGGAGTAACCTTGGCTGGGTGTTACTTTAGATGGGGCTCCAAAGAGGCCCCTTGCAGTGGTGATGCTGGAGGGGAGACCTACATGATGAGAAGCTCCTGGGAAGGGTGTTCCAGGTGGAGGGAACAGCAAGTGCGAGGCCCTTTGGGAGGGGAGAGATGTTGGCACATTCACAGAACAGAAGGAAAGTCTTGGGTGCAACTGTGCCTGGAGTGTGGAAGGAGGGGACAGGATTGGCAGGCCCGATGAGGGAGAGGGTTTGGAGTCTTTCACCTGTGATGGGAGAAGCATTTTATTTTTAACTAAAAACATCCAGAAGAATGTCACCAAAGAGGTGAGACTTACAGAAGTGCTCAGCTGTTGCAAGCCCTGGAAAATGTTGATGAGAAGTGTTCCTGAGGCTGGGCTGGAGTTTGGGGAGGTGAATTAACACATTCCATGTTGGCCCAGAGCTGGCTGTGGAGTCGGGGGTGGGATGGGCTGGGAAGAGAGATGAGCCCAGCCCCCTGGGCACACACGTGTGTGTACACACACATGCACCCACAGGACACACACAGATCTAGGGCCAGCCCCCCCTCCAAGAGCCCTGACGCCTGGGGAGGGGTGCTGCCTCTGTGGACATGCTCAGCACCTCCTGCCCCTTTCTCATCTCAGGGCACTGGCAGCTTCCATCTTAGACCAGAGCAGAGTGACTTTGGAGGAGTCCCCTTCCAGGCCCCCAGGGGTCCTCAGAGGGGGTGCTGGGCCTGGTTCACATCTGGTGCCTGGACCTGGTACAGGGCCTCCCAGAGCCTGGGCTGCTGTGGGAAGGTGGTGGAAGCCTTGGAAGCCAGTGGGGGTATGGATGGAGGGGAGGACGGATGGATGGATGACAGACAGGTGCACAGGCATTGGTCTGGCAGTCAGTAAAGTGAGTGAGTCTCGGCCGTGCCACTTACTGTTTGTGTGTGGTCTTTCCGCTCCATGCCTCAGTTTCCTCATCAGTAAACAAGGCCTGATGTGCCTGCTGTGCACAAAGCATGAGTGACAGTGCAGGGCTGGTGCTTTGTAAACTGTAGAGTGCTGTGCAGAGGTAAGGGCCCCTCACTGACCTGCTCAGGGCTACACAGCAGGTGCGGTCCATCCAAGTCTGGTACCTCCATCGTTGGAAGCTCCAAATCTTGCTGCTGCCAGCGCCACCTCCCGAGAAGCCTGGACATGTGACCTTAGGGATTTGAACATGCGTCCCCGTTTCTGCCCACCCGGCAGTGTGGGGCAGCAGTTAAGAAGGCAGACCTGGGAGCAGGCCCTCTGGGTTCTGGTCCCAGCACTGCTCCGCCTTGCTGTGGCACCGTGTCTGTGCCTCGGTTCCCACTGTGTACAATGGGGCTCATCGTAGCATGAAGGAAATAAATCTATTGCGGAGTTCTTGAGACAGTGCCTGGTACCATGGAGGAGCTCGGTCAGTGTGGTGATGTCATTGTCACTACTGGACATGGGCCATGGCCACATGCCAGCTCCCCGTGGTACAGAAGACCCTCATAACTGTCAGGGTCATGGCGGGGATGTGTGGGTAGGGGACCGCCAACCTGCTGGCCCCTGACCCCCAGTGTCTGTGTGGCAGACGTGGATGAGTGTGAGCAGGGCACGCACAACTGCCAGGCGGGCTTCACGTGCCAGAACACCAAAGGCTCCTTCTACTGCCAGGCGAGGCAGCGCTGCATGGAGGGCTTCCTGCAGGACCCCGAGGGCAACTGTGTGGGTGAGTGGGGTCCACCCAGCCCTGGGGGGCTTTGGGAGGGATCCTGGGGGTCTCAGAGGGCTTTAGAGGTCAGGGAGGCCTGGCTTGCTGCCTTTTCCCTCTCCCAGCCTCAGTGTCACTATCTGTGAATGGACGTGTCAGGGCCTGGCCCCAGGAGGCACGTGCAAAACGGAAGCTCTTGCTATCCTGAGCCGTCTGACCTTGGCCGAGTTACTTCTCTTGTGGCCTCAGTTTACCCATCTGTGGGACTGGACTGGGTGAATGTGTATCAAATTCTTTTAACCTAGCCAACAGTAAGGAATATATTTTATATCTTGACCTGGTACACACGTGCGTGTGCACACACACACAGACACACATAACTGGAACACGGGTTTCACAAAACGTTATCTTACTGCACGTGATACTGAAATGTCTATTTGCAAAGAATGCTCGTGAGACCTTCCAGGCTGATTCTGTGCTGCAGTCATGGGTTAGACCTGCAGTTGGACAGACGCTGGCCTCATCGTCCCCACGTGGGTCTGAGATCTTACACTTTCCCCGCCTCTCTTCAACCCCCTCCGAAAAGCCACCGGCCTACAGCCGGAGGCCTCACCTTCCCAGGGCTGCTGACCGTGTCCGGCCCAGAGGCCCCTGCAGGACTGACGGCATCTGAGTGTGCGTGGTCCAGGCTGCTCACCCTAGGGGGGAGAATGACACAGAGGGAGGGGGGAAAGACAGACGCTGGGCAAGGCCACCGCTAGATGTGAACAGAAACAAGGGATGTGTCAGAACGTGGCCTGTCACACACCCTCTCCTCACAAGGACAGCTTGTGGGATGAGCATTGCCATCTCACAGGGAGGACACTGAGGGATTCACTTTATCTCCAGGCTTTCTCAAGACTCTGGGGGTCCCTCTAGGCAGGCTGGGAGCTGGAGCTGTCTCTGAGGCACCCCCCTGACGGCTCCTCACTGTGTGACCCCAGCAGTGTCATGGGCATGAGCAGGCTGCTGGGGTCTGCGCTGGGACACTCAGCCAGGGCAGGCCAAGTGGGGGCTCTGCAGACAGTTCCTCGGTGAGGCGTTCGCGGACAGCGTTGCCCAAGTGCCTGCTGTGAGCCTCGGTGCCAGGCGGTGGGCGGCTGTGGCACTGTCACGAGAGGTTCTGAGGGGGAGAGGCTGAACAAGCAAACACATTGATAAAAGTGGCAGTTATTTAAGGGAGCTTTGATAAATAACATACCAAGTAGGGGATAAAAACTTAGAGGGGTGCTCCTCTGCCTGGAATGGTTGGGGGCCTCCCTGATGAGGTGACAGTGGGGCAGAGACCTGAGGAAGTAAGGAAGCCAACCATGAAAATAGTAGGGGGCAGCGTGTGCAAAGGCCCTGCAGTGGGCTGTGCCCAGGCACGTGGAATGGTGAAAAGCCCAGGGGGCTGGGGTGAGGTGTGTGAGGGAGAAACAGAGGATAGCAGAGACCCTGGATGCCAGGTGGGAGGGCAGCTTTTGGAGAAGGCAGAGTAGGGGCGGGACCAGCTGTAGTTGTCCTAGAAGTCAGCCTCAAGTTCTAGGGGAACCTCTGCCTCCAGCTGCTCCATCAGAGGCAGCTGTGAGAAGATTGTGGGATGATCCTGGGTTTTGGGGTGAAGGCCCTTGGGTCATAGGACACAGGAGTGGGACAGTCTGAGCCTACAGCCCTATGCAGGGCTGGTTTGGAGCCCAGGACCAGCCGCCTCCCCGTGTGGCCCTGGACCCAGATACTGGGGCCTGGGGAGGGGCTGTGCCGGGCTCCCTGTCACCCACACCACCTCTGTAGACATCAATGAGTGCACGTCGTTGTCCGAGCCGTGTCAGCCTGGTTTCAGCTGCATCAACACGGTGGGCTCCTACACGTGCCAGAGGAACCCGCTGCTCTGCGGGCATGGCTACCACGCCAGCCCAGATGGGACCAAGTGTGTGGGTAAGGCAGCCACTTCCCCTGCGCCTGCCAGCCAGCCCCGGCCTTCCTGGTGCCCCAGCCAATGGGAGGCCCGTGCAGTGGAGAGCCCGGGCCTGAGGGTGCCCCGCTTGCCTCCCTCTGGCAGACGTGAACGAGTGTGAGGCTGGCGTGCACCACTGTGGCGAGGGCCAGGTATGCCACAACCTCCCCGGCTCCTACCGCTGCGACTGCAAAGCCGGCTTCCAGCGGGACGCCTTTGGCCGGGCCTGCATTGGTAGGTGGGGGCTGGTGGCCAGTGGCCAGGACCCCCTCTGCGCCTCAGCTGAGCTGTGCCCACCTGCCTGGGCCCTCTCCTGGCCAGCCTGCAAGCCCCTCCTCCTTCCTGCCCGCCCCTCCCTCCGCCTTGCTCTGGGTGCACCCCCAGGCCTCTCTGGGCTTGCCTGCCTCCCTGCTGTCCTGTCCAACCTAAACTCTGCTCTTGTCTTCTCTTTCTCTCAGCCTCCGCCCTTCTGTTCCGGCCCCTGCTGTGTCTCTGTTTCGGTCCCTGTTTCAGTCTCTGCCTCCAGTCTCTCTCCCCTGCCCGTGGTCTTTTTGCATCTCCCTTGCCCTGTCTGGGTCCCTCCTTGTCTTTCCTTTTGAGTTTCTGGGTCCTTCTCCCCACCCAGCCCCTCTTCTACCTGGGGGTGGTGGGAGTTGGCCTCCAGGCCCCCTGGCCCACCCTGCGGGCCGCCCACCCTGTGCCTGCCGCCCGCCCGCAGACGTGAACGAGTGCTGGACCTCGCCTGGACGCCTGTGCCAACACACCTGCGAGAACACTCGTGGCTCCTACCGCTGTTCCTGCGCCTCCGGCTTCCGGCTGGCTGCTGACGGCAAGCACTGCGAAGGTACCGCTGACCTAACCTCTGACCTTAGCCTCTGAACCCCACACAGGTGTGCCCACCGTGTAAAGCCCAAAGCCTTGCCCAGCCACCCCCTCATCCCTTCACCCACACCACCCCTACCTCATGGCACTGCTCCGCCTGTGCAGACCTCTACCCTCAGCTGGTCCTGCTGTTTCCTGTCAGGAGTCCTCCCTGAGGGCCCGGGACCCTGGCCATCTCAGACCAGAGGAGCTGGGTCTCTGCATTGTCTGCACCCCCATATGGGAGCTCCTTGCAGGCAGGAATGGCAGCCCAGCCTCTGCCCCTCAGTAGGTTCTGATCCCGGTCACAGTTTTGGTGCCTTGGGGTCCAGGCAGGGAACAGAAGTGAAACCTGAAACAGGGCCCGTGGCCACCCGGAGAGCCCAATGGCCACCAAAAGGGGGTGGCAGCCACACAGCACTCACAGATGGTGCCACCCAGCAGTACCGGTCCAGGGTGACCTGATCTTGGTTTTCTAGATGCTAGAAATCTAGATATTTATGTAAAATCTGCTGATTTTTACATGTTGCCAATGGATTTAAACTTTTAAAAAGCACACGGTGAGTTAAACCAAGTGTGTGACCAGGCTGGGCCTGGCCCATGGCTGGCACCTGAGGCCAAGTTCTCACCTGTGTGGGATCACCCGTGGCTGATAGAGGGGGCGGCATGTGAGGGGCTGTCACACTGTCCCCACGTGTGTTCATGGTGTGGTTGGACCAGGTCCCAGGGGCTGGTATGGAGGGAGGTCCTGAGGCTGTGCAGTGAAGGGGCGAGGGGGCGAGGGACGGGGATGTGGGGTGCGCAGGCCCGCTCAGCTGGCGCCGTCTCTCCCAGTTCCTTGGCCCTCCCCAGCCTGGAGGTGCTTTCCTCACTTCCGTCCTGGGGAGGGGCGTCTCCTGAGACCCCTGGGGGGCTGTGCACCTCTCCCCAGTTGCCTGGCCTGGCCGAAGAGCCAGCCCTCCCATGGGACAGGACCAGTCTAGGGGCAGGGCAGCGGGAGCAGGCCTGGCTTCATCAGACAGCATTTGGACAGGCTCCCACAGCAGTCCTTCTGCCTCTCATTCATTCATCCCTCTGTGTTGTGATCACCTGCGAGCCCCACTCCGCGCAGGACTGCGTGCAGAGAGCTGTGGGGAGGGGCCTCTACCCCCAGGCCTTGCCTGTAGTCCTAGCTCATTCCTTCTCTTCTTGGCCCTGTGCCTTCATCCCCACCTCCCTACCTGCCGCCATTTCTCTACTCCTCCACCTGTGGTGGACGTTCGAGACTCAGAGATGGAGCCAGTGTGGCTCCTGGCCCCCAGAAGCTCAGAGCCTAGTAGAGGAAATCAGCCACTCATTCATGTATGCATTCACTCATTCATTCATTCGTGCGTTCCATCATTTTGTGTGAATGCTGTATATGCTGTGAGGTCCTGAGGATCCAGACATGGATCACACAGCAGCCCACAAGGCCCTGGGTGACGTGACTTCCCTTTCCCCAGTCACCCCTCTGCTCTGACCACACCAGCCTCCTGGCTGTTCCCTGAGTAAGCGCCCCAGGCACACGCCCGCCTCAGGGCCTTCACTCTCGCCGTGCCTCCTGCCCGGAGTGCTACCCCCAGATCCCATGTGGCTCCAAAACTGCAGCCCCCCAGGCTCACTCCCTGTCCCCTTTCTCTGCGCTTTCTCCATAGCACCTGCCACCTTCTAACATCCTAGTTATTTCACTCGTTTAATTAGTGCCCCGCTTCTTCCCAGCACACACGTGACCGTCAGCTCCACGCTGGAGGTTTCTGTCTGTCTTGTTCACGGCTCCTCCCCAAGTCAGTGCGGGCCTGGCACCTTGTGAGAGCTCAGCAGCTCTCGGTTGGATGAAAGAAAGACAAGTCCCCGCAGGCAGGGGGCAGAGTCTAGAGGGCGTTCCATCCAAGCTGTGAATCGGCCCTTCAGTGACACATGCACAGTGTTCAGCCCACAGGCCACACACGCCAGCCCCCGCCCCCGCCCACCCCCTGCGGTGCCGTCCCCAGGGACCAGGGCAGGCCGGTGAGGCTACGCCCTGAGGAGGTCCTGGCTAGGACCTAGGTGACCCCGCCCAGAGCGTCTGTGCCAGGTGCTGTGGACGCTCAGGAGGGTAGCATCTGGCTCCCTGCTGGGGACTCTGAGCCCAACCCACAGCTGCCTCCTCCTGGCAGCAGGCCCGACCCTGGCCCTGCCTCAGCGGTCTGCCCAGGCAGGCTCCTTGCTCTTTTTTGGACCTTCGGCTCCCCAGTGGCCCCAAGGGGAGGCGGAAACTAATGCTCTCTCCAAATCAGATCAGGCTCCAGAGGGCGAGGACCTTGGCCCTCATCCCTGGGCCGAGAGGACTCGGCACTGATCTCTGGCCGGTCTCCCCGCAGACGTGAACGAGTGCGAGGCCCAACGCTGCAGCCAGGAGTGTGCCAACATCTATGGCTCCTACCAGTGCTACTGCCGCCAGGGCTACCAGCTGGCCGAGGACGGGCACACCTGCACAGGTGCGTCTCCCCTGCCCCGTGTGCCAGGCTCCCAGAGAGCTCCTCCCAGGCTGGGGACACGCAGAACACACAGGTTCTAGCGTCAAATCAGAGTGCGAGCCCCAGCCCTGTGATTTCATGGCTCTGTGACTTTGGGCAAATGCCTTCAAAATCTGACCTTAGGCTTCTCCTCTGTAAAGTGGAGATAATTGTCCTGAGTTCAGCGGGATGAAGGATTAAATGAAATACCGTATCCAGGCCCATGTCTGGTACCTGATTGGCCCACAGCTGATAGTACAATTATGGAGCAGCCCCGGGGACCGAGCACTGGAATGGGAGTCCTGTTTTGCTGTGTGGCCTTGGGCAACTCTCTTCCTCTCTCTGAGCCCTGTTGTCCTCATCTGTAAAATGGGCCCGTAGACTCCATGACTGTGGCAGGGACAGGCTGACTGTCGGTGGCTGGGCCCTGTGGGTATGAGGGGTTCACGAGGGACTGACCTTCTCTCTGACAGACATCGATGAGTGCATTCAGGGCGCCGGCATCCTCTGCACCTTCCGCTGTGTCAACGTGCCAGGGAGCTACCAGTGTGCATGCCCGGAGCGGGGCTACACCATGATGGCCAATGGGAGGTCCTGCAAGGGTGAGCAAGGGGTCCCTGCCCCACCAGGGCCTCAGGCAGGCTCCAAGCAGGCACAGAAAGCCTCACACAGCTTGCTGGGCCCTGAGAGACACCAAGTGCATAAGCACAGAATGGCCAGTGCCACTGGTGGCCACGTTAATTGAGGTCTATGCCTGGGATGAGGAAAGTGACAGTCTTTCTGCTGCTTGACCCAGCTTAGAATCTTCCAGGCTTGGACTCAGCTCAGAGTCATGCTCTGGGAGCAGGATAGGGATCCTGTGGGGTGGTTCTAAAAGGCAGGAGACCTGTCCAGTAAGGAGCCTGAGGAAGAGCAGCCTCAGGGGTCGCAGTCTCTGTCCCCAGGTGTCAGTGATGCTATCCAGGGACAGGGGGCCAGGCAGGTCTGTGGACCCAGAGGGTAAGGTGGCACCCCCAGGAGTAGGGATAGGAGTCACAGAGAGGCTTTTCCCAGCCGTACATGCAGAAAGACATGATCCCAGTCAGAGCTGTGTGGGGCAGGGAAGGGCTGCGCAGGAGGAAGGGGGCTCCCTGTCATTGGGGACATGTAGTCCCTTGTTAAATTTGCAGTTGAGGGGACTACTTCCCTGGATGGGGACCAGGTTCTATGACATCTAATTTTCCTCTCAGCTGTAGAGTCATGATCCCAAGTTCATTTCCGTCAGGATTTACTAAAGCCACCAAATTCTGGGTCTGGAAAGCCACCTGGGCAAGGTGGAGGGCCCTGGAATCCACCTGGGCAGGATGCAGGAGGGGGCACCAGCATCCCCCTGGGAGAACTGACCGCTCAGCACCTCGGAGCCCAGCCCACCTGCCTCCCCTTGGCTTGCGTGCCTGAGTCTTCCCCAGATGGCAGGGCGAGAGCTGGCAGTTCCCTGGGTGCAGCTTTGGTCCACCAAGGCAGGTCCTGGTGTTCCTGGGGCACCAGGGGTCAGAGCCGGCGCCCAGAAGGGGGCGGAGTTAGGCCAGTGTCACGTGGGCTGCTGGTCACTACCTGTAAATGGACCCTGAGATCATTTTAGATCCCTGCCAGCTGTTTCAGTTTTCTTTTTCACTAGCATGCAACAACATAGGGTCAGCTGGGTAGGGTGGAGTGGGCATGGAGTAGATCAGAGAGCGTTGTCTGTTAGGATTGTTCCAGTCCATGTGTGTGCACTTAGTTCCCAATGCAGAAGATTCCTTACTGTAGGTTGATGTAAAAAAATAATAAATTAAATTAAAAGGCCCTGAGTGAGACCAGGTAAATCATGGACTTGGAGGCCTGCTGGGCCCACAGATGCTGACCTCGGTCTCCCTGGCTGCAAAGCCCTCTGCTAATTTTTAATTTAAAAGTAATCAGAATGGGCTCTGTAAAAGGTAAGGATTTTACCCACCGTAAACTGAGCTGTGTGGGAAATATGACTTCCTGTTCCTAGAACGTGGTCTCGTTTTTGAGACTGAGGCCCGGTTCCCCCGAGAGCAGCTGAGAAAGCTGCCGCAGCTCAGTCACCCCTGCGGTGACTGGTGCTCTTGAAGGGGCTTCACGTTGAGGGCGTCTCTCCCCGACCCCTCCTCCCCGGCCCACGCCAGCACCAGGGTCTGAGGAATGCTCGGACGTCCTCATGTGCCTGTGCTGACACCAGAGAGGGCTCCCTGGGCCGGAGGCACACGCCTGCTCTGTGCTGGCCCTCGGCACATCTGACACCCAGCGCTACTCTCCAGCCCCAGGACCCTGCAGCTGACTGGCTGTAGCCCCCACCCCCACCTGGCTCTCGGCATCCTCTCCCGGGGCTCGCTGCCCTTCCACCCCTCACAGCCCACCCTGTGGCCCGCCCCCAAGATGCAGAGCGACGCACAGGCCCCCTCTCTCCAGTCCCTGCTGCGTCACCAGCCCCGTCTGGGGGTCAGGCGAGGGAGAGGCCCCACTACACCTATGTTGCCTTTGCTTTCTGTCCAGGCTCTCCTGCTGCAAGAGCCTCTGCGCTCTCGTGGGGTGGACGAGGGCAGAGCGTGAGATGCCAGTTCTGCCTGGTCACGTCCACTTCCTGGGTCACCGTAGGACCCACGTCTGCGGTCACTGACCTCAAAGCTAAGCAGTTGCCTTCCTTGCCTTCCCGGTCCTGTTCTGACTTGGGCCAAACACTGACCCTCCCGGCTCGAGCGGGCGATGGCCGTGGGGGAGCAGGGTAGTGTCTCCTGGTAGCACCCTGCCCCTCTGCGGTAGTCAAAAGGGACAGAAGAACGTGAAGGGATTCGGGCTTGGCCGTGTCTCCTGGAACATACATTCTGTGGAGGGCCGTGAATGCTGGCACGTGGAGTGTGCCCAGCACAGAATAGGTGCTCAGGGAACGTTCGAGAACATGACTGAACAGCTGAATACGCTGAGAGGCACCTGCCGCTCTCCGACGTATTTCCTTCTAGTCTCTCCTTTTGCCAGTATATGTATACAATGTAATATTGTGCTGAAAACACATAGATCATGCTGAAAACAGTCTTGAGCCCTGCTTTTTTCTTTTTTAACGTGTGTAAAGCCCTTAGCAGCATTCCACTCAATATGAGCTAGCTTTTAGCAATGCTGTCAGTCTTACGTGTTGACTTATTATGAGCATCTTTCCAGGTCTTTCAAAAGCCCTCGAGCCTCTCTTCTGGGGGCTGCGCCCTGTAGAGTTTCTTTGCTTCTCTAGTGTCTACGCTGCCCCCCATTTGTGCACGTCTGAGTTGTGGCTGGCGGCGTGCCGTCTCCGGTGAGGTTGCGATGATGCTCCCTGGGTGTACGGCCTTGTTGGGCTCTGCCTTTGGCCTAGCTCTCCAAGGGAGGCTGCAGGGTCGAGGGCCCCATGGACCCCAGGGTGGAAGGAAGTCCTGTAGCAGCTTCCTGTGAGCTCGGGGGGCCAGGCCGCAGCTGCTGGCCGTTGGCGCTCCTTCCCGCCGCTTCTGGGAGTCTCCATCGGGGCCAGCTGGGGTGGATGGCAAGCGCAGCTCCCGCGTGCAAGGTCCTGCCCCAGCCCCGCCCAGGCTCCAGGGCCAGGACTTCCTGCTCACTAGAGTGGGCGGCCAGGGGTACAGGATGAGGAGCAGGAGGCCCTCCCTCCTTGTGGATGCAGTTAGTGAACCATCGGCAGGATGAGGACCGCGCCCATCCTGGCCCCACAGGCTCTGGCCTCTGGCCCTGTTTTCTCCCACTCGCCTTTGCTCCACCCTAGGAGATTGGGAGCATGACCCATTTTGCAGAGGAGGAGAGTGAGGCTTGCAGAGGTGAAGAATGTGAGCTGATATTGCCACTGAGGAGCGTGGTGGCCAACAGCCCAGAGTCTGGAGCAGGCTGGGTTTGAGCCCTGCTCTGTCCTGTTGCCGTGGTGTTGCCCTGGGCACGTCTGTGGGTTGGAGGTGACAGCCGTACCTGCCTGGTGGGGTGTGAGGATAAATGAGTTAATAAGTGCAGTGGGCCTGAGCATCGAATGGATGTCAGATGGTGAACTTGGGATGCAGGTTGGCTGTTACTATTACTCTCATTGTGGCTGCTATTGTTAGGAGTCCGCTTGGCATCTTGATTGGACCCTAGATTTTGGCATCAGGCAGACCTGGCTTCCAGCTGCCCTGCTGACTCTGTGTGACCTTGAGCAAGGCTGTGCCCCTCTCTGAGCTTGCTTCCCTCCTCTGTCTGGGGAGGCTAGTGACCCTCACCCCACAGGGCTTGTGTGAGGGCTGAGTGAAGAGAAATCCCTACACTGGACCAGTATAGAGGGTAGAGAACAAAACCCGGAGCCTTCCAGGGCAGCCCCTGACAGCCCCTGCCCCCTTCCCCAGGGGACAGCCCTCTCAGAGCTGAGAGGCTGGTCCTGCAGAAAGGGTCTGTGGAGCCCATCTGTTTGATCTTTCTTGTCTTACAGGTTGCCTGTGGATCCTGTGGGTCACGCACACACTTGTCACCAGCATGCTTGCTTCTCTGAGCTTTTGTCAGAGATATTTATCCATACCTCCTTGTGTGTTTGTGTGTCTGTGTACCTGTGTGTGTGCCTGTGCACATGCATATGCTTGGCCGTGCGCCTGTTTCTGTGAATTTGCACAGGAAGTGTGAGCATGTCTGTGCAGTTTCTGGGGGCCGTTTGTGGCTGTGCATCTTGGAGTCTGTATTTGCGAGTGACAGGTCTTGTACCTCCATCCAACAATATGTGTGCAGCGCCTGCTCTGTGCCAGGCACTCTGCTGTGTGCTGGGGACACCTCAGGGCCGAGAGAGACACACCCTCCTGGAGCTCATGTTGAAGGGGGGGAGGTGGGAACAGAACAGACATACGAAGTGTCTTAGGCGTGTTTCCCTGGAGGACAAGCAGTGAATGCAGTGGGATGGGAGGGAGGTGATGGGGGAGGAGGACCAGTGCAGAGTGGTGAGGGAAGGCGTGCTGCAGGGGTGACCCTGGGCTGAGACCTGACAGATGAGAAGGAGCCAGCCATGGGAACATGTGGGGAAGTGTTCCAGCAGTGGGAATAATATGTGCAAAGACCCTGAGGTGGGGTAACCGTCAGGGGCAGACCACAGGGGTCGAGCGGGACTGCAGCCAGGTGGAAGGAGAGGTGCTCAGAGAAGGGCAGAGAGGCTGAGTACTGTAGGGCTTGGCGTCCAGGGAGGGCCTTGGGTTTTTTTTTCTGGGAGGGAGTGTGGGAAGCCCTCAGAGGACATGACAGAAGATGATTTACATTTTAAAGCAAGGTCCCCGTTTCCTGGGTGGAGGGGACGGGATAGGGGTGTGCGTGGTGCAGGGTGACCTGTGAACTGTGTTCTCACGGTCAGGACAAGCTGCTCCGAAACCCAGGCCTCCAGGGTGGGCTGGGGTGGTTCACACCAGGGTCTCCAGTCGTGGGGGTTCCCTCCCATCACCCGCTCTCCTCCCTGCAGACCTGGATGAGTGCGCACTGGGCACCCACAACTGCTCCGAGGCCGAGACCTGCTATAACATCCAGGGTGGCTTCCGCTGCCTGCGCTTTGAGTGTCCCCCCAACTACGTGCGAGTCTCAGAAACGTGAGTGCCCCACCCGGCCTCGGGCCGGGACCCTGCACCCATCCCAGGCTGCCCAGAGAGGCCAAGTGAGCGGTGGCCCCTGCCTCTACCACCTCCTGCACTTCACAGGCCTGCTGCCAGGTGTGTGGTCAGACTGACCGCAGATGGTGCACAAGAAGCACCTTGCGGGAAGTCTGGAGTGGAGAGAACGAAGGGAAGAAGACGCGCAGAAACTCTCAGTCTCTCTCTCTCTCCCTCTCTCCCTCTCTCTCCCTCTCTCCCTCTCTCCCTCTCTCCCTCTCTCCCTCTCTCCCTCTCTCCCTCTCTCCCCCTCTCTCCCTCTCTCCCTCTCTCCCTCTCTCCCTCTCTCTCTCTCTCTCCCTCTCTCTCTCTCTCTCACACACACACACACACACACACACACACGTTATCTGTTGCTTTGCAACACACCGTCCCAACACTTAGCACCTTACCATGGCAAACAGTTACGATCTCACACAGTCTTGGAGGGACAGGACTCCAGGAGCAGCTTAGCTGAGTGGTCCTGGCTCAGGGTCTCACAGGTCCGGCTGCCCACCCACATGGCTCTGGGCAGGAGGTCTCTCAGCTCCTCACCACATGGGCCTCGCCATGGTGCTGCTTGTGACATGGCTCCTCCCAGCTTGGATCATTGAGAGAGTGAGTGACAGTCCTTCATAACCTAATCTTGGAAGTGACATACCATCACCTCTGCTCCTGGGTGCACAGTCCAGCACTGCTGGGGGGCTCCCTGGGGCAGGGGTGAGTGCCACACAAGGTGTGACACCAGGAGGCAGGACACGGGGGCCGTCTTGCAGGCCGGTGACCACACTCCCTATTGATGCTTCTTGGCATTTTGCCGTGTTTCCTGTCCTTTCTTTACTAAACGTACATTTTCTTAAAGTACTGTTGTTTTTTCTATAATACAGTTGTTTCCCACTTTACTTTGTAAGGTATTTTCTGGATTTAAATTTTTATAATCGCAAAAGTGATACATGCTTGTAAAAATATTCAGACAATAAAAGCACGCAAAGCAAAAGTTCTTGCCCTTCCCCCCAGACGAATCACAGGACCGCGACAGGCTGGGCTGGGTCTGTCTGCCCTCTTATCTGTGCGTAAAGCGCACACGGCTGTGGTGGCACAGGGACACGCACAGGTGTTCACAGCTTACTCTCTCTACTTTGCAGCTCTCTTTCACGTCCGTGCGTGAAGCCTGCCTTGTTTTAACGGCTGCACGGTATTTCCCAGCATGGACGTGTCCATAATTTATTTCCTGGCTGCCCTGCTGGTTACTTGCCATTTTTCACTATTACACGCTGCCCTGGGGAATGTCCATGTGCACGTGTGTTGGGACATTTAGGTGGGTATGTCTGGGTGACTCTGGACAGGTGACCGCCCTTCTCTGGGTCTCAGCTGCCCCGTCTGCAACATGGGATGATAGTGGCGTCACCCTGGAGGATGGGTGTGAGCCTCAGATGAGTGAAAACGTGTGTGTTTGGCACAGTGCACGGTGTGGTATACGCGCAGCAGCAGTGCTACTTGTTGGGGGCGACCTTGTGTTGCCCTGGCCCCCATGTGGCTGGGTGCTGCGGGACACCATTCAGGGAACTCTGCCCAGATGATCTCTGGAGCTGCAGAGCCCTGGTGCCTGAGTGGTGTCCCATTTTGGAAGCAGTGAGCTTCCAGACAGTGATTTATTGATGGAGATGACAGTGGCTCAGACGCCAAGAGGAGACCAGATTGTCGCTGTGCTTAGAAACTGAGGCCTGGGCCCACCGTGGGGTGTGGCGGAGGTTCTCTGGACATTGACATCTAGTGGGGCCAAGTCTCCATGCTTCCTCAGGAGCAGGCGTGACTCCGAGCTCCAGGTGGGCCAAGGGCCCTGATCCTTGGAGAGGCTTCCACCTGGGAAAGGGCAGGCCATCCCAAGTCAAAAGAGCAAATGGCTCAGAAGTAGAGTCAATTAATGGAAGAAAAGGAATTTGAAAACTAATTAAAACAATAAAAACACCATGGCCAGGGAATCCATGTAAATGGGCAGTGTGCCAGTAAAAAAAAATGGAGGAAGGAAGGTAAGGAGGAGGGAGGAAGGCAGGGAAGGAGCACATGGGTGACTGAGAGCTGTGAACACACAGTGCCAGGCTGTGCTAAGCGCTGCGTGTTCACGTACTCACCCCATCCTCCCAATGAAACCACAAGGCTGTTAACCCAGCTTACAGATGAGGAAACTGAGGCCCAGAGACTACGGTAACTTAGCAGAGCCTGCCGGGCTACTGAGGGTAGAGCTGGCCGTTAGGCCTAGGCCAGCTGGCCTGCTGCTGAGGCCTGCGCCGCGTCTGGGATGGGCGATGTCGGCGGTGGGAGAGCGAGGGTGGAGGCCAGCCCGGCGCCTGCTGACCACGCCCCGTGCCTCCGCAGGAAGTGCGAGCGCGCCACGTGCCACGACTTCGTGGAGTGCCAGAACTCGCCGGCGCGCATCACCTACTACCAGCTCAGCTTCCAGACGGGCTTCCTCGTGCCGGCGCACATCTTCCGCATCAGCCCCGTGCCCGCCTTCGCGGGGGACACCATCGCCCTGACCATCACCAAGGGCAACGAGGAGGGCTACTTCGGCACGCGCAGGCTCAACGCCTACACGGGCGTCGTCTACCTGCAGCGGGCGGTGCGCGAGCCCCGGGACTTCGCCCTGGACGTGGAGATGAAGCTCTGGCGGCAGGGCTCCGTCACCACCTTCCTGGCCAAGATGCACATCTTCTTCACCGCCTTTGCCGTGTGAGGTGCCCGACTGTCTCCCGGGGCTGCGCCCGTCGCGTCCCGGCGCCGCCGCCCGCACAGCGCTTTCCGCGGTCGCTCAACCCCGCGTGGGTGGGGCCGGGGTATCCTGGCGGTTTTTACTCTAACTCTGTCAATTAACTTAATTTTGCTGACTCGGTTCCTGGGCCTCTCCTCCGCCCCGCCCCGCAGAGGGAGCTTGGCAGCCGGAGGTGTGTGGAAGCTTTCAGGGTCCCCGCGGGCGTCTTGTGCATGGCGTAGGAGGACCAAAGGCCGGACGGTGACCGAAGACTGGAAACACAGCGACCACGTTGGGGCTTTTGGACTCAACTGGATGACCTGACCCCAAAGTTAATATTCCATTTCATGTTCCACTGTGATTAGTTCTTTACTTTAAAAAAAAAATCATTTTATAGTTTTTTTTGTTTAATTATG